>NC_134720.1:16907121-17210151 GCF_049634645.1 Pelodiscus sinensis | reverse complement strand
TACATACAGATTCAACTTAAGAACAAACCTACAGTCCCTATCTTGTACGTAACCCGGGACTGCCTGTAGTAGCGAAACTGACTAATGAATGTAAAGATAGTTTATTGCAACCAGGTGATTACTTACATAAAAGCTATCAGCATACATAATTGCCTGGTTTTTTCACTCATGTTCATAGTTTTCATGCAGCTGCAGTGTTCAGTGATCACATAGGGCTTGCAAGTAATTTGGTTTATTCTGTGGTTGGTTACAACTGCCTGTTCATAACAAGACCTTCTTAATGCCCTGAGACTTTTTTAGGAAGCTCAATTCTGAAAGGCGCAGCATCTAATTCTACATCAGTTATCTATTTGCATTGATATAATTATATTTTGTGTGCATTACTTACATACCTTTTTTAAAAATCTACACCAAAGTCCAGCAGTATGTTTGCTGTGACATCTCCCTACCTCACTATTCTAGCTTGCATGGTATGTTTTTAGGCCCAAATCCAGAGTCCAACTTGCTAGCATAACTGAATATATGGGGAACAGAGAGAAAGGAATCTTCCCCATTCTACAGTGACTCTGCTGTCACACCACAAATTCCAGTGGCATAATGATAGCTATTTATTGGATATTTTGTTCATCTCAACTGGAGATCTATGGCTGAAATGTGGGTTGCTTCCCTTTTAATGTTGGTCCTTCCATCTCAGTTGAATGAGTTAGGATATTGTACATTTGTCCTTATCAGTAGAATCAGCCCAAGATTTACTTGGTTATTTGGTATCTGGCAGTATTTCATGCTGACATCAATTCTGTTTTCAGTGACAGCAGAATAGAGAGGTAATTTAGGGAAGAAATACTCAATATGTGGAGTCACACTTTGTATTAAAAACATTTTATTTTTCTTAAGCAATTGTTTTTCATGCTGCAGTTGAATCCAGTGTTCTTTCGTTGGGCAGTTGTAACAGTATGCAGTCCAGCCAGAGTGTTTAAACCCTTGGGCAATTCAAAGGGCACTGAAATGTCTTAATTAAATCCTGAAAGTGAGAGTGACCAGAAGTGGAATGTTCTGAGAATGATTTCCTGTATGATCAAAAGTTGATCTGTGTTATTCTTAATTATTATATGATATCCTCTTTTTCCATTTAATCTACACTGCTTCTGGCTAACATTTTATAATTGTGATTTATAATTTATGATTTATTTAACCAAAAGTGTAGTTGTCATTGTTCAAACATGTATTGAGACAAGTTACACCAGTGTAACTCTACCCTTGTGGAAAGGTAAAAAGCAGATATACTGGTCTGGAAAATCTGGCTCTAGATCCCTGCCCCAAAGAGTTTACATTTTAAATCCCCAATCCTGCAAAGACTTATAGATGTACCTGTTTTATCACAAGTAAATCCAATGGATAGGAGCGGAAACTTTACAAATTCAGAGTTAAAATAAGGTGCAGTGTGCCTTTTTATTGGTTGGTTGGTTTGGGTTTAGGTTGCTTAGTTTGCTTGTTTGTTTTCACAGTAAGGGGTAATTAACCACTGAAACTATTTATCTAGAGGTGTGATGAATTCTCTGTCTCTTGAATAAGTCTTGGATGTCTTTCTACAAGATATGCACTAGGTTAGCCAGAAATAATAGATTTGATATATGTGTGATATGATGAAATTTTGTGGTCTATCTTATGCATGTAATCAGACTAGATTATCAGAATGGTCCCTTCTGGCCTTAAAACTGCATCTGGAACGTTGTACACTGGAGTAATCCTCTTGAAGTCAGTAGAACTGTTGCATTAAATTAAATGTCAGTGTGTAGTGTATGAAGTCTTTGTAAGACTGTGGCCTACATATGTGAATAAATTGTATCCCTTTGGGTCACCCAAGTATGATTTCAACTATATCCCCTAACAGGAACTAAGAATTGCATATTTGCCTTGTATTCCATAGAGAGAAATTTTTAACTATCTGTTCTCTTTGACTTTTGCACAGAAATTCATTTTATGTCATAAGCGATAAACAACTATATGTGACCTGAAAATTTTCAATTAATATGACTAAGAATGCCTGACTATAATCCAATATATGTTGTTTTCTCTCTTTATAGGCCAGTGTTTAAGGATAATCAGGGAAATGTTGACAGAGACTCTCGATTTTCACCTTTGTTCAGGCAAGAAAGTAACAAGATTTCTACTGAAGATTTAATTAAGTTAATAGCAGAATACAGAAGGTAAGAAATGAGTCTCTGGTCATCTTGTGAGAGGTTTAAGATTATAATACTATACGGAATACTTTTCTTTAGTATCCTTGTTCATTTTGATGAAGGTGCCTAAATAGCCATATACATGCATGTTTTTCAAAATAGTCCATTATCTGCTAAAGAGTTGTTTTGGCTGAAGTTTCCAGGATCATTGGAAAGGCATTTGACATTAATACACATTATTACAACTAAAAGAATGTGATTCGTGAAATTAATGTCCATTAGGTGTGGTAGACGTGGAGGAACAAGTAAGAAAAAGAAATATAAATGAAAATAATCCTTTAATGGTTCTCACATTCCACTCTATTGTTTATAATTGGGAATGTTGTAGCAACCTGTATAGTGGGCATTGGAATCATCTATATTTCTCAAACATTTGGCAGTATGTGAATTATGAAATGGTGATTTGGCTGGTTCCCCTCTCACACAAGTGTAAATCAATATTAATTCCACTGAAGTTGATGTAGTTGCACCAGTGCGACAAGAGAATCAGACCCAGAATATCTCCTTATGTTCTCATATCCCAAAAAACCCAACCATAACCACATTAACTTGACAAAATATCACTATTACGTTTTATGAAATTCTGCTAGGACCTCATCCAACACTGATTAAAATCACTGGAAGGACTCCCATTGTCTTCAGTGGGCTTTGGATCAGGCCCTTAATCCTCATGTTACAAGTCTAGGGCAATAGAGTTGGCCATAGGTGAGTTAGTCAGTTTGTCTGAAGCGTCTTCTTTTTTAGAGAAGAGCAAGAGTTCTCAATGTGGCTGTTGCAAGAGCCATTGTGCCTTAACCTCCCCATAAGTGAGTGCTCCCAGTATTCCTATAAAAGAGGGGGTGGGTTTCAAATTGTACAGCAGTAAGCAAATTGAAAAGCAATAAGTTAATGCTGATGAGGTCTTCACTAATTCACATGCAAAAGTCCTTGGGATCTTCATGACTCTCTTCCATATGACTCCTTCCTTTCCCATGAATCCCTCTCCCCACAAAATCCCCAAGGAAGTACTTCCACAGAGAAAGCAGGAATGAAGCAACACTTCTCACTTCTGCACCCCTTGGTTTGGATCTGCTGGAGTCCAGTCACCCTTGGCTGAGGAGACGGTAGGGAGAACATGGGCCGAGGGCTTTGTGGGAGCATATAAAATGATTTTCCAAATAGGAATTAGTTGGAAGCAAGATTTTCTATTAATCAAAGTATTATTTTGATTTCATATCTATTAACCCCTTTTAATTTGTTTGGGAAGATAACACACTTGTTTTCCTTACACAGTTTGATAGCCCTATTAAATACATTTTACCTTTATTTCATTATTTAAATGACTGGTCATATTTCATTTCATATTGCTTTCTTAAATCAGAAATTACTTCCTCTCTTGCATTCTCTGCATCAGCATCCTAAAATGTTTTCATTTTTTGTCATTGCAGAGCAGAGAAGATTAGCAAAATACAGACCATACCTGGCAACCTGGACATTGTAGTAGATTATTTCCCTTTGGAACATCCAAGTATGAGTCCATTTTATAAATATTCAACATTTACAGCATTTAATGTAGGCCTTTAAAATTAATTATTGCTTTGTCACAGTTCTGCAAGATAAGAAAGAACAAAAAATGTAATTTTGACTTTTTTAATTATTTGGGGGGAGGGGGTTGATATTATTTTAACCAGTGCATATTGAATTGTTCTCTTTTTTTTTCTATGCCTATTTTGAATTGTAGGAAGAGCATGTGCTGTGTTCATTTGATGAGTCACAGCCTGTGCCTCTGACTGGTACTGAAGTAAATTGAAAGACTCTATTTGACTTTTGTGGGTTTTAGATCAGCCCCTGTACGAAGTATTATTATTATAGTAATGCCAAAGTCTCCCAACCCAAATTTATTTCACTTGTTCTTTTTCTACTACATGGGTTACCTCTCTCTATGGTCCAGTCATGCAAAAAGCTCAGTACCTACCATTGGGAGTTGAGGATGCTCAGCAAACTCAGAGAAATGTTAATTCAGGAACTGGTTAAGTCTGAGTCTTATAAAGGACTTGCTATAATGGCAACGTTGCCACAAAAGTGAGGAACAGACCTGAGGAAATAGTGTTTTTTCATGGTTTGGGAAGGGGGAAAGGAGCTGAACCAAAAATTCTTCAAAACAATAGTTTTATTGGAACCAAATTTTTTTATCATATTACAATTAAAAGAATATATAAAATTGAATCAATCCAAATGTTATTAAGTCAACCGAAAAACATTTTTTTTTGTTTCAAAATGTTTTGGTTGATTTCATTTTTTTCTGTGTTTTTGTTTCAGTGATATTCAGGGTTTTTTTTTTTTTTTAACCTCCTCCCCATCCCTTTTTAAGGTCAAATTTAAAATCAAAATCAAATAAAAAAGTTGAAATAAAAGGTTCAACTGTTTTGATTTTGTTTTACCAACTGAAACTATTCACCAAATTCAACATGAATTTGACTAATAATTTCAGACCCTGAAAAAATGCAATTCAGTGAAAATAATGTATTAAAAATATTCACCATTTATAGTGAGGAATGAAATTAACAGTCAGTCATTCTGTTATGATACAGTCACTAGAACACTAGACTAGCTCAGGCATAATCATGGCAACCAAGTGGGGAGATAAGATTCTTAAAGCGCTTCTCTCAATTATATGTGTTTTAATTCAGATTTAGCCATTTATATATTGTCAGTTTTAATACATTTTTACATAAAGTTTAACTACAAAATAACTTCACAAAACATCAAAGTTTTTTCTAAATAAAAGAAAGGGAAAGGTCCTCATTTTTGTTTGCTGCATTTTTGTGTGCAAAACAGCCCTGTTTCACACAGATTTGTTCAATATGTTTTTGCCTACCTCCTTAATCATATTTTACAATGGGCTTTTCAAAGGGGCATGTGGAAGTTACAGGTCCTGACTTTTATTTTTCCTCTGCCTCTTCCCATCCCCACTCCAACTCCTCCCCCAAGGCTCCTGTCTGCTCACTGCTCTTTGCCCTCCCCTAAATGCTTCCCCTAACCAATAAAAAACTGATCATTAGCACCACTGAACAGCACCCTGGCATCAGTGCCTATGGAATTTATTAAAAGTCACTGAAAGCTGGCTGCCTAACTCCCCTTGGCTCCATTGGAAATCCCACCCTGAGCTATTAATAACAGTCCTTTGGCATCAGAAAATTTGCTTTTCTTTAAAGGCCCAATCTAAAACTCACTGCAATCAATTTAAAGACACCTCTTTACTTCAGTGGACTTGAATTAGTCCCTAAAGCAGCCATCTGTGTTTAACACCTTTTTGGTGAAACATTGAATTATTCTTAGCCATGGCTAAAAGCTTGTATTGCTAAGGAAAGTTAACGTGAAGAGAGTTGGTCAGCAATCTCTTTAAGAAATTCCCAATAAGACTGTCTCTCTAGGAACTGCCAGTACCCTGATGAGAATTATCATCAGTTTGCATTAGACACCAGAAATGGAATGTCTGTTTTAATACTGCTTGATTTACAGTATGTCCAGCAAGTGCCTGATATATTGAATATTAGGAGAAGTTGTTTGTCAGTGTTTAAGCTGATATAAAACCCTTGGCTCCTCTGCTCACTGATGCAAAGGAGACATACACGAGTAAGTCCTACAGGGAGTGTTGGGAGCTACGTGAGTCCTTCCCCCTATGCTATTCAGCCACAGGTTTCCCTTCTGCAAAATATCCATGCATCTGCCTGGCAACTCACAGAAAGAGAGCAGGGCCAGAGGGTCCATAGGAAAGCAAGTAACATCTGCTGTAATTGGAGTAAGCCCTTTTTTATCTCATGAAATCCACATTTAAAAAAACAGAGCTCTGAGGCTCCACACAGTAGAGTCACAGAGAGTAACTAGTAGCTTGGTAGTTAATAGCAACCTGGCCAAAAGCTAGTAGGGTGTGTGTCTGTTGCGCTGTCTGCATTGAAAAAGATTTCATATGCTGACTGGAGCCTTGGTTCCTAAGGGATGCTAACAGTGGGATAGGATGTGCCTGAGCCATTGCTCTTTAAAAGCTGCAGCTTTTGTGCATTATTTTCTTCCTTTCTACTTGGTTAATTAGACACAATAGGGAAATATATGGGTCTATGTCACCATATTCCGTGAGCTGCTAGAAACATTTGCATTCAGGGAATGAGCTGGAATAAAGAGTCCTCAGGAATCTGTTAGGTTTGTTCCCTTTTGCCCTGAAGAGTTTTCCGTGTTGGTACCCAGTATTACCTGTCTCTTTAGGAGAACAAAACAGAGACTGCAGCTGGTATAACAATGCTGTAGGTATTCACCATGGAGACAAGTTTCATTCTAGGGCTGGACTTTTTTTTCCAAAACCTTTAAAAAATGTTCATCTCATAGTTTTGTTAGACAATTTTAAATTTTTCCACAAACCTCTGCCTAGATTCTCTGAATATGTTGAGGCAATATCCTATCATCCTCTTAAGGCCTTTCATTCCTATCATATATATGGCTTGTTTCAATCAGAAATATATCGATTGCTGCCTCTAGTGGGCTCATCACTTGGCAGCAGGAGAGAATACTGCATCCCCTTCTCCAGAGCAGACTTTCTATAGTCTGTCAAGAACAAGCGCTCATGGAAAGAATACTAGTCTCTACTATGCGGGCCAAGACATCCTAACCTGGGATCAAACTCTTCCAGGATGATGGAATGTTCATTATTTGGAAAACATCTCTTTGATGGCTGTGTGTGACTATCGAATTTTTCATTGGCTGATGGATAGATTCTTGAGGTCAGCAAAAGTGACCAGCTTTGTGGCACTAATGAGAATAAATCAGATAAAGAACCTTTTATAATAGCCATTGGCCCATATTGGCTGATCAATACTTAGGAAACGTAATTCAGCTATTCACCATTAATATTGACTGGGAGATAAAGGAAAAAGGCTCTTTCCAGCTTATTTCTGGAATATATCTCACAGCTATGGCTGAAAATGCCTGAGACCAGGCATGGCCTTGTTTTAGTTGAGAAATTGGCTGGAGGGAAGACTGAAAGCGTTTGTTAAAAGAAAATACTGTCTTGTAATTGAGCACAGTCTCCACATCTTGCCCTTTCTCAGTAGTCCTATGAATTTATCCCAGCCTGAAAGTGGCATGACTTCTGATTGTGGAAGTTATGAAAGGAGCAAGAGGGAGAATTAGAATATAAAAGAGGCAGGGAGAGCTTGTTTGTATGATCTAACTACCCTTGATTGGTTCTAGAGTTTGCAGGGCTGAGCTTCAGGTTGCTTTTCTTTGGAATAGAAGTCAGTGTCTGACCTCTTCATATAGTTCAGACAGCCAGGCTATTTCCTTACTGAAATCAAATTTTCCACTGATTTAGTAGCATGCATTGGAATATCAGTCTGTGCTTTTATGGCATCGATGATGAGTTACTCTGCCCTTTGGAGGAAAGGATAATTATGTTCATCAGCAATCTCTTGAACTGAATTCAGATACTGTGATTCTCTGAAGTAGTAAAACTAATTCTAGGTAACTTATCTCTTGATTTTGTTGGCTGCCACTTAGATAGCTGATGAACTTAAAAAGTAAATGAGAAAATGTGCTAAATAGAGCTGTCAACTCAAGTAGAACAATCTGTCTTATACTTAGAGCTGTAACATTGCTGAAATTATAAGGGTTGGAACGACACTAGTATGCTTTGTCTTGGATAATGTTTATTTAAAGGCACTATATTTATTTAGTGCTACAATATTTAACTTAAATGTAAATCAATACAAATAAGTCAGTACAAATAAACCAATTAATACTACTTTAAATGGGGATACAAACTGGCCCTTTGTTTCTAGGTATTGGATATTACACCCTAAGTACTTTTTATTAGTGTATTTGTAAAATGACAATTTCATTTTCTGATTTATTTATTTATTTATTTATTTATTTGTTTTAAAGATTGCGTGACATCATCTTTTATCCCAATCAAGCCATTTTATAATATAGAGGAGCATCAACCTACAGTTGAAGTGGAGGAATTTGTACAAGTATCCACAAAATATTCCCGGCCTTATAGAGTATATAAGAACCAAGTATACATCTACCCAAAACATCTCAAGTATGATAGCCAAAAATGCTTCAGCAAGGTAAAGTAAGCAACCGTTTAAGGGTCTGATTTTGCCTCTCTTAGCCATCTTAAGTAATCCCTTAATCCATGAGTGCTCTCACTGCAATGAGTGGGACTACTTATCATAGCTAAAGATGGCAGAATAAGATTCTAAATTACTGAACTAACTTGCTGTCTATTTGATTCTGTATGGAACTTTTAAGCACAATAAGAATTTCCTGGAAGTGATTTTACATACAGATATTAAAGGACCCTTTTATGCTATAAAGGCAGCTCAAAGAAAATGTAGTATAGTAATTGCTGTCTGGCAATATTCTAGGAAATATATTTTAACATATATATGTATACAGTTGATCCTCTCTGAAATGAACCTTGAGAGCTCTGTGCATATTCTTACTAATTGAATATGAATTCAAGTCAAGACAAGGCTAAATACTGGTCCCTTTATGTTCTGCTTTTGCATAATGCATTTGAAGCCTAATTTAGTGCCTTCATGTTATTCTTTTTATGTGTTTATTTCCAATAATTTGGGGGGAGCTACACATATTTATGATGTGGCTCATCATCCATAGTGTTCTCCAGATTTTAAGCAGAATCTTGTTATGCTAGCCAATTAGCCTGTCATAAGGTGGGATTTTCAGGTCTCTCCTGCATGTCGGTCTTCTCTCCTGAGCCTCCGATTTCTCTCTCCATCTCTCTCTCTCTCTCTCCTCCTTCTACTGCCTCAACTGCCCCCCAGCTCTCCTCTGCCTCCTGCCTCTCTCTCTGTCTCTCTCTTTCTCTTCTCCTCTCCCTCCTGCCTCTCACCTGGGGGACCGCGGAGCCCAAACGGAGCAAGCAGCTGTTTGGGCTCCCCTGCGGTGGCCCTGCTGAGTGGCACAGAAGTCAGCCAAGCGACACGGCAGGAGGCAAAGGGGGGCGGGGCAATGACATTCACGGCCAGGGGGTGGGGCCTGGAGCTGCTCTCACGCCGCACGTCACCGCCCTCCCCCCTTCGCCTCCCACTGTGGCATTCGGCTGATTTCTGCGCCGGTCAGCCAGGCCGCCGCAGGGTAGCAAGCAGCGCAAGCGGCCGTTTGGGCCCAGGACTCCCCATGCAGCATGGGCCACCCAGAGGGAACAGCCAGCATTTCAGCAACAGCGCCGCCCAGAGGGAACAGCCAGCATTTCAGGCAACAGCGTCCCCCAGAGGGAACAGCCAGCATTTCAGCGTTACAGACTCTCAGACATTGGGCTACTATATATATGATTTTGTTATATTTTGCATATCTTAATTTCTATGTGTTTTCATGGTTTAATGATTTCTACTTAAACTTTCAATGAATCACTGTTGCAGGCGCGGAACATTACAGTGTGTATTGAATTTAAAAGTTCAGATGAAGAAGGAGCCAAGCCAATGAAGGTGAGCAAAAACAAAGCACATTTGCAGAACAATGTATCAAAAGAGGTTTCATATGAAACCCAGTAATTGAGAGTATTCTAATTAGGGACATTTAAAGTGTGAATATTGCAATATAGTCTTTTAAGTCTCCATAACAATGTTTTTAATAGCAGTTATTAACTGTATCAGCTGGAAGTGTCAACCCTGCAGTGCTAGTTCAGTGATTAGGCAAAAGGAAAGCTTGCAAAACATGGCTATTTCCAAGAAATGGCACCACCATGCAGAATGTTTTGATTTAAAATGTCAAGCTGTGCCTATCCTATACCTGGAAACAGCCTTAGAAAAACAATGAAGTGTTTCAGTATAGACCATATAAGGTACTGATACTACTGTTGTTATTTATTATTTGTATCATCTTAGCAATTGGAGCCCCGATCATGGGCCAGAACCCCAGTGTGTGCAGCTCTGTATGGATGTAAAGAGCTTACAATCCAAGGCAGACACAAGCATACACACCCACAGCACAAACCTGAGTTTTCAAATGTGGCTGATTAAGCCGTGTACTGAAGTCTGCATTTCAGCTCCAAAATGTTTTATACACCCAGCACCAGTCCTCGGCTAGCTTAAATCACTTTTGCTTCATTGACTTCAATGGCACCATGTTGATTTACACCAGCTAAGGATCTGATTTGAAGTCTGATCTAAAGCCTATGGAAAAGAATGGGAGCTTCTTCATTCTCTTCAATAGACTTTGGATCAAGTCCTTGGATTGAAGATTTTCCAAGCCGTTGTGGAGATTTGTTCATTTACATCACTTCCATTAGTTGTAAAAGAATACCTGTCTGAATCATTAGAATATCTTGGCAATCTCAATATATACATCCTTAAATAGCTCTTAAATGTCGAAGTTCCTAAACTGATATTTAGGGTCCACATTGTAAAGCAAGTGCACACATGACTTTGGCATACAGATCTCTGAACAGTAAGGTTATGTGCATGCTATCATTCCAACTCGCAGCAACAAACTGGGGGAATTTACATGCCACAGTAAAGAATGCACACTTTTGCATATGTCCTATGAAAATTAGAGTGTAGATATTTATTAAGTCTTAGTCTGAAAGTTCAGGCCTTATTTAACATGATGATGATGAACTACTTAAAAATAAAAGGTGGGATTTTCAAAAGCAAAAGTAGCTTAAGTGACAAAGGAGCATAACTACCACTGAACATTTTCCCCTACACATAGTAGATTAACATAGAAAAACATAGAAAACATAGAATAATAGGACTGGAAGGGACCTCGAGAGGTCATCGAGTCCAGCCCCCCGCCCTCAAGGCAGGACCACGCTCCGTCTACACCATCCCTGACAGATGTCTATCTAACCTGTTCTTAAATATCTCCAGAGAGGGAGATTCCACCACCTCCCTTGGCAATTTATTCCAATATTTGACCACCCTGACAGTTAGGAATTTTTTCCTAATGTCCAATCTAAACCTCCCTTGCTGCACTTTAAGCCCATTACTCCTTGTCCTGTCCTCAGAAACCAAGAGGAACAAATTTTCTCCTTCCTCCTTGTGACACCCTTTTAGATATTTGAAAACCGCTATCATGTCCCCCCTTAATCTTCTTTTTTCCAAACTAAACAAGCCCAGTTCATGAAGCCTGGCTTCATAGGTCATGTTCTCTAAACCTTTAATCATTCTTATCGCTCTTCTCTGTACCCTTTCCAATTTCTCCACATCTTTCTTGAAATGTGGCGCCCAGAACTGGACACAGTACTCCAGCTGAGGCCTTATTCAAAGTAGGAATAAGAGCCTCCGGAAAAGGGCGCTTTTTCCGGAGGATCGGGGCCAGTGTAGACGCTCTTTTCCGGCTTTTTTAAAAGCCGGAAAAAAGCGGCGGACATTTTTATTTAAATGCCGCGGGGAATATTTAAATCCCCCGCGGATTTCCCTACTACGATAGGTGAAATTTACATGCCCCTTCCGGAAAAGGGGCCAGTGTAGACGAGCCCTAAGAGTGAGTCTACACTAGCCCCCTAGTTCGAACTAGGGAGGCTAATGAGGGCAACCAAAATTGCAAATGAAGCACGGGATTTAAATATCCCGCGTTTCATTAGCCTGTTCCCGGGCGGTTGCCATTTTTGGAAACTGACTAGCCTGGAATAACTGCCTGCATCTACACGCAGCAGTGAAATGGGAGTTTGAAGTAAATCCCTTAACTCGAATTAGCTGTTAAACCTCATTCCACGAAGAGTAACAGCTAATTCGAGTTAGGGGTTTACTTCGAACTCCCATTTCACTGCCGCGTGTAGACGTGGGCAGTTATTCCAGGCTAGTCAGTTTCCAAAATGGCGACCTCCCGGGAACATGTTAATGAAGCATGAGATATTTAAATCCTGTGCTTCATTTGCAATTTCGGTCGCCCTCATTAGCCTCCCTAGTTTGAACTAGGGGACTAGTGTAGACGTACCCTAACAGATTTATTGGAGCAGAAGCTTTCGTAGGCAGAGACCCACTTTGTCAGATGCACGAAAGCTTTTCCAATAAATCTGTTAGTCTATAAGATGACACAGAGGAAATTAGTTGGTTCAGCTTCCGGCAACAAAACCTTGGCTTGTTAGCTCAACCTGTAGCAGCTCTGGCTTTTCACTGTGGAGATCCCCAGTTTATTCTTCAGCATATAAACCAAGCTGGTGGTCAGCACATCTGGCTGGCTCACTTAATGAACTGCCAGATGTGTCGATTGTCCATGTAGATATGTCATGCATTAAAATAGTATTAAGAAACTAAGATTATCAGAGTTAGATTTCCCAACTTATACAGAGTTGTTCAATGAATAGAGAATCTGGCTTTTTTCGCAGCTTCACTTTTGACCGTAAGCCATCCACTTAATATCTTTGCACCTCCATTTCCTCACACATAAAATAAGCTAATCAAGAATAATAGAAACTAGAAATATAAAGGGCCTATTAAGTTCCCTTATTCTGCAAATGTAGGAAATTCTTGTTATTGTCGTTGTGCCTAGAGGCCCCAGTAAATCATTGGTGTTGCATTGTGCAGGAACAGTTTATATAAAGAAAAGACACTCTTGTAAATCTTTTTTGAGCTATGTCTATATTAGTATTATCTGCAAGCTTTGACAACTGAACTGAAGTGTAATATTTTAACAGTGTATTTATGGGAAGCCTGGTGGACCATTATTTACAACAGCAGCCTACACAGCAGTGCTACATCATTCCCAGAATCCTGATTTCTATGATGAGGTCAGTTCATTCCTCACTGACTAGACAACTATTACTCTGACAATACGTGTTAATTAAAGGCACAGAAATGTTTTTAAAAAATTACCTGTCCTGCTATAACTGTTCACGTATATAGGTGAGTATGAGTTTCATTGGATAGCAAGATTTTTACTCATTGAAACACACAGAGCATGAAATAAAATCTCACCGTTTCTCTTAACATATCATAATGGCCAGTCTTTTTGTAAACTCTTTTGTGTACATACTTAATAATGATCAGTCCTGCTCTCTAATGTGTTTGCCTGAATCAAAAGCCAACCTCCAACTTTAGTTCCATTTAATGTTTTCATTGTACTATTCTTTAGAGGTGAAATTCATGCATGGTGCCCAGATCCAGCTTAAGTCCCTCCATACCATTTAAACACCACACAGCTTCACCATGCAGTAAGGGACTGTGGCTTCTGCAAGTTAGCCACACCTTTGGGGAATATAACGAAGCCTGCAAACTGGCCTTCAGTTTGTGGGGTATAGTAATAGCTACATTAGCTCCTTTGCATGCAGATGTACACTTCACCAGCATAAAGTCCGGTTCCTTGGGTTTTCTGCAGGTGAAATTTCACCCTAAACAATTCAGAGTGCTCCAGAGCCTTGTAGTATTAGTGTTTTTGACAGCACACTAACAAAAGATCATTGCTTTTCTAGACTTTGCACTTTTGTTTTCAGAGTATACTAATATTAGTAGTACTGCAGACAGCAGGGTTGGTCCTGTGTTCTTCATTGGCAAAACTTTCCTTTCATTTCAATGGAAACTTAGCCTGAGTGAAGAGCACAGGTCAGGCTCAATGGGTGGAATTCTCCAAAATACAAAGTATCCATTTAAGTTCCATGGATATTTAAGAGATCTTGATTTACAGAGGCTGGAGTTGAAGGTGCTTAGCACATCTGAAAATCTGACCCCAATTGGTGCAGAGGGCCTTATGCAAGCCCTCTGTGTTCTGGTGAGTTTTTTTCCAGCATGACTATAACATATTGAGTTCAGACTTCACCATCTAACAAAAATTGATTTTGGTGATCCTGCCACACAGTATTGACCCTGACAAGCAACAAATATAGTGCAATATCTAAAAGAACCTTCCCCCCCCCCCCCCACTCACTGATGAAGTGGGTTTTACCCACGAAAGCTCATGATACTATATATTTTTGTTAGTCTCTAAGGTGCCACAGGACTACTCATTGTTAACCTAGTGTAGCATCTAAAGAAATTGTTTATGTTTCATGTTTAAATGCTCATTTCATTGATATGTTTATAATATATGCTATTTTCACCCTTAACCTGATAATTATATCAGAAATAAGTCCCAACCCAATTTCTAACTCTAGATTAGTTAGGTACATCGTTACTTCATAACTACGGTGCATAAGGGGTCTTATCCATTTGTTGCCACAGTAACATTTCTCAGTGTATTGTTCCCATGTGTTTCAATAGATTAATAATAGCCCACCTTGCGTTTGTGCAGATAAGTGAACAATAGACTACTTTTTCTTATTGGGACCTATGGGATTTATGACTCATTTGAGATCATAAATAAAAGTTTTTATTTTTACATCAACCCTTGTTCACCTTCAGTCTTTGTCATAAAATCACTTATGATGAAGTATCATTAATATTTTTAATTTAAAGGGTATCCAGGCTGACTCACTCTTCTACTAAAGGAGGAATGATAGAGAAAGAAAGAATGGTGTCTTCTGAATAGGGTCTCCTGGAGAGGAGATGACTAGTTCTAAGCAGCCTGTTTGAGCAGGGTTCTTGAATTTTCAGTTCTGTGTTATTTCATTAGATACACAAATTCAAAGGCAAGGGAAGAAAAACCAGTGAGCGTAATAAATGGTACCTCTCAATGATTTCCTTAAAAGACTAGCTGTTACACCTGTAAAAAGAGCAACACAGTTGCCGGTCAAAAGGGCAGCTTTAATTAGAGATATATAGAAAGAGGAATTTCTCCTTTAGAGTCCATCTCTTAGTCCTGGTTGATTCCCTTTAAACTAAAGAGAGGTGTAACCTTTTACATTTCAGGTGAAAATTGAGCTCCCCACTCAACTCCATAAGAAACACCACATTCTGTTTTCATTTTATCATGTCACCTGTGACATAAATGCAAAAGCTAATGCCAAAAAGAAAGAGGCTCTGGAAACACCAGGTACCTGCAGTAGAATTACTTTCAAATAATTCCTTGCTAATGTTTGTCTGCATTATATTTATAGTGATATTTGTTCATCTGAGGTTTAAGGATTTCACAGTTTCTGTTTGTTGCTTTTGTACACTGTAATCCTGTGAACTGAAGATCTTATACTAAAAAATGTTGTATTGGTTTGCTCTTGTGTGCAGTTGGATATGCTTGGCTTCCTTTACTGAAAGATGCCCAGTTAGCTTCTCAAGAACATAACATTCCAGTGGCAACCAGTTTGCCTCCCAGTTACTTAAGCCTTCAAGATCCTGCAAGTGGAAAGGTATTAAGAAATATTTTTATATTATTCAGAAGGAACGAGAGAAATTGAAGTATGTGTTATTAAAATGGTAGGGCCAGGTTCTCATTTATGCCATGCTGGCAATGTTAAGGAGCCATTGTATGAATCATGAACTGGACCATGCTGTTTAGAGTATTCATATGGATATCATTCAGATTTTAAGCTGATATGTATACCAACAGAATCAGGACAAATTATGTCTTTTCTGGTGCAGTGCTGGGAAAAGAAATTACCCTACCTAACTGGCACTAAATGGGTAAACTATGAAATCTTCACAACTGTTGGAAGCAACATAGTGTGGAGAGTGGGTTTTATACACTTTCAGCTGGGGTTCCCTACCCAATCTGACTAGCAAAACTCCCCTGATCTTTGTCATTGCTTCCAGTATTCCCTACTAGTCCTTGAGCTGTGCCCAGTTAAAAATCCACAGGAGAGTTTCTGGGCAGTTTCCTCTGCAGTTGTACAAACTGAGTAATGCAGAAGAGCTAAATAGGTCTGTGGATCTAATCCAGTGCTTTGTGGCAGTGATAGGATAGTGTGGAAACTCCCATTGTGACTGCCTCTGCAGTAACTGAGAACTGAATATTTCAAATAATTTACTATCCAGCCCTGAGGGACTTGCACATTCACAAAGCTCTGCAACAAAAAGTGATGCAGAACTGAATGATGCTGACATGTGTATACTTTTGTGGTGTTAGTAAATGAGGAAATAAGAGAACAATATTTTTTTTCCTGCAGAGTGGAAGTGACATTAAGTGGGTAGATGGTGGGAAGCTGCTTTTCAAAGTGTCTTCATTTGTTGTATCAACTGTAAATACTCAGGTGAGTTTGCATTTTCTCTCAGATGCCCTTATCTGTCCATCAAAAATGAGTGCTAGGAAAAGCCTGACAAATTATCTTAATACAATATATCTTGGATCTTTTATGAATCTGTCTAACATTAAAGATCATCTCAATGTAGGAGGGCTGAGGAGTGAGAAAATAAAGAAGTAAATACCCCTTTTAAGGAAAAAGGGGTATTATTTAGGATGGTACAGACAGATGTAACTAGAAATTTTAAAACATCCTGATGTCGAGATATGTTGGATCATGGGAAAACCCCATTGCTTTGGACACTGAAAACAAGACTGGACAAAGCATTAGCAAAGGCACTCTGCTGGTAAGTGGATGGACTATTGTAGTCAAATCCCTGCTGGCCTTTTCCACATCTGATTTCTATTATTCTGCAATGCTGTATGGTGCAGTGTAAAGTTCCTGGATTTTATCCAGCATGACCAATTCATTGAGATTGTTAGCAAATATTTGAATTGCAGTCCATGCTAAAATAGACATTAACTTTAGCGTATGTTTTTCATTTTAGGATCCATATCTGAATATCTTTTTCCAGCAGTGCCAAAAAAGAGAAATGGATCTCTCCCAGCCTCCTACCTCAGACTTTATCATGTCATGCAAGGTAAAATAACTATAAATGTGTTACGAGCTGATGTAAATAAATGCATTGTAAGGGCTAAATTCTAGGGATGTCAATGTGTAGACAACTACACGATTAACTGATAAGTCTGGGCACAGGGGGAAAGAGGGGAGTAGAGAGGGACAGGGGACACTGCTGTGAAGCAGCCTCTCATCCGTGGAACTCGGATCCCCCACAAACGGGCTGCTGCTACCCCACACTGCTGCCTCTATATCAGAGGCAGCAGCACAGGGCATCAGGTGGAAGCCGGTCTTCATAGAGAGGCAGCAGCACAGCATGACACAGGGAGTGGGGCTGGGAGCTCACTGGTTGTCAGCCTGCCTCTGGGGACTATTGAATAGTTACACAACTATTCAGTTATATGCTGTTTAACATCCCTACTAAATTCTAGCTCTTTTTGAATTTTTCTCCCAAGTGAACCTGTTTATGACTCTAAACTGCCATGAGCTAGACTGTGTCCCAAGGACATAGGTCATCATAAGGTAGAGCCTGCTGCCATGCTGCACCAGAGAGTGTTGCAGAGAAGGAATTAGAGCTTGAGGAGCCACAGTTATCTTGCTGTTCCCCTCTTGCTCCAGGCCTACTTTTTCCCCTTCTTTTTTTGCAGAAGAGAGGAAGTTAAGAAATTGGCATCCAGTACCCTATAACTCTGCATACCGGCCCAAGGATACAGAGAACCCTCATAGGGGGATCTTATTCCTTTTTGCATTCTTACATGGATGCCCACTCCTACAATGAATTCTGAATCCATTGGGCAGTGAGAAAATCACATGGGCTCACCTTAAAATACATATTTTGGAGCAGAGTAAGAAGGAGCTAGAATACTGAAGGGCAATTTACAAAACATTATACTTTCTTAGAGATCATCTGAATCTAATAGCAGTTTCTAGGTTAAGAGACTAACATGAAAGGCATTTTCCCCTCATTACTTTATTTTCACAATTAAACTGATTTTATTAAGCTGCTCAGTGAAAGATAATTTTGCTGTATCTTACCAATAGTCGTGACATTTCACTGGGCAACTATTTAAAGATGTCATTTTGTAATATGTGTGAATGAAAGTGAGATATTTATTTTGTTGCTTTTGTTTTTGTTGTTTTAAATGTAGTAATAATAAGTCCTGGTTGAATTTAATATTGTGACTATTTTCATGAATAAAATCATTAGGTTCCATTTCTTCTATGATGTATTTATTATTCATGTGTATTCAGCTGTTGACTAGGTATTTGGGAAAATGTTTGTGAATACCCAAAAGGTGCCTGATTTTTAGCATGAGTGATTACACACCCAGAAAAGCATGCTAGAAGTGCATTGTTCAATACTTGCTACTTTTTGCATGCCTTTTTGTTATATTTCAATCATCCAATCAGGAAACAGAAATAAAATCACATGAATTAGGTAGCCAATCACACAACATAAATAGATAACAGATTTTCCAAGTGCACAGTTCATGAACAAACAATAATCAGGAAAATAATTTCCCCAAATTTCGGTTTCTATATGTAAATCAGAAATTCATTTGAAGAAAATCAGAGAATTAAATCCATAACAATATTATTTTAATGAATAACTCTAGCTCAATCATGTAGGATAATGGGGCGTCACTATCCATTCTGTCTAGAGAGTTTTTAATCAGTATGATTTTTGACCTGCTCATAATTTTATTTAAAATGAAACACACAGCATATGAGGTCTCAGCCCAGGAATAATGTTTTCTCAAAATTGTAGGGGCACAGGTTTAAAAGTAAAAACTTCAGTCCTTCAAAATTGCTACATATGAGCAAACATGGGGCAAGATTCTCCACTATCTTACACTGGTTTAATTCCACCTCGCTGCAATTACCAGATGGTAAAACCAGTGTGATGGAGTGGAAATCAGGCCCTAGTGGTCTGTGGTTTATGTTTGAAATCCATCTTTATTCTGCTTTGTGTTTCATACAGAATTTGCTGAAAATTGAGAAGATTCATGTAATTATGAATTTTCTTCCTGTGATCCTGAATCAACTCTTTTGGGTTCTGGTACAAAACGACATGGATGAGGTTACCACTGCAGTAACAAGGTATTCAAAAAATTGTTATATATATTAGGGGCAAATACATCCCATTGTGCAGGGGTCTGCAACCGATGGCTCTAGGGCTAAATATGGCTCTCAGTATAGAACCAAATATGGCTCTTTTGTTGTTCCTAAAATACACACAACTTTTAAAATTAAAATGAAAAGTTAATTCAAATATTTAAAAAGGCATAATTATACATGTCAAGATTCTCTTTTTTTCTCTATTCACCTTTAACTATTCATTTTCACAACCATCCAGCCTCTCCACTCATTGGTGGTCATGCATATTTTCTTTTTATTTGATTGGTCGAGAAATCTTTCCATCATCATATGTGATGGTGAACTCTGTGGCCCTCTAATAGTAACAATGGTGAAGAGAAAGGGAGATGATGAGTACTGAAATTTTCAAAAGGAATGGACAGACTTATATGCATTTGTGGCTAGGTCTGGATCTCCTCACTGTCTCATTTGTAGAATGAGACTGTCCTCCTACCAAAAAAATGAATTTAGAGTGGTATTTCATGACAAAACATGCAGCATTTTCTACAAAATACCCTGAGGGAGGAGTGTGAAAAAAAGCCTGCAAGGAGCTGCGGCAAAAAATGAACATTGGGCAAAATAGGCAATTGTCATGGTCAAAAAAAGGTAGGAGCTTAAACTCTGCAAGTTTTGCAGGCTCATACAGCATTATTGGAGAGGAAAAGCCTTTCACTGATGGGGATTACTTGAAAAGAGACATGCTAAAAATTGGTCATGATGAGTTTCACAACAAGGACAAAATCGTACAGAAAATTCAAGACATGACATTATCAGCAAAAATAGTTCATGACAGAGCTGTGAAAAGGCCCATCAAATTGACAAGGAACAAATGCAAAATTTGAGTGCTGCTACTTATTTTTGTTTGTTTTGGACAAAACAACTGACATATGTGACATTAATAAGTTGTGTATTCCGGGATGATATATTTGTGGAAATGCTGTGCACAAAGAAATGATTGAGCTATTACTAATGAGAAATTGAAGAAGGGGCAAAGACATTTTTAAAACTGTGATGAACTTTGTAAATGAGAAAGAAAGACAGATGGATAATCTTGCATCGGTGTATAAGAACGGTGCACCTAGCATGGTCAGCAAATACAAGGGATTCCTTATTCTTGTCGGAAAAGCTGAATCACCCACTTTTGAACTTTCATTGCATTGTGCGTCAGGAGGCACTTTGTGCGCAATCTTGTAGAACTGAACTCGGAAATGTAACGGAACTGGTTGTTCACATTGTCAATTAGATTCTTGCCAGAGCCCTTAATCACCGTCAATTTCAGTCACTGCTCACTAGTTATCTTGTGGTAAAGTTTCATCTCATTTTGCTGCCAGCATTAACAAGATTAAGTCATTTTTGGATATGAAGCGTGTCAAAAAGTCTGAGCTTTCAGACTGTGACTGGTTGCTCAAGTTTTACTATCTCATCTGTATTACTGGTCAATTGAATGAGTTGAACCTTAATCTACAAGCACAAGGAAAAACAGTCCTGACTCTGCAGCAGGAAGTATATGGATTTAAGTCAAAATTGACACTCTTCATCAGATACAGAGGAGGGCAGACTGGCACTTTTTAAAAGATTACAAATGTTTTGTGATTCATATCAGAGAGGGAATCCAAGTAACAGCCTTGATTTAAAGCATCTTGCTGGGTTTGTTTCTGAGCTCCTGATGGCATTCAGAGTTTCATTTTATGACTTTTGCTAACACCGTGCTTTGTCCAAGTTTATAATTCGTCTACATAAAGCATCCGTTAAAGAACGACAATCATTCCAGATATCTCAGTCAGTGATTTGGAAAAGGAAATAGCAGATTTCAAGGATTCGGCTATCTAGGTGGAAAAAATTGTCAAGCTGAATTCTGATTTGGAATGTCTTGCTCGACAATGTGCAGAATTGGCAAAACTGCGCAAATGGAGCATGTTGATAATGATAATCTGATTCTGCAAACTTGGAAAAAACTTCCTGTCGCATAGGACACCTGTCTCATACACCACCATCGGAATGTCAGCTTGGCCTTGCTTTCAATGTTTGGCACTACAGGCAGTCCCCGGGTTACATGGATCCGACTTACATCGGATCCCTACTTACAAACGGGGTGAGGCAACCCCGCACTAGCTGCTTCCCCCCAGCAGATCAGGGAGACACGAAGCTAGCGCCCCCCCCCCCCCCCCCAGCAGATCAGGGAGACGTGGAGTGGCTTTTCTCAGTAGACACCTCAGCTTGAGAATAAAGGACTGAGGGAAGTGAGGTGTGGGAGAATAAAACTGAGCTCTGGAGAAATGTTTGGCTAGAGTTTCCCCTACAATATGTACCAGTTCCGACTTACATACAAATTCAACTTAAGAACAAACCTACAGTCCCTATCTTGTATGTAACCCGGGGACGGCCTGTACTTATATGTGTGAGCAGACTTTCTCTCATTTGAATCACTTCAAAGGTAATTTGCACTCAAGATTGAGAGCAGATAGCCTGAATGCATGTTTGAAGCTGAATTTGACCAATTGTGGTGTAAACTTCAAAGAAATGTGCAAAAAGATGCTAGCACAGAAGTCCCATTAAATAAAGTTAAGTGCAATGCTTTGTTTATGCTATTATTAAGAATAATTAATTAATTAATTATTCATATAATGATAATATAATTATAATTAATCAATATTAATCAATTGTCAGTGATAGTACATGTATATTTTCATTCATGCAAATGGGCATTCTTATACTGACTCTTTGTTGACTCATTCTTATACTGAATTTTGATGTACTTTTGCTCTTTGGTTGAAAGGGTTGCTGACCCCCTTCCATAGTGTGACTTTTGATTTGATTTCAGTTATGAACCATGGCTGAATATGCTATTTAGATTTTAATAGAAGATGAGCTCTTTATCCCAAAAATATCTGACTCCTAAATGTAACAAAGAACTTTGTAAGTCAGTCAGGTAACTAAATGTAGGCTATGATATCACAATTGACATGAGCCATAAAATTGTTTTTCCTATGCAGACATTGTTTTTGCTACTGTTCAAATCACTTGTCTGCCAACTAGTAACAAGGAGCTTTGCTAGAAAATTTCCTGAGGTGTTGAGCACTTCCTGGAATGGTGCTTAGTGTCCTTAATTCCCTCTCACTTCCTTCTGCGTTGAGGCTACTGAGCACCTCAAAGAAAGAGGTCAGTGCCTTGTAGGATTAAGTTTATAATTAGGTGAGTCAGGTTACCACATTTTGGACAGTTTGTAATGAAAATATTTAAGCATTAACAGTGAACAACAGGGAAGGCATTATCCAAGGAAATAAAAGTCAGCGGGAGTGACTCACCAAGGGGTCTGTAACCTCCAGGAAAGTCCAACTAAAATATTTATTTATTTATTTAAAATAAAATATTTATTGCTACTCTTAACCCTGAAAACAGAAAAAGAGAATGAGGTAATTTCCAGCAGATGCGCTGAAAAGGACGTTGTACTCCATAGACTTCTCTCTGTTGGCCTTTCCCCAGCAATTAATGCCTGGGGAGTAACCAGAAGACAAACACAACTTAATCCTCAGCAGTCCCATTGTGTTTCTAAGTGCTGTTAATATACTTTATATATTTACTGAAACTGGTTTGCCCTGCTTAACTGTTGAAGGGAGATTTATTGTAAGACTTCAGGTTCCTGATGCTGGATTCCTTGAGTTAACTTTAATAGGCGTTTACAATGCTCAACACTTCAAAGGTTTTCAGGTCCTGAATTTCCACGAATAGGAAATTATGTCTGGAATTAATTTAGCAGTGCAATTTCCCTGGCTGGCAAAGGCTGAGCTTATCCCAGTGGTGATATACTCAGTCTCCAAAAGGAGGATATCAAACCTTCTCCTATGATCCCAACCACCTAATTAATTAACTCCAATGCCAACTGGGGAATAGATGGTTTTTCCAGAGTTAGTATAAATTGGGGTACCTGGAAAATGAGGCAGTAATAAAGTTGGTCTAGAGACTGGAAGGACAGCCTTTTTTATGCTTAAATACTTGGCTATCCACCCACCTGGTAGAAAATGACTTTTCAGTGATTATCTGGGTACTGGCTCTGTAACAACATTGCTGATGTCAATAGCAATGTGCACAGCTGTGAACTAGCAAAATTCTGTGCATGTCTTTCATTGTTTGATCGCTGTACATGTACACACATTGTATTTTGTTTTGAATAACTTGAAATACCTGGGGTTGAACAAGTTAAAAACTATAGAAAAAAACTCAAAACTGTTCATAATTGTGAAAAAATATTTTCTTTGTACTTTTGTCTTGATTACTGATTTTCCTGGGGATCCAATAATGTAGTCATTATTCTGCCAAAATTCAGGTTGATATCAGATGAGTAAGGACTGAATGACTAGAATCTTAGCAAATAATTTGCTCAATTATTTATTTTCCAAGGAGTACTAATTACAATGAGAAATGGTTTGCAAAACAATGTAAAAAATAGCGGCTTTTTTTTTGGATCCTATTGCAGGAGTACACGGAAAACATCTAAAAAACTAGATCAGTAGTTGTAAACACTGTGGTGCATGGATTGGTTTATCAGAATAAGAACTTAAGAATGATCATACTGGGTCAGACCAACGGTCTATCTAGCTCAGTATCCTGTCTGCCAACAGTGGCCAATACCAGATGCCCCAGAGGGAGGGACCACAACAGGTAATCCTCATGTGATCCCTCTTCTGTCACATATTTTCCAGACAAACAGAGGCTAGGGATACCATTCCTATCCTCCTGGCTAATAGCCATTGATGGACCTAACCTCTGTGAATCTATCTAGCTCTTTTTTGAACCCTGTTAAAGTCCTAGCCTCTGCCACATTGTCTGGCAAGAAGTTCCAGAGACTGACTGTGTGCTGAGTGAAGAAAAACTTCCTTTTGTTTGTTTTAAACCTGCTGCCAGTTAATTTCCTTTGGTGACCCCTAGTTCTTATATTGTGAGAATAAGTAAATAACTTTTCCTTATTTACTTTTTTCACACCAGTCATGATTTAATAGACCTATCTCATATCCTCCATGATAGTAATACTAATTAACATATAATTAAGAATCCATGATAGGAATACTAATTAACATATACACCAAATAATTTTAAGTTTGGAATATGGTCCACTAGGTCTTAACATTTGAGAGCTGCTGCACTAATTTTGTTTTCATTCTTGCCATATAAACATTGGCTATTTATTTTTACATTTTGCAGAATAAATAGAATGTATCTTGCCTGAAGTGCTCAAAGAATCGGGGGGAGGAGGTACCTAACAGGAGACATGTTCTAATAAAGATGGAGCAGACTTATGTTCAGTACCTTTGTGAATTTCATGGGGTGATATGTTAAAAAGAGGGAGCTCTCAAAAAAACATGGTCACTGGTGCAGGTTTAACTGCATACAGAGAGGGTGCCTCTGGCAAAGTGACTTACCAGTCAGTGTGCTGCCTGTGCAAGGCTTTTGCTCTGTAGTCCTGTCATCCAGCTTCACCAGTGGTTCCTTTTGCCTTGTGACCCGGCCCTCTGGCTCGGTTATCTTTACTCTGACCCTTTTTGGGGTAAAACAAGATTTTTCACCCATTAGTCCAGGACCTCACACTGGACCTGCTCCAAACCCAGTAGTCATTCTGGCCTCTAGTGTTTGGGGTCTTTCTGCTAATTTTCTCAGTGAGGTTGTAGATTAATCCGGTCCCTCCCTCTATTCTGTGTTTTAACCCAGGGATCCTTACAGCATATGGTCAGATCTCTTGCTTCTTCCACAGACTACTCGCCACATTAGCCCCCCTTTCCCTTGGGAGTTCATAGTGTGAGGAGGGGGGCTTCTGCTCCAGGGTGCTGCTCCTAGTTCTCAAGGCAAGAAAGGAAAGGAAACTAGCTTAACAGAAGCAAAAAGCAGCAACATCTTCTCTGTCATACCCAGATCATCCAGTCTCCTGCCCTACAGTTTTGTGTGCACAAGCAACTAAAGCTAGCTTGGCTCTCTGCTACGTTCCTTCCTGGCTCCTGAGGGTGAGGTCTGTCTACCACCCCAGGCTGGGCTCTTTTCCCTTTAAGGCTCATCTACAAAGTTGGCATGGAGCTGAGTTGCCCGAGCCAAAGTTGCTCTTTAACCCCTTCTGGCCTTGTGTGGGGTTTGTACACCCCACCGCAGAACCCTTCCCTTCTAAGTGTCCCTTTGCCAGACTTCTAAGCCCTGAAAGGTTAGGATAGAAATTCTGACACAATAGCTTTCAATAGACTTTGATTCCCAACTTCATTTACACTCTCTCTAATTCCCTTCCTTGTAACTTCTTCATAATATTCCCAGATCCATATAAATGTTGAAGTGTCCTCTAGTGATTTGTAGGCTCATTTAACACCAACATCACAACTGTTAACATTGTTTTAACTGGGGGTATGTCTACACTACCCCGCTAGTTCGAACTAGCGGGGTAATGTATGCATACCGCACTTGCTAATGAAGCCCGGGATTTGAATTTCCCGGGCTTCATTAGCATAAGCGGGGAGCCGCCATTTTTAAATCCCCGCTGCTTCGAACCCCGTGTAGCGCGGCTACACGGGGCTCGAACTAGGTAGTTCGGACTAGGGTGCCTATTCCGAACTACCGGTACTCCTCGTTTCACGAGGAGTAACGGTAGTTCGGAATAGGACCCTAGTCCGAACTACCTAGTTCGAGCCCCGTGTAGCCGCGCTACACGGGGTTCGAAGCAGCGGGGATTTAAAAATGGCGGCTCCCCGCTTATGCTAATGAAGCCCGGGAAATTCAAATCCCGGGCTTCATTAGCAAGTGCGGTATGCATACATTACCCTCCTAGTTCGAACTAGGAGGGTAGTGTAGACATACCCTGGGTGTATTTCGTTAGAATAGCAGTAACTTTTTAGAATAAGGCCCTGATTTACCATTGTGCCCCATACAAGCAGGGTTCTGTACCAAGATCGAGTGCCCATGAAGTCAATGAGTTCCACATGGGCACAGACTATTAATTGCATGGATCAGACACATAATGGATAGTTTTGAATCTGTACAACAGTGTGATAAAATGTAATGTGTGTAAAGATGTATTTTCTGCTTCATGCTGAAAGATCGCTTATTACCTTTCTTCTCTAGGGTTCTTACTGACATTGTTGCCAAGTGCCATGAAGAGCAACTAGAGTACTGTGTCCATTCTTATGTAAAGGTATGAAATATCCAATTGACCTTTGATCGTCTGCTGTATGCTGCACATTATTTCTGCCTTCTCTTTCTTCCTTTCTAGTAGTTTTTCCAGTATTTGAACATCTGCCTTCTGCCTCTTTAGATGGTGCAGTGATTAGGGCACTAGCATGGACTTGGGAGACCCAGTTTTCATTCCCTGCTCTGCCACAGACTGCCTGTTTAACATTGGGCAATCACTTATCTCCATTCTAATAGAGGGGAATTGAGGCTAACAGAGATGCCCTTACACACAGCAGTGTTTATAGGATGCATACTTTAAAGCCTGTGATGTGCTCAGATATAATGGTAGGGGGCCATATAAGAATCTAGGTTTGATAGATTTATGTAAAGTTCAAGGATGTATTTTGCATCATTCACATTAGATGGTTTTATCATATTGACTAGCTATGTGCATTGTATATATACAAGGCATTTCTCCAATAGCAGTTAACACATTACAAATGGTCAAGTGATGCTTAGCGATAATTTTTACTAAAGAGTTGTTTCTGAAAGCTTTTGTGTTTGCAAATTGCTGTATGTTTCTTCTATTATATATTCTTAGCCTTCTAAAGTTTTCTCGGGATATATATATGTTTGGGGAAAGATGGCTTATGTCTATATTCATTTAGTGTACGTCTAGACCAGGGTTACTCAACTTTGGAAGCCCTGAAGGCCACAATGGTACTCACAGCACATGCCAAGGGCTGCAACTTAAGTGTGCTTGCACTTAATATATATGCAAATTTATGCATATAGCTTCTTTCACACTGACAGACATGAATACAAAGATTAAGGCAAGACTACACAACACGTAGGCCCCATTTAAGTCAGTTCTGCTGATATTAATAAAATGCAATCTTTACCTGATTTTCACTGATATGACAGCACTTTTAATGAGCAATGACAGTCCAGGAATTTAACTACTAAAACGCATATCAACAGAAGACCATTATATTGACTACTTTTTTGTTTTGGCTCCCAACCGCAGGCCACGTATTGAGCCGTGCGTAAATCCAAACCGCACAATGAGCTGCAAACAAACAGGCTGTGAGCCGCATGCAGCCCAGGGGCCACGTGTTGAGTAGCCCTGGTCTAGATGGTAGGGCTATTTCAGGATATGGGAGGTATCCCGAAATAGCTACTTTGTGTCTTTTAAACATAGTCATTATTTCAAAATATTTTTCAAAATAACGAGTGTACTTTCCAGCATCCCTGTAACCTTTATTCCACAAGGATTATGGGATGTGTCAAAATAGCGTGTTGTTTCAAAATTTGGCACTGTGTAGACATGCCAAATTTCAAAATAAGCTATTTTGAAATACAATTGAAATAAGATACAAAATTTTTATAGTGCAAATTGTGTATCTTGTTTCAAGTTTAGAGTGCTATGTAGACAAACCCTTACACAGTTAGCCTAGTATTTTGATCTCAGTGAACTTTTGATGTTGAGAAAGTCTAAATTCTCATGTCTTTAAAAATGGGTAATATGTACCCAATATCCATTGAGTGTACCCCTTCAGTTAGCACAAATAATGCTACAGACACTTACAGAGCGAATAGTTTATTGAAATAACAACCTAACATGAGGTGCTTAATAATGGAATGTATGTTGTAAGTAAAAACTCATCCTCCGATTTTGGAAAATTTATACCCATATTTTACTAGATTAATCAAGCATTTGACAGTATAGTTGAATCACCTGCAGAGATATCAATCATTCTGTAATGATTTCATATATCTTATTTTTTACCTACTACATTTAGTCATTCATCTCAGAATGAACAAAGGAGAATCTATAGTATTTAAAACTTGTCAGAAGAGAAAAAAGAAAATTAGTAATTCTTTGCCCTCACTTCTCCATGCATAGAAGTTTTCTTTTTGTCCACTCATGTTCAGTGATGCTCAAACAGATATAGAACATGTCAGAAATTAAAAAAAGAAAGTCTCACCTTTCCAACAGTTATGAAAATAAGTTATAAGTGACATATATATGGATTTATAAATCTGTGAATGACATGCTGAATTATCCTGAAACAAGGAAGGCTTTCACAAAGTCTAATAATAACTATAATCTATTGAATGAAATTTATGCAACATAAAAGATAAAAAACTGCCCTTCAGGGCCAGTGAAATCAAAAGAGATATGCACACTATTAACTGAAACTCTCAGATCTTTATGAACAGAATAATGAAATATGAGAAGTTCTACTAAGAAAGAAATCAAAGACTCTTTCAAGCCCAGTGAAGCTAAATGTTGCTGGACTAACTTCTACAACATGCAAAATATCTTCATACTTCATTTTTATGTACTTTATATCCTTTAATAGGATATTTTTTAATATTCCATGACCCACATTCTGATATCAGTTACAGTGATGTAAATCCAAAGTTTCTCTGAGTCTAAATGCAAATATTTGAACTTGCAGTGATATAACTGAGAGTAGAATACAATTCTGTGTAACTTTCATGTGAGTGTTTTTGAATAGTCTAAAAACACAGTGGACTGAAATATTGTACTGCTCAGCATTCTGACAATGTAATAGTGAAAAGCCAAAGAAGGGTTCAGCCACTTTATATTTCAGCAACAAGAAGTCATGTGGTACCGTATAGACTACCAGATGTATTGGTCTATAAGGTGCCACAGGACTCCTTGTCACTCTTGCAGATCCAGACTAACACGGCTACCCCTCTGATACGTTATATTTCAGCAGCACTTAAAATGAGTTGATGCATATGCAAATAACTGCTGCTGCATCACATGCTGCCACGAGCATGACTGCAGTATATGGACAAATCTTCACTTTTCATTGCACACTTCAGCTCAGTAATAGAATCTTAAACATGTTGTGGTACCTCATTATTCTAACCTAACTCTGAGGAGAGAGGATTCAAGTCCCTGCTGTGCCTCAACCTTCCTGTGTGACCTTGGGCAAGTCATGTAGGGCCAGATTTTCAAAAGTGTTTCTATGCCTAAAGATGCAGATCTCAGTGGGATTTTCAAATGTGCCTAATCATTGATTTCAATGGGTGTTAGGCATGTAACATGCTCAGGCACTTTTGAAAATTCTATTAGGGACCAAAATATCTTTGAAAATCTTATCCATAGCACTTTCTTGCCTTCAGTTTTATCTGTTTTTAAAAAGGAGGTGGGGTAGTGCTATCTCACAAGGGTGTTGAGAGGAGAAAAGCATTCCAGATTGTGAGGTGTTCTGATACTAGTTTGAAGTCCATTGGGAAAAAATTGTCTCTCTTGAGCAGCACTGGTCAGTAATTTTTCAATGAAAGAGTTTTATGTTGAAAATTAAACTTTTTCCGGTACTGTTCCATCTCCAATGACAGGTTCGTTGAGAAACATTTCACACGTGCAGGATAGAATTCCTTGTCAGCAAGAGCCAAAATAGCCAATAACCTGGTGGCGAGGGCACTCACCTATGATTGGAAGACTCAAGAGCTTAAATCTAGGTCTCACAGATGCTATTATGAGTGCCAGGCTCTTGGCTATTTTAGGGCAGACTGTGCTCCCTTGCTCACTCGCTCTCTTTCTCATAGAACAGTGTTTCTCAAACTGTGCTCCACAGAGCCCCAGGGCTCCACGAGACATCTCCAGGGGCTCAATGAGATTGACAAACTGGAAACATCGATAGGTAGAACACATACAATGAGTGGACCGCTGGGGCTCCGCATAAATTTTTACGCATGTAAAGGGCTTCTGTCCATTCTAGTGGGTGCTCTACCCCTTTCAGGATGAAGAGTTGCTACCAAGTAAGCTGTTGCCATTGGAAGAAAGGAACAAGGCAAATATGAGCTTGATTAGGTGGGTGAAAACCCTCCTTTCTTCCCCTACATGTATATTGTTCTTCCTTTTCTGCTGAAGTGGCTTGAAAGGCAGTTCAAAAGAATCAGGTTCTGATGTGTGGCGCACTAATGAAAAAGATAATCTATATCATGCCAGTGGTTTTTAAGCAGGAATTCCCTTTTATTCAAATCAAATTGAAAGTAGTGGGGAGTACTGCTTAAAATTCATATTCAATAGGAGGAGGTTATGTATCGTTCCCTATGTCTAGACTGAAAGCTTCTTTCGGAAGAACCTTTTCTGGAAGAGATCTTCCGAAAAAACTTTTTTAGAAAGAGCGCGCCTACACAGCAAAGCACAACGAAAAAGCGACGTGCTTTTTTGAAAGATAGTGTCCACATTGATTGTATGCTACCTCACATTTCAGTTGTGATTACTGTGGATGGAGTGGCCACCAGGGCACCCGTGCTTTTTCCTGGAGGCCTCTTCTTTCGAAAAAACTCCTTCTTCTGCATCCACACATGCCTTTTTCTGAAAAAACTTTTTCAAAAAAAGGTGGCTTCTTCGTAGAAAGAGGTTTACCCCTGTCGGAAGCCCTTCAGTTTTTTCGACTTTCTGTCGAAAGAACACAATAGCAGTGTGGACATAAGAGTAGTTTTTCCAGAAAAACGGCTGTTTTTCCGGAAAAGCTCTGCAGTGTAGACATACCCATTGTTATTTAGTAAACTAGGCTTTATATTGCTTCTTTTTTTTTTCTGTCAAGATATTTTGGCAGGCAAAGATCAGCACTACTGCTCTTCTTAGAAGATGTGTTGCTTATTCACCACCAACTCTTGCTGGGATTCTATAAGTTTTTACATTACTATTGTTGATTTTTTCTTCAGTATGTGTTCAAGACCAAGTCATGTGAAGAAAGGACTGTTCATGAGGAGCTTGCTACGAATGTGACTGGCCTTTTGAAATCAAATGATCAAGTAACAGTGAAACATGTTTTAAAGGTGAATAAAGCATTTCAATATTATCACAATTTCTGCTTCAGCTTCCTTCTCTCTCTTTCTCCGTGCGCTTTGCCTGTAATAATCCTTCAGATTTATCAAGCTTTCTTGTTGTAATATTGTGAATTCTCAACATAAGCCAATGCCTAGTACATGGTGATTTTACATTGTGTAATTCCTCCTTCTGGATTTCCTTTCTCTTATTGTACAGCCATGGTGAAAAATATGATTCTTACACAATACAGTGAGAAGCAGAATGTTAAGGGTGATTTTTTTTTAACTTCACAAAATATTATCTGGGAAACACAGCTGAGATACATATTTATAAATAGAATCTATATTCAAATATAGATTTTAATTAAATTACTATTGATTTGTAATCTGCAAAATGTAAAAGATCATTATTCTGATAAGCATGAAGAGCTGCCTATTTTTTTAAATTAACCAATAAGTGGGATAGCCCTCTGGCCACAAACACATCCAAACCTCTGCCATATCCTCCACTCAAGGACTGGAAGGGAACTCATAAGAACTAAGTATTCAGATTTACTCCAGCTGTGAACTTCCCCATGCCAAGGGGATTCTCAATTGTCCTGATCCAGACAGTCCCCAGCTCATACTGGCTGAAGTGACCTGGAAAAGGTGGAGCCAATCTGGCTAATAATGTACTTTATATGCAAGAAATTAAATGGCTGTTATAATGTCAAAGTCATTCTTGGTATATATACATGGGACAACGCTGCTAAATGAATTATCCATGTAAACTCTTCATTTTTTAATAGGTAAATATATTTTTACTAAAATGTGCTAGAGATTAAGAGATTTTACTAAAACGTGATACAGATTAAGAGATGTAATTGTTCACTCCTGCCTTCTTAATAAAGGGAAAGTCACAATTGCCAAGTATCAGATTCAGCAAGGTGCTATGCAGCTTCAATTTCCAAATGAAGTCAAACAGAAGTTAAAGTTGCTGATAAGTCCCAAGTGATTTAAATACTGTCATGGTTAAATGGCAAGCCTAATTTTTCTATGGTGTAGATTGTCAGTGCACACTGCTGAGAACTACAGACGATTCCTCTAAAGAGAATTATCTATGCAAAGTCGTTGCAGCCATTCTGGCCCCAGGGTATTAGTAAGACAAGACCTCTGCTTGTCTAATAAAAGATATTGCCTCATCCACCTTCTCTGCCAAAATAATCTCTTTTTCAGCACTGATATTATCACGTGACATTCTCCATAATATTTTACAGCATTCCTGGTTCTTCTTTGCAATTATCTTAAAATCAGTGGCACAATACTTGGTTGATACAAACAGAACACAGGTAAGAATATACATTACTATGTAATAAACTAAATTTAAGATTAATTTCTACATAAATACATTTAACCATGTAAAGTACTTTGAAGTAATGATCTGGGCTTTTCTTAGATTCCTCGAACACAGAGATTTCCAGAATCATTCCAGACGGAACTAGACACACTGGTAATGGTCTTATCTGACCATGTTATTTGGAAACACAAAGATGCTTCTGAAGAAACAAAAAATGCAAACCACAGTATTGCTAGATTTCTTAAGGTGAGATGTTTAGTCCTTACAGCACATGCGTTTATTGAATCATAGTCAATGCAGGGTAAGGAATATTCAGCCTCTAGTCTGAGATAGTCTAAGAGCAATCAAAACAAATGATGGCTGAAGATGCAGAATCAGCACTGATTTATGGCATAATTGTTTCTCTGCTATTAGGTGAGCAACTGGCTCTGTGGGAGTCCAATGGCTGCATATAAATCTGCTAAAAAAAAGCCTCACTCGGACATATCTATCTCACAAAAAGATGTGGCAAGGCTCCTCTTTCATTGTGTCAGCCTACACATTTGTCCCCCTGGGAGGATAGAGTAAATCAGTCCTGCTTTGGAGGCTTTCAGTTCTTTGCTCTGTTTTATTTACTGTATTCACAGGGTAGGTCTCTCAAGCAAAACCCTCCAGAACACATATATTCCTTTGCTCCCACCAGAGCACTGACTTGCTATGACTGTCTTCTGCTCACCAGCCCTTCCCCAAACAGAAGCAAATTCAGGAATTCCCCCATGGGAGGAAGCAGCCCTCTACCTAGGAAAATCCTTTTCTGCCTGCTGCCCCCTCACTCTGACACAGTTGGTTTCTCCTCCATCCTCCCACTCTCTTAACAGGAGCAGGTCCCCAGCAGTCTTTAAATGGAATCAGGTGTCTCTAATTAAGCTGAGGTAGCCTCTTCTCAGTTCATATATTAAAGGGCCTTCACCATTCTCAGACTGATGTGCCTCTTTCCACCACTCTCATATAGCTGTCAGGTCTAACTTTGTTACAAAGGGTCTATACTGGCACATCCTTGGAAAGGAACAGTGCGGGCAGATTGGACTGGTAAATCTGGCCCTGAGCTACTGGAGTAAATACAGAATTATGAATATTCTATTTTTTTCCTTAGCACTGTTTTACATTTATGGATCGTGGATTTGTATTGAAGTTGGTCAACAACTATGTAAACATGTTCAGCCCCGGGGATCACAAGGTATGAGTAATCTTTTTTAAAAGTGACTTGGTAGCAGAGTATTTTCAAGATGAAACTACTTAGGATCCATTCTGCAGTTACTCCATGCTCAGAAGTATTACTGATCGCATTATTTACTATAAATAATGTGTTACGAATTTAGGTCCTGTTCCTGCAAGGAGCTTCACACAGCTGGACTCCTGTGTCCATACAGAACTCGATGGAGATCTGTAGATGCATAGAGGTCAACCCATGTGTAGTTCATTCCACGATCAGGACGCCAGCCTAATATAGGTTAACAAATTATTTGTGTGATCATTTTCCTGTAATATATGTGTAAATACTGAAATAGCGTGATCGTTAATTTTCAAAATATGGATGGCTCATTCACATACTAGCCTGGTATACTCTTCATTATTTATGTATTGTGATTAGTGCACACATGGTTTTGTTTCTGCTGTATAACTGGATCAGATAAATATATATGGGAAGTAGCAAATACTAATAATAGTGTACTCATGGAACACATTTTTGAATGAATAGTCATTCTAGGAAAAGTGAGTGAAATTTTTGGATTCATGAATTTTTTTCACAGCTATTTATTAGTGTTCTATATGAATAGTATAACCTCATGAATTATAAAGAATCAAACTTGTCACCTTTCATTGTGAAAGTAGCCACAATTTTTTTAACTGTACTTCAAGCTGTATGCAGATCGCTCACATAATCAGAGAAACAGCTGCAGAATCAGGCCCTTAGTTATTGTGCTATACATGAAGATCATAAATCTGCAAAGAATTCTATATAAGCTGAAAATTGTTTCCACATGTTTCAGTCCTAACTGCCTTCAGCAGAAAAAACCAGATGTTTAATTAAAACATCCAGTTAATGGCTAACAGAACAGTTCATTATCTTAGATTGGTCATTCTGTATAGCAGAAATTAGCACATCCTCAAAGATAAAAGTATATCCACAGATTAGCTTCCTTTCCAAACAGTCTGACAGAGAATATTTGAAAGTGGAGTCAATGGGGAGCCAAGACAGATGTGCCAAAGTAACAGACTTGAGGCCAATGAAAAAGAATATGCATAAAATGAGTTATAAAGATTCTTATGACTTTGAGGAAATACCAAAATATCCTCAGTGGCTTGGCTTGTCTGCCTTTGTAACTAGAGAGCAAAAAACAGAGCCAGTTATTCACTTTTGAAGGTTACGCTTCATTGGCCTGTATGTTTTGGTTTTTAACTGCTTCTTTACACATGTTTTTTACTGATCCCAGTCTCCCCTTTAGGGCTACAGCTACACTGTAGCCTTCTTCCAGAAAAGCATAATTAATTAGCAGCCGCTTTTGCTCAAAGGGCTTTTGCACAAAAAGGAGCTGTGTAGATGGCTCCTTTTTTGCGCAAAAACCCCTCTTGCACAAGAGCATTTCTTCCTCATTTTTTCAGGAAGAACGGCTCTTGTGCAGGAGGGGGGTTTTGCGCAAAAAGGAGCCATCTACACAGCTCCTTTTTGCACAAAAGAATCTTGTGCAAAAATGGCTGCTAATTAATTATGCAAATGAAGCACGCCGATATTTCACACCGTGCTTCATTTGCACAAGCTTTTCCAAAAGAAGGCTACAGTGTAGTCGTAGCCTTAGAAAGTTGAACCATTTGAAGAAATAGTATATATGGTTGTATCAATACATAACTTTGCACCAACTAAACTTATTTTCTGTGTCATTGAAACTTGATGGTAGAGCTGATTCACTGAAAACTACCCACAGGAATTTTAAGCATTTCGATGTTTGTTTTATCCTGAATTAAGTGAAAAAGCCAAAATATTTTTTTTTAAATGGATTCAGAAATATTGTAACATTTCATTTTAACATTTCTTTGTGTTCCCCTGAGCTGCGTGATGCCTCGCTGGAGTGCTAGTTCAGCTGCTTTATGCCCCCATTCTCTTTTATCAGCCTAGTTCTGTGGCTGACAGACCATGACTACAATGCATCATGGAGAAATAATCACTTCAATAGAAGTTTCCTTACCAGCTCTACTCAGCAGGTTCTGAAAAGTTCTGATGAGCCACAAAGTTTCCAAACTTTTTGGTCTAGACACTTTTCTATACTTGTGGCATCTTAGCTCTACTGTCTAGCAGAGATGAAAAGACAAATCTTGTGACATGGACCCTTCACATCCTTTAAGAAGGGCCAATGTTTGTACCTTTACAGACACGTGTAGATACTGGGACAAGTGTTTCACGTGGTATATCAGCTTACTGCATCCTGGGCGACTGTTTCTTATGAACAATGAGAAGTCCTGTGGCACCTTATAGAGGCATCTGATGAAGTGGGTCTTTGCCCACAAAAGCTTCTGCTCCAATAAATCTGTTAGTCTATAAGGTACTACAGGACTTCTTGTTGTTTATGCACATTCAGACTCACATGGCTATCCCTTAGAACACTGTTCTGGAAAGAGGAAATGAATCTAAATACCTCAATCAAGATAGTTTCCCATCTGTAAAATAGGGATAGTTATTTCATATCAGAACGGAAAAGCTTAATTCATTAATGGTTGCAAAGCACTTGGAGCTTTTGAATAGGTGAGTGATATAGGAAGGCAAAATACTGCTGCTAAACAGAATTCATTCTTAGTAAACTGCGATGATAAATATGCACACACACAGCAAGATGGGAATTTTTCCACTTTGTTATAGTTTTTATAGTTCTCTTTGTATAAACATTGTTATAGGGTTAGGAAAGGAAAATATATACAATTCCTGTACATTTTTAGTAAGTACACAGTGCTAGGTCAGTGAATGATACAGACTATTGAAATGATTACTGCAGTCCTGAAGAATGTGAAATAGAGGTGATACTTTATACCTCTAAGAGTTTAAGTAACAGAATATGCCCTCCAAGGGAGCCAGTGTGTGGTTTTAAAGTGGCAGCTGCTTTAAATACGTTGTTTAGTTAAAGTTACATGGGATCAGTGTGAAATCAAATTACAGGAATCCACCCAAAAAAAAGCAAGCTTTGTTATGATAAATGCCTCTAATAACATTTGGGAAAGGGGGAACCAAGTGTTTTATCATATTTTGCCCTGTAGTGTTACATAATGCACCATTAATTTTCAGTGGCTGATACGATATGATTTTGAGGTAAAGATAAATATTAATGTAATTTTTATTTTGTGTCTTGTTGTCATTAAAGTCCACACCAGTTATTTAATATTGTGGTGTTTCAGATTTTATATCAGTACAAATTTGACTTTCTTCAAGAAGTTTGCCACCATGAGCACTTTATTCCTCTGTGCCTGCCCATACGATCTGCAAACATTCCAGGTAATAACTCACTTTCCATTGTGTCATTAGTATCTGTGAGCTAATTATCCATGGAAAGGAGTAAATCTCCAACCACCTGTAGTTAAAGATTGTGAAATCTATTGGTTGTCACATGTTTCACAGGCCAGTTGCATGGGTAATACTGTAAACTCTCCAAAAATAAAGTCTAGACATTAAATATGATAGTAGAGACATGGATAGTTAACAAAGGATGATATACAGATCTCCCAATTTAAATGTCTGATTATTTATGAGACAAGGAGAGTCAGGTGATGTCTTTTCTGGACTATCTGCTGTTGGTGAAAGAGACAAGCTTTCAAGCTACATTGAACTCTTCTCCTGATCTTTCTTTAGTTCTTTTCATTCCAAACATGCACACACATTCAGTTCTAAAGTGGGTCATTTAATCGAAATTTTGGTTTAGTCACCTGGAGGGTGCTTGCTGAGAGCGCAGTAATAAAACTGAAACTGGGTTGAGAGATGGAACTGCAAGAACTGAAACTTGGAAGAGGTTTGAGAGGATGTGCAGCAGAAAGGAAGGGAGTTAAAGCTGTGAAGGAGATGGAAGCTGTATCCTCTTCATTTGGGGAGGTTCAACAAGCAGTAATTTGAGGAGGTGAAAGGCTCTTTTGCTCCTGTTCATCTGGTGAATGTCCAGTCATGCCATTGTGTCGTTAGTATCTGTGAGCTAATTATCCATGGAAAGAAGTAAATCTCCAACCACCTATCGTTCTGACCCGTAGGTTTCACTACCAATAGGTACTTAACCACCAAAGCTAAACTCGGTGTGTATGGTGTGAGTGTGGCCTCCTACTTGTGGCTGATACCACTACACCTTTTCCCCTTTTCCAAACTCTTGTGTAGACATGTACACAGACAAGCATGAGCCATCTTATAATGCACAGTCTAATTTCTGTCTTTTACACTTCCTTAGCCATTTCTGCAAAAAAAGAGTAAGGGTATGTCTACACTGCCATCCTAGTTTGAACTAGGGTGGCTAATGTAGGCATTCGAAGTTGCAAATGAAGCCCAGGATTTAAATATCCCGGGCTTCATTTGCATCTTGCCGGGCGCCGCCATTTTTAAATCCCCCTTAGTGCGGACTCCGCGGACTCCGCTAAGGAGTCCGCACTAAGAGGGATTTAAAAATGGCGGCACCCGGCAATATGCAAATGAAGCCCGGGATATTTAAATCCCGGGCTTCATTTGCAACTTCGAATGCCTACATTAGCCACCCTAGTTCGAACTAGGGTGCAGTGTAGACATACCCTAAGAGAGGAACATGCTCCTCATCTTTCTTTACAGTGGGAGGAGCAGCTTCTTTAGCATGGTTTTGTGATTAAACTGCTTGATTGAGAGGTTTTGCTGTTGACTTTAGTAAAACCTGGATTTCACCCCAGGCTCAATTCCCAGTTCTCTTGTTTGCCCGAAGGCAAGTCACTTAGAATTGGATCCTGCAAGGTGCTGAGCATGAGTGTAGTACCTCCCTGAGCGTGTGCCTGTTTCCTTGCGCGTGTTAGTTTCCTCATCAGCAAAGGGATGATGCTGTACTTTCCTCACTGAGCTGTGATGAAAAATCTGGTAAACAGATTTTCACATAACAGGCTTGACAGAAATGAAAAGTATTAATTATTCCTTATTATCGTGTGTTATTGTATTAATATTTTAGTAGGAGGGGAGTGCTATTTCAGTCACATTTGGTTGAACTGCCTTCAGCCAAAGTCACTTTTTCCAGCGTATATCTTGTGGATCAAACACCATGATTTCGCGTTTCTAAATTATTCTGTGAGAATTTGCTATCCAAATCTCTTGGCTAGGGTGACTTGACAAATATTAAAATGTCTGCCTACATAGAGACGACTCTCTTAAAAAAAACCTGAAATGGATCTCATGGTTACCTATTCTACTATGTCAAATTGAATTAAAAACCCCTTGTTTATCATGCATCCATTTTAAACAAAACAGACAATTATCCAAGAAGTTAATCTAAAGCACACTGAAGCCAATAGTAACCTTTCTGTTGAATTTGATGACTTTAGGATTAAGCAACAAGGGGGGGGGGAATAAATATACTTTTCCCACATCATAAGATCATTAATTTGATTTAGTAAAAATGCATGAATCCTGCTTTTGTTTGTTTGTTTGTTTGTTTTTTATGATGATAAATCAAGATCCTGTGACACCTTCAGAATCAACGCAGGAATATCATGCATCAGGTAAGAGCCTAATTTCTTAGTGTGCATCTACACTACACCATAGGTTGAAATAAGATACACAATTTGTGCTATGCAAATTGTGTGTCTCATTTCAATCTTATTTCGAAATAGCTTATTTTGTAATTTGGCACTGTCTACAGAGTACCAAATTTCAAAATAACCCACTGTTCTGAAATGTTTCTTACTCCTTGTGGAATGAGGTTTACAGGAACATCAGAATAGCAAGCCCGTTATATTTCAAAATAACAAGCTTGCTATTGAGACATGGGGTAGGTATTTCCAGATACCTCTGGTATCCCGAAATAATGCTATAGTGTAGACGTAGCCTTACAGCATTACATATGGAGTGTTAGCAGGGAACAGAGAAAACAGCATGAGGAGTTTTGATTTTTCCCAGATCTATCACTAATTGTGGTGTTACCTTGGAGGAGTCGTTTAAATTGTCTGACAATAAGATGTTTGGATATCTGTGTCTCAGTATCTTCAGTTATAATATGGGCATAATACTGATGCTGTGCCTTAAAAGGTGTTTGAAGACTTATTTGGTGTTTGTAAATCACTCTGAGACCCTCAGGTGGGAAGAACAGTAGGTATAGATCATCATTCACTTATAAATTATACAAACTCCATAAGCTTAAGAAGTATTTGTTGTTGATATTTGTTAATTTGAAGTCTCTGAAACTCGCACATGAGCTAAGATGGATTTAGCCTTCTGTGAAACCCTGTATATCCCAGGTGTGTGGTTAGATGGGTTGCTCATAAGAACATAACATAAGAACGGCCGTACTGGGTCAGACCAAAGGTCCATCTATCCCAGTATCCTGTTTGCCGACAGTGGCCAGCACCAGGTGCCCCAGAGAAGGTGGACCGAAGACAATGATCAAGCGATTTGTCTCCTGTCATCCCTCTCCAGCCTCTGACAAACAGAGGCCAAGGACACCATTTTATCCCCTGGCTAATAGCCTTTTATGGACCTAACCTCCATGAAATTATCTAGCTTCTCTTTAAACTCTATTATAGTCCTAGCCTTCACAGCCTCCTCTGGCAAGGAGTTCCACAGGTTGACTACATGCTGTGTGAAGAAGAACTTTCTTTTATTAGTTTTAAACCTGCTACCCATTAATTTCATTTGGTGTCCTCTAGTTCTTCTATTTAGGGAACTAATGAAGAACTTTTCTTTATCCGCTCTCCCCACACCACTCATGATTTTATAGACCTCTATCATATCCCCCTTCAGCCTCCTCTTTTCTAAACTGAAAAGTCCCAGTCTCTTTAACCTCTCCTCATATGGGACCCATTCCAAACCCCTAATCATTTTAGTTGCCCTTTTCTGAACCCTTTCCAAGGCCAAAATATCTTTTTTGAGGTGAGGAGACCACATCTGTACACAGTATTCAAGATGTGGGCGTACCATAGTTTTATTCAGGGGCAGTAAGATATTCTGGGTCTTATTTTCTATCCTGTTTTTAATAATTCCTAGCATCCTATTTGCCTTTTTGACCACCACTGCACACTGTGTGGAAGTTTTCAGAGAACTGTCCACGATAACTCCAAGATCTCTTTCCTGATTTGTCGTAGCCAAATTAGCCCCCATCATACTGTACCTATAGTTGGGGTTAATTTCCCGATGTGCATTACTTTACACTCCAATGTGGAACAATGAAATAGGCCCACCTGGAGAATTTTTGTCAAAAGTTTTATTTCTGGACTGTAGATTAACATCATTCCGTTAAGAACAAAATGAGATCATTTTCTGTTTTGATACAGAGATTCCAGAATACACCCTGACCAATGAATTTTGCCATAAACATTTTTTAATTGGGTTACTGCTTCGGGAGGTTGGCTTTGCCCTGCAAGAAGACCAGGATATTAGGCACTTAGCTTTGGCTGTGCTTAAAAACCTAATGGCAAAACATTCATTTGATGATCGATATGCAGGCCAGGTAAGTGAGTTATTCTTTCCACTGATATTTTCATACAGTGCAATACATTTGAAGATTACTCACTCCCCAATTTAAAATGTTTTGTTTCTTTCATTCCTTCCTCCCCCAGGATAAACAGGCTCAAATAGCAAATCTGTACATGCCCCTGTATGGCATGCTTTTGGACAATATGCCAAGGATTTATATGAAGGATATGTTTATTTTCAATATAAATACATCCAATCAGGTAACTTAATGCAATTTTTCAGAATTTTCATATGGATAATTGTAGTGTTGATATCTGTTACTTTCTCTAGCATTAACAAAAGGGGAGGCCATCCACAACAATAAAAGGGACTGAATATTTTCAGATTAGGGTTCCAGAAACACAATAAAAAAGGGAGCAGGCATATCATGAGAATTATGGGGAAGGGAGAGGTGAGAGTGGGAAGGAAGAAAGGTTTGAGTTTCATGCTGAGATTGCTGTAAGTGGCAGCTTTGCAAACAACACCCACAAGTTCAGGTTCACAAAGAGCAGTGGTGGTTTTGCTGTAGGTGGCCCTAGTGATGAGGCTGTTCTTGCTCCTGAGAAGAAGAGGACATGGTAGGAAGTCTCTGGTACTTCAGTACAACCTTCAGTTCTGCTGCTACAGACACTTGTGCATGTGCTTAACTCTATGCACAAGAGTATTCCATTTGGTGCCAATGGGAACAGCCTCATGCATAAATTTAAGCACATGCATAAATGTGAGCAAGATGAGGACTTTGACCATGAAGGTTTAAGATATATTCTGTGGGATGCACGCTAAAAAAAGTGCAGTAGGAAAGTACTGAGAGAAGTCTGACAGGTGCTTTCTTTAACCTTTCCTTTGTCTATATCGCTGTGGGCCATTGACCTAAGTTACGCAACTTCAGCTACTTTAGTAACATAGCTGAAGTGAATGTACTTAGACCTGCTTACCCTGGTAACTTTAGAACAGTAAGTCGGCAGTTGTCACTTTCCCATTGACTACGCTTAGGCTGTGTCTACACTGGCATGAATTTCCGGAAATGCTTAAAACGGAATACTATTCCGTTTTCAGTTTTTCTGGAAAAGGAGCGTCTACATTGGCAGGCTGCTTTTCCGGAAAAGCCCTTTTCCCGGAAAAGCGTCTGTGGCCAATGTAGACGCGCTTTTCCGGAAAAGACTACTGGGCTGTCTACACTGGCCCTTTTCCGGAACAGTGTTCTGGAATAAGGACTTATGCCCGAGCGGGAGCAGAATAGTTTTTCCGGAATAGCAGCTGATTTTGTACAGTAGAGCATCGTTGCTTTTCCGGAAATTCAAGGGCCAGTGTAGACAGCTCACAGCTTATTCCGGAAAAGTGGCTGATTTTCTGGAATAAGTGGCCCAGTGTAGATGCAGCCCTGCTGTTCTCGTTTTGGTGGAGTACCGTAGTTGATGGGAGAGTGCTCAGCTGTTGATTTATCATATGTAGATACAATAAATTGACCCCTGCTGTCTGTTGATCCAGAGGTAGTGAAGACATGCTCTTAGTCAATCTCTATTCAACATGGGGCTGCAGCTTCTCAGGTTAATCACAATGGACCAGATACTGATCTCAGTTCTCTGGTAGAAATCTGGAGTTACTTTCTTGGCTTCAATAGAGTAGAATTTACACCTGTGTGGCAGAGATCAAAATCTGGCTCAGCACTACTCTATAAATCACCTGGTCGGAGTATTGTTTATTAGAATGCATTTGTGGTTTGCCTCTGCCATTAAGGAGATTAGATATGTTATTTATATGACCATATTCAGTCTCCAAAAACAAAGAGCAAGTGCCTGCGGATGCTATTGCCCTCCACAGTTTTCTGCAAGCCAACCTGCTTCACTAGATAATTACTAGTCATATTAAAATACCCTTTTTTTCTGACATGTAGGTAATTAGTTTAAGAAGAAATCACACTTTTAGACTTGATCTCTCATATTCAGCTCTGCTTATGAGAGGGTTTCATATTTTACATTGTTACCCACTGTATGATGGTAAACCTTGAACTCTTCTGGCTGCCTTATCTGAAGAGCTGAAAGTAGGTTTTTAAGCCCAATCTCTCAGCAGTCACATCAGATATTCTGTAATTATAAAATTAATGAACAGGCCGAGTGTAAGTTTGGAAAAAAGTGATATTCTGTAGCTGAATTTTTATTTCTGCCCACTTTGAAATGCAGGGATCTAGGGATGACTTGAGCACTGCAGGAGGATTTCAGAGTCAAACAGCAATGAAACATGCAAACTCTGTGGATACATCTTTCTCCAAAGATGTCCTGAACTCTATAGCAGGTACTTAAGGAGTGCTGGTAATGCACACAGAGATGTCTGTGTATTTCACCCCCATTGTGCTTCCTGCTGAAAAGCCTATCGCATGGAGAATAGTATCAACCACCCATTTGTGTTATATACTAGAAAATAAGCAATGCTGTGTTTTTCCTCCTTTCTATATTTTTGGATTCATTTTATTTCTCTTCTAAAGCTACCCTACTTTCATTGATTTCCTTTATCATATTGCCTCGGATGAAGATGCCAACCTTGCCTTTAGCCTTTTATTCATCCCTGTGCATGAATGTGGTCTTGCGATTGCCCCATTTTCCTGTCATTCTAAAACCTCATGAAGGGGGAGTTGCCACTTTTTTCACATGTATGCCAGGCACATCAAAAAGTCATGCTCCGAAGAAGCCATTACATGCCATGTTGCAGGTATGAATTTGTAATAAAGAAATCATTTTTATTTTTTTCAAAATATAATAGAGGGGAAGAAACACAATTAACTTTGTTTACTTCATGTAAGGCCCATTTCAAAGCCCACTGAAATCAGAGTGTCTTTCCACTGACGTCAGCGAGCTTTGGATCAAGCCCTCATAAAAAGTAATGCCGTGAATAACAGCAAACTATCATTTTATTTCATCTTCTTGCATGTTTTCAGTGCCAAATGTAATCATCAGTAGATTCGTAACAGTGATTGATAGTTCAAAGCACTAGTATCCAGCTAACATTTAATGTATTTTTGGTTTTCCATTATTACTATTAGTTTTTTGTACCCATATACATTATTTTAGCATGTTTGCCGTGACTTTTGTTTACAGCCTTTTCATCAATAGCTATCTCTGCAGCAAACCATGCTGACTCCAGAGCTTCCATAGCAAGTCTTGACTCTAACCCAAGTACCAATGAAAAAACCAGTGAGAGAACGGAGGCCTGTGAAAAGGTACATGCGCAAACAATTGAAAACAATTCTTAGAGTTAAAAACGCTATCTTGGTACTCAGTAAGCCAGTTGGTTTCCATTTCCACAGATTGTGAGGCCTTTGTCTTTGATCGGATCAGCTCTCCGCTTTGACAAGTTAGATCAGGCTGAAACTAGAAGCCTTCTTATGTGTTTCCTTCACATTATGAAAACAATTTCGGAAGGTAAAAAAAAAAAATCCCCAGAAAGCATTTTTTTACTTGTAATGTTATAACGTCCTTAGAGCTTAGTGTTACGGCTGCACGGCACACTGCTCTCAGCGGTACGTGTGCAACACCGTGTCCACGCTATGGTGCACAGCTATGTGTATCAGTGAAAGGCTCTGGCCAGAGAGCCATCAGGGAAAGGCTTCAGCAGCTCCCTTCTACCGAAGCCTTTCACTTCAGCATTGAAGACTCTGGCAAGGGCCCCCAGTCTCCTGTCTGCTCTCCCCTACCTCCAGAGCAGGGCTACAGCTGGGAGTGGGCCAAGAGCATGGGGCTGGCAGCTAAGACCCCATGTGCAGACCAGGAGCAGAGCCCCAGAAGTGGGGCTTGGGGCCAGGTGTAGGGCCCTGAGCAAGGGATCTAGCAGCCGGGGAGTGGTGTGTGCGGTTGGGGTGGAGCCCTGGGCATGGGCAAGTAGACAGGGCATCGCATAAAACCGGGGGGGCGCTGCAACACTCCACTCCCACCCCACACCTCTAGTTCCTGTGCCTATGTTCCCAACTTCCAGAGTCTTCCCCTGCAGTGGGAAAAGGCTCCAACAGCAGGGAGCTGTTCTTCCCTATGGCAGGAGCCTTTCCCCACTTCTCCCCTGCCAGAGCTTTTCCCCGCTATTGGAGTCTTTTCCTGCATAGCGAGAAACTACAAGAATACAAATTGCAACATAGATGGGAAGGCACAGCATGGGTGACTGGAGAGCCATGTAGGGTATATACTTGGGTATATATGCCCACCTTCCGGTGTGTCTATATTCTGCTTGCCTAAGCTGTACCATTACCAGCTATTAAACCTGTGCTGGGTGGCTACTAGAGTACATACTCTACATGCAGCGAAAAAAGTGTACAGTGTTAACTTAATCTAAAGTCAAAGGAAAACTTCTCAGTGTCTTAAGTGAGCTTTGGATAAAGCTCTCAGTTTCCAATGGTTGCTAAATTCCTACATTTTGATGTCTGTTCCCAGATACGCTGATTTCCTACTGGCAAAGAGCTCCATTCACAGAGATAGCTGACTTTTTCAACCTTTTAGAGTAAGTTCACTTTCAGGTTTGCTTGCTGGCTTGTTAAATAATATTGTTCTCTAGCAGCTGCTGTAAGTAATAGTATTTTTTTAATCTGGGTAAAATTCAGGCATGCTGATGATTAAAGGCCATAGCATTCCTTATGTTGGCAATTTCTAGGCAGAAGTTAGGAAACTCTTTGGGGTTTTCCTCACAGAATTGTGTATGAATTCTCCCATTTGGGGTTGAGATTCTCTGCGTCTCCTCTTTCTCATGGGAAGAGGAAGGACTTTGTCACCCCAAACCAGATCTTTGAAGAATCAATGGATTCCAGAGCTATCCACCTTCCATGCACTCCTAGCCTTGACCTAATTTCTCTGGCTCCTTTAAAGCTCAACTCCTAGAGTTTCCCTGTCTGTAACTGAAACCAGAACCTCCTAAGCAGCTCAGCTGTAAAAGACGGGTAAGATGAAACTGACTGGGTTAGCATTTACTTTGTCACAAAAGTTCCATAAAGTTGCTGGAAAAACTGTCCTCCTGCAGACATCCCCATGGTTCTCTCCTGACCATGCAGAAATTCCAGGTCCAGGGAAATGAGATGGGCAATAATAGAGTGGAAGTGGTAACCTCCCCTTCTGCATCCCCAATTCTGGGAGCTGCTAGGTCTTGGACCATTTGCTAAGTGGTGGGTTTATCATGGGAGATCTTAAAAAGATCAAGACTCAGACTTTTTGCAAAAATAGCATGTGTCTGCACTAAACTGAATCATTACAAAATGCACTTCATGATTTTTCAGGGTTTGCCTGCAAAATTTCAGATATATAGGAAAACGAAACATAATCAGGTAATTATTTTTTACTTATACAATATAAATTACATAGTTATTTTAAGTATTACTGAGGGGGTTAATCCTTAGATAAAAGTCATCCATATCCATCCATTTCATTCTGAAAGTGTCTTTTTGAAGTATGGTAGCGGACCTACACAGCTTTTTAAACCTATGAATGTTTGGAGTTCAAGTACTATCGCCATTTTCTTAGGCAAACAGATGGATTACTTGTGATAATATAACTGTTACTGCGCCGTGTTCTATCACAGTGTACAGATCCCTCTATTTGTCACCATAGACCTGTGAGAGAATGGCACTATCGTGTATTGATGCACGCTTTAAAAACATTAGAAACCGAGATTCCCTTAGTCCTCATAGTTTTCTTTATCCATAACACTGATGAGCATGAGGTCATTTTTCCAGCTGCCAAGCATGAAACGTGCACTTCTGTTTCACCCTGTTATGATGCTTTATTTTTCATTTCATGCTATAACAATGAGCATTTCTGTCTGTCATATGTTCAGGAGCAAAATGAAGAGTTGCTGTATTAACCAATTCATACTTTGTATTATGTTTTGCCAGATACATTCGTGTTTTTTCACTGACATGACCTGATCAGTGGCACGTACCATAATACAGTTAATGTTTATTTTCTCTTAACAGGAAAATTGCTGCTGCATTTAAATTTGCTCAGGCCACCCAGAATAATGGAACTCTTAAAGGGTCTAACTCATCTTGTCAAACATCTGGTCTGTTGCCGCAATGGTAATTAATATGTTTTTAACATCTTAAGCCAAATCCAGAACAAATTAGATCTAAGCAATGTCTGAATCTCATTTACATCCTAAAACATCTGGGGAAAGATTGGAGTTGGCTCTATTGAGTGTTTGAGACAGGTGTCTTATTGCCTCAGCTGAACATCAAGGAAATGGGAACATCTTTCTAGATAAAGAAGATCAAGAGTGTGGGCTGAATGGCCTGAGGTAGCAGCCCTAGGAGCAGCTGCGCTAGGAGAGTGAATTTCTGATTTATGTGGTTTGTAGGCTTTGTCAAAGAGCAGGCTAAGAGAAGCTCTGTTCACTCCCCTCTGTGCTTTTCAGATACGTCTGTTTATTTATGTGCAGCTGATTCAAACCTAATAAGCCTGTATCATGGTATATGGATGGGAGAAATGAAACATGAAGAAAAGGAAACATTCCTTCCTCCTACCCCCCTCCAGAATAAGCACTGATCTCATTTTCACAGCTGGAATTGGCAAGGTGCCTTTGAATTAAAGCATGAAGTGGCCATTGTTTTGCAGCACATTTATAGGAGAAACAGCATGGTGGTACAGAATTAGAAAACCACCACAAACGAGGCACACTGCAGCTGTTTCCACTGATGACTACAGTCTGCATCCTCCCAAAGCAGCATTTAGCTCTTCTGGCTATTAAAAAAATAAATAAAAAAAAATTGAGGAATGGCAGAGAGATAAGTTAAGTGAGAAATTAAATATTGTTACTTTTTAATGTCCCTTCTGACTTGCACTCTGCTTTTGAAGGTTAACTTACATTCACTGACAAACAATCTATTTCCATGTAGAAACAGATTTTCAAAATAGAGTAAGATTTTTCAAGTGTTCAACAGTTGAATCAGATTTTCACTCAGCAGTTCTGACACTTAGAACTGGATTTGCAGTATGTTGGATAGCAAAAGTCTGGGCTCTGACAGGGAGATGGGCTCTTTTGAAAGTCTAAGAATAAGTTTAATATAATCAAATAATTACCAACACATCAGAGACTTCTTTAGTTTAGAAGAAATTAGATATAAATGCTCAATTTATGGTTGAAACTGTTGCTTTTATACGTACACATGTAGAAGGGCCTTTCTTTCCTTGGTTACTCCTGGTGGGGAAAGGTGAGTGCAAAGTTCGTATTTTGCCTGTGTGTATTTGGCAGAGAGGAGACTCCATTCTTTGGGAGAGCAGGTGAGGAGCTGATGGTGTTAGAGTGGAGTCACTATCTGTGGCATCCTGCTTTCTTTGCTCGCAATCCTATGGTACAGCGGTTCCCAATCTTTTTGATACTGGGGACCAGTAAACCCATTCACAAGCTTTTTGGAGGACCGGTAACGTTTATTTGCATTTTTGCATATTCATTAAGCAAATGATGAATATGCAAATAAATTGTGCCGCTGGCCCTACCTGTCCAGTGGGTTGTTCTGCCCACCCCCCACAGGCCCAATCCCAGCCGCTTTATTGGCTGGTGCTGGCTTCCCCGGCTGCGTCTGGCACTGGGTGTTCTGTGTCGGTACACACGGCATCCGGCCTTCTCCCTGGATCCTAACACCCACCAGATCTAGCCCCGCTGCCTGGGAGCATGCCAGGCAGAAATGCTGCGGTAGCGGGCTTTCTCCCAAGAGGGCCACACCACTGCACTTGGCAGTGTGGGGTGCTGCTACGCTGTCACACAAATTAATAGGATCATGAACGATAATTTTTCTAAGGACCGGTATTTTTTTTCTAAGGACTGGTACTGGACTGCAGACCACATTTTGGGAAATGCTGCTATGATAGATCATTGCATAATAAACGCTGGTGACCTCATCATACACCATACACCCAGTTTCCTCTGAGAAGAGGCTTGAGTCATTAGGGAGCTTAAAGGACCATATTTTTCACTGGGAGGGTAATATTGGAACAGCTCAAGTGTGGTAGATTGTCAGTCAGTTGAAGCCCTTAAATCAAGATTGGTTGCCTTTCTAAACATGCTCTAGCTCAGCCAGAAGCTATGGGGTTGATGCTGGCAAATTTTCCTGGCCTGTAGGGAGATGTAGGATAGCAGAGTGTCACAATGGTATCTTCTGGCCTTAAAGTCTAGTAAAGCAAGATCTCCTTCAGGATCACGTTGAAATGGAAACTGTGGGGAGTCAATGTAGAAGCATTAGGTCTCTGCTTGGATGGTTTTTGGCAGTTATTCTGAGTGTTTTGGTTGTCTGGAAACTTATAATTTTCAGTGAAAAAATCCTGTTCCCATTCCGTGATAGAGCATGGGATTAGGAACCTGCAGAGAAGGGAAAGGTTGGGAGTAACCTCTCCTTCTGAGGGATTGATCAGGTGCTAACTATAGGTCAAATTTTATGCAGATTCTAGATTTGTGTGCAAAAAACATGTGCAGGGACAAGAATACTAGACAAAATTTTCAAACCTGTGTCCTTAAAGTTAGGTCTCTAAATCCATATTTAGTCAGCTAAATAAAAGAGGCCTGATTTTCAGATATGTTGTCAGCTCACTGAATTCAGCAGTGGATGCAGATTCCCAGTACTTTTGAAAATAAAATCATTTTCATGTTGGAACCTACATCTGAATGTATGTTCCTAAATGTGGTGCCATTAGTTTTAAATGTCTTCTGTTTAGTGTAATATTTCATTGTATCAATTAGCATCAAAAGACTTGATCTTTTCTATTATCACTGTCGATTCTAAAATCATCAATCCCTATTTTTTATTAATTGTGTTTAATACTTTGTGATCTTAATATTTCTCTGCATTCTAAACCAATAGAACTCAACTTAGTTCCTCTTACCTAAGGGCTGTTGGGGAGACATTGGTCATCTGTTAAAACCAATGCTTCTCCTAGGAGTAAGCAAATGTTATGTCTCATGTGAGCTGAAGAAGTCATAGAACATCTGCTTGAGTTATATATATCTTGCTGACTTAATTCTTCAGCTGTATTATCTGGAAATATTTTGCCTTGGTTGGCCTCCCTTATGGTCACTGAGAAATACTGAAGATAATCCTGATAGACATTGAAAAAAAACATAGAGACATGTCCGTTTAAATAAAAAATGGTGCTCTCTCAATTTCAGGATGCTTTCTACTTCCAGTCATGATGGCCACAAACATCACAGATCTCAAACGCTACCAATAATCCGTGGCAAAAATGCATTTTCCAACCCCAAACTCTTACAAATGATAGACAGCAGCATGGCAAGTAAGTATGAAGGAAATGAATATACTATTCTGACTGTCTCTCTGTCCTAGCTTTCTCTATAGATCCCATCACCATAATGTCTAAGAATCTGATCCAAAGCCCATTGATGTCAATGAACATCTTTAAATTAATTACAATGAGCTGTGCATCAGGTCCCAAGGGCTGAAATTGTACTTGTATGAATATTAATACCTGGACTACAGACCTATAAAGCAATAATCCCCCAAGACTTTCAAGCATCAGAACCTGAAGATAGGTACCGAAACCCATATTTAGAAAATGAAATTAGCATCTTGAGTTCCTATGGACTTTAGTGAACTTAGACCACCTACGATTTTGCCTAGCTCTTTGAGTTCCTTGGTAATTTGCACCAGCTGAGAACCTGTCGCTGGAGTATTGCACAATCAAGTGTGCAAAGTTGAAATAAGATATGTGCTAGAGCTGGTAAATAGTGGGGTCTCTATTTGCAAATATTTTCTGGAAAAAATTGTCCTTTCCATTGAAAAATTTTCAAAGTTCTGAATTTTTCAAACGTCTTTAATCATGACAGATGAAGTTCTTCAAAATACATTGTAGCTGTGATGGCTGAAAATTGTCATCGTCTTTTCATTTCCACATGCTTTAATCTGTGCGAAACAGATTTTATGAAAATAGATTCCTTAAATTACATGGACATTTTTCTTTTTAATAAAATGAAGAGGCAATGTTTTGTGTCCTCATTAAGATGCAATGTATATTGGATATTTAAAAATAATAGGTATCCTTAAAACATACATACACATGTCTCTGTTTAACAATAAGAATGATGTTTTGTGTCAGAGAATACAGCAATGTGACCTCTTGCAGTAGACGCTTTAAAATGCTTTAAAAATAATGTCCTTTCACCCTCAGCATTGCAACTCACTGGAGTGAATTGTAGCATTAAACTATTGTTCTAGAATTATAGCATTTACAGACAAGACAAGCATGTGCTAATACATGTTGAACAAATAGTGCCAGATTTTTGCAGCCATTGCATCGCTAAGTGAGGTAAAAGACTTAGGGTACGTCTAAACTTCCGTCGACAAAGAGCGTCCAGACACTGCAAGCTGCTTTGTCGACAGAACTCCGTAGTCTGGACGCAGTGTTACAGGCAATAACACCTTCTGTCGACAGAGTTCTGTCGACAGAAGGTGTTATGCCTCGTAAAATGAGGTATACCAGCGTCGACAAAACTGCTGAGTTCTGTCAGCGGTAGTGTAGACGCTGGTATAGTTTTGTCGACAAAAGTCCACTTTTGTCGACAAAACTCGGTAGTCTAGACACACCCTTAGAGTCTTTCTTCTCCAGTTGCCACCATGACCATAGTTTTGTGTAATGGGCAGCCAGAATGGCAGTGTTTATACTCCCTGCAGGGTGAGGTGGAGTTTTAGTTCCACCAGTGAGTTAAGATATCCTAAATAGATGCGGACAGTGTCCCATAAGAGTTTCATTTTCCCCATGTACTCAGAAGTCAAACCACATGACCTTGTCCTTTACCGGTGGAGTGCATCCAGTCATGTGTAATCACTAGTGGTTTAAGGCCCTCTACACACACACCTACAAATTAGCCCTTAACAGTCCTATAGAATACAGATAGATGGACCCAAAAAGAATATGTAACTAATGGCAGACTATGTGAGAGGAAATGTCAAGTATACATTTGTTTATTGCACATAATTTTTTTCTGAAGGAGATGGGATGATAGAATATAAATCATTTTTCAAATCTCTTGTCAAGCAGAATATAATCTGTGATGAAAAAAGAAAACAAGGAATCAATATTCTCCAAAGTTATAGAATCAGAGAATACTAAAACTGGGAGAGACCTCACGATGTCATCAAGTCCAGGCCCCTGCCCTCATTGCAGGACTAGGCAATTCCTCATAGATGTTTATCTAACCTGCTCTTAAATATCTTCAAAGATGGAGAAGCCACAGCCTCCCTAGACACTGTTTAACCACACTGACAGGAAGTTTTTCCTAAAGTCCAACCTAAACCTCCCTTGCTGCAATTTAAGCCCATTGCTTCTTGTCATATCATCAGACATTAAAGAGAATAATTTTTCTTCCTTTTAACACCTTTTTAGGTACTTAAAAACTGCTACCATGTTCCTTCTCAGTCTTCTCTATTGCAAACTAAACAAACCCAGTTCTTTCAGTCTTTCCTCATAGGTCATGTTTCCTAGACCTTTAATCATTTTTGTTGCTCTTCTCTGGACCTTCTCCAGCTTTTCCACATCTTTCCTCGAATGTGGCGCCCAGAACTGGACACAATACTCCAGATGGGGCCTAATCACTGCAGAGTAGAGCAGAAGAATTACTTCTCATGTCTTGCTCACAACACTTCTGTTAATGCATCCCAGAATGATGTTTTATTTTTTTGCGACAGTGTCACTCTGTTGATACAAATTTCGCTTGTGGCTCACTCTGACCCCTAGATGCTTTTCTGCAGTACTTCTTTGTAAACAGTCACTTCCTATTTTGTATGTGTGAAACTGACTGTTCCTCCCTAAGTGGAGCACTTTGCATTTGTTCTTGTTGAATTTCATCCTATTTATCTCAGACCATTTCTCTAGTTTCCCCCAGATCATTTTGAACTATGATGCTATCCTCCAAAGAACTTACACCCCCCTCCCAGCTTGGTATCATCTGCAAACTTTATAAGCGTATTCTCTATGCCATTATCTAAATCATTGATGAAGATATTGAACAGTACGGGTCCCAAAACTGATCTCTGCAGAACCTCACTTATTATGCCCTTCCAGCATGATTGTGAACCATTCATAACTGCTCGCTGAGAATGGTTATCCAACCAGTGATGTACCCACCATATAGTAGCCCCATCTACATTGTATTTGACATGATTTGTTCTTCACAAATCCATGCTAACTGTTACTTATTGAAAACGTTGAAAAGCTATTACAACACTACCAAAATTGAAGCAAACAACCCTCTTCCCCTGCTTAGCTTAAATGCACGTTTTGAAATGAATATGGACTTTAGAAGCAGTTCTGTATCTGGCTGGGGGATTGTTTTTCCTGTTATTCACTTGTTGTTCTCTTGCCACTTCTTTTGCTATAGGCAGTTCCAATGAAACAGACATTGTACATTATGCAGACACAGAGGCAAATATTGCCACAGAGGTTTGCCTCACCATTCTGGACCTACTGTGTCTTTTCACTGAGAACTACCAGGTAATGTTATTTGACTGAAAATTCTGCTTGAAATGGTGTCATAGGCTTGAGCAAAAAAGAAAAAAAATTAATGAGTTTCAAAATATGAACATGTTACAAAAAATCCCCAATGTAATGCCAAATTATGCCATTATAGATGGGTTTGGAGGTGGAGGTACTGACCTAACAAGTCCTGTCTGTGCAGAAGAGCTAGTTAAAGGGATGATCCATGAAAACTGTCACTTGCAATGGTGTAATAAAAGTAATGCTTTGATCTCCTATAAACCTATTAAAGAATCGTAGTACCTTTGTAAAGGTACTGTAAAGAATCACAGTACCTTTACAAAGGTTTGTATTATCCACATTTTTTTAAATGGAGAAATTGAGACCTAGAGACATTTTTGCTGAAGACCGTGGGAAATGTGGATGCTAGGTACCTCTTAAAATCAGGCCAGTAATCAAGCCATTCTTGCAACATAGACAAAGTGGCTAATTGTAGGCACTTAAGTTAGAACATATCGGCCTAATACACTTACCCAAGGTCACACAGATAGAAAATGGCAGCCATCAATAGTACAGTTATCATGAGTCCCATTTCCCTGTCCTAAGTGATATATTGAGCAGTTAGTATTAATGAGTAGGCAGAACAAACAGTGTAATACAATGGTCCCTTATTGCTGTAGGTCTGAGGAGCCTGTAGCCCATGGGTACTGCCTTATATCGCTGATAGTCCCTAAACACTTGTAGGGATGATGTTAAAGATACCACCACATTTGGACACATTAGGAGTTGGTGAGAAAAGCAAAAGGAATCATTTTCTGTTCCCGTATTTTTTAAATGTGACCATCTGGTTTGTGTGTTGACTTTTCAGAGACAACTGCAGCAATCTGACTGCCAAAATCCATTGATGAAAAAGGTTTTTGATACCTACCTGCTCTTTTTGCAAGTCAACCAGTCGGCAATAGCCCTCAAGCATGTCTTTGCCGCCCTGCGGTTGTTTGTGAGCAAGGTAACTATACTTTTATTCCATCTGAAAGCTATTGCATAAGGTTGGAAGGACACTAACAAATCCAACTTTGTGGAGGATTTCACACTCTAAGGTGCTTTATGTCTCTTCATTTCATTGGTATTTAGGGATCAGTGTTGAAAAAGACCCTTTGATTTACTACATGCAGTTTTGTAGTGCAAGTAATTATGGAAGCATTTTCTAATACTTAGACACCGAACTATTTCACTATGCCTGGGAATCAGGTTTGAAAGCTACAAAATCAGAGCTAGAGATAAAGCCCTTTTAGAAAACAATAAGGATTTGGCAGATGCATTATAGTGATGGCTGAGGAGAAGTGGAAGAAATGCCACTATAATTTTGTAACATTAAGCAAAATGGATTTGATTGTCTAATCCCGTACATGTAACACAGAGAAGGGGAAAAGATTAAGCTACATGCTGGTCTTCCAAAATGGTTGCAAATTGAAAAATAAATGACCATGCCTCTTCCAGCAACATAGCTCAAAGGCCAAAGGAAGCATAAGACAAACCAGCCAATGCCTGCTCTAAATTACACACCAGACTGCCAGGAGCCAGAGGAGCATGTACAGTGGCAGGAGAGGAAATACCTAACATCATCTGATCCATCCATTCCATTGCCTGCAGGGGTTGTGTTCTTTCTCCAAACAGATGTAGCCATATTGATCTCAGTAGTGGCTCCTGTGAGGATAATAATCTCTTATATCCATCTAGATCTGCACCCAAAATGCTTATCTTCTCCCTCCTCATTCCTTCTGTTTTCTACTGTCTATCCTATGATCAGTAGCTTCCAGCAAACAGAGGCACTTGGTCCTTTACATCCTATGCTTTCTGCCTTCTAATGCTGTTCAGACTGTTGGCCACAGGCATAGTAATCATTAGAAAAAAGCAAAATTTTTCAGCAAAATTTTTTTGGCAAAAATATCAGATCTGGCAACAGTGAGATGTTTTACAAATTCATGCCAATTTCACCAAAGTGTTTGTTTAGAAAATAACCTAACACTCTCTCCATATCCTTCCCCAAAATAAGAATGTTTCCATTTTGGGTTTGAAGCAATTTTCTGTTTTTGAATGTTATGTTTAAATAAATCCAAAAGCATTTTAAAATGCTCAAATTAAAATATTTTATTTCAGGTCAACTGAAACATTTAATTGAATCAAAAACATTTTTTAAAACTTTTGGATTTGCCAAATATTTGAAAAAAAATTTCAGCCCAATCAAAATGAGGTTTTTTTCAACCTTGCAAGACTGCTAGTAAATCAAAAAATCATTATTTCCCCAGCTCTAGTAATCAGTGCTATTCAAACCCATTTTTTCCTCTGGTCAGCTTTTAGAATGCTGTCTGAATTCCACCCACTTCCCTTGTTTAACTACGCTATTTTTATTGCAACTGCTGCACTTCATTATGCTTTCAGTGCACATGCTGATATTTGTACATTAAATACAAATTTGGAAGGTCAATTTGATTGATGATTTGTACACAAAAAGATTTTTGTGCAATTTTCACACACCGTTTTCACTTACTCTTTACACACAAAAGAATGCTTAGCTTGTTGCAAACGTTTCTGGTGGATACTGGTGTATATGAGAGCTAGACAAAGGTTTGTTTTTAATGTAAGCTTCATAAAGAATATGTTACCTCAGAACAAATTTAGAAAGCAATGGGAGAAGTGCTAAACATTTTGACATTTTTTCCCCTATAGTTTCCTTCAGCGTTTTTTCAAGGGCAAGCAGAGATGTGTGGATCGTTCTGCTATGAAATCCTGAAATGTTGTAACCATAGGTCACGATCAACTCAGACAGAGGCATCTGCTCTTCTTTATTTTTTCATGAGAAAGAACTTTGAATTTAACAAGCAGAAGTCAATAGTCAGGTCCCATCTACAGGTGAGTGAGGTCAAAGATGTACTTTAAACACTATATGCATGGGCTGTCTAAAATAATTCCACTGAAATGACTCTTTGAATTATACAAATCATGATTCCTCTAATTCTAATTTTTTCTGGTATGTCTAAAAACATTGGAGCATATTCACCAGTTTGTTGATTGTGGTGATTCAAAACAGCCAGTTAAGTCAGGTTTATGGCTTCTTTGCATCACAGACACAGCGTATAGCAGCTGGAGCATATCTAACCCAATCTGCAAACATGATCATACCTAGTGTGGGTTTAACTCACCTCTTCAGTTTTACAGCTGTGTGATTCAATCAGTATAGATACAAGGACATAAAACTGAAATACTATAGTGATCAGATCAGACAGGATCTAACATTTTACAATGTAAACAATTATAAACATATAGAAGATAATCCGTTAGGGTATGTCTACACTTGCTCCCTAGTCCGAACTAGGGATGCAAATGTAGCATACCAAAGTTCCTAATGAAGCGCGGGATTTAAATATCCCGCGCTTGATTAGCATATTCGCATCCGGTCGCCATTTTAAAAATCCACTAGTCCGAATTAACGCGCCGCGTGTAGATGCAGTATTCCGAAAGAAACCCCTACCCTCAGATTAACTGTTACTCCTCGTTCAAAGATTAGGGAGCAAGTGTAGACATACCCTTATGCATATATTTATATATTTGCTTATATTTTGTCTTATAAAGTATTTGTGGAGAGCCCTTTTTGTCTTCCAACTCTTGCTGATTTTTTTTCAAGCAGGAAATTAAAACTATGTCCAAACTTTGCTTTTCCTTAAGTAACTATACATTGTTGTTTTTCCTCTCCACCTAAAGCTCATCAAAGCTGTAAGCCAGTTGATTGCAGATGCAGGGATTGGTGGATCTCGGTTTCAGCATTCACTTGCAATTATAAATAATTTCGCTAATGGAGACAAACAGATGAAAGTAAGAAATGTATTATGTCTATTACGTGTTATATGATTGAATAATAGGAAGAACTGATTCACAAATGCCTTCATGATAAAAGTATTGACTTAATTTTTATAGTGATTCATGGTTCATATTATTATTTTTTCAAGTATTCAAGCTATTGTGAGGTAAATGTTCGTGAATCTCAAAATTTTAATAAATATAGCATGAAAGTTTATTCATCTGAACTTATTACTTGTTATTCACTACTTGCTGTTCTCCTTTGGAAAATGTTTTACTCATCCACTCAGGGAGCCAAAATTATGTGGTATGACTGATAAAACACAATGAATAACATGTCAGTGAAATTAATATTTACAAATGTTACTTAGGCTATAAAGTATTCTTTCAAGCTATTGAGCAAATACTTATGAATAATAAACACATAAATAGAAGATGTAGATTGGTTTGTGAACAATTTGGACTTAACTCATAATAAGTATTATTTTAATAACTGTTTAGACCCCAGTCTGCTAAATATATTAATCACAATTTAAAATCACAACTTGTATATTTTAGAAGCTCTTTTCAAATGCTTTTCAAGAAACATTTTCAACTTTCTTTATACTTATGGGGCTTACTTGCCTTTCGCTAGCACTGGTGTATATCAGGATAAAGTCAAAAACAACAAATAGTCTGGTAGCACTTTATAGCCTAACAAAACATGTAGATGGTATCATGAGATTTCGTGGGCACAGCCCACTTCTTCAGATGACCGGAGTATGAGTAGGGGATATGAAAACTCGAAATAAATAGGAGAGGGAAAGTAAAGTCAATTGAAGTCAATAATTACCCTCATGTAAAGTGCAAGTAACATAGGAGTATCTCCTGTATTTTTTTTATTATTATTACTATTTTATTAAAGGGCAGTTTGGAAATTCTTTAATTTACTAATTTTGTATCTGTGTATTCTGATTTTGTAACATTCTCAGCCCTGCCAGTCAAAAGAAAAGAAAAGAAAGTTTTTGTTTTGTGTATGCCTATGTAAAAAACTAAAAACAAACAAATTAAACTCCACATCCCTCTCCATATCAAAAATACAAGCAGCAGAACTGACATAAATATTTTGTTAAGGAACAATCTATGATCTGGCCAATAGGACAACCAGATTTTAATCTTGTTTAGTTTGAAATGCTTACGGTGCAAGACAGAGATACCATTTCTTACACTGAATACTTCCTTCTGCCATTGATGTTAGTGGGGCTACCAATGGAGTAAGGTATTACTTGCATCAGTAAGTATATCCATACTTCGCAGTAAATTAGTAACCCTTTAGAAACTGTTGTACCAATGTGAGTCCATTGATTTCAGTGGAGTTACTTCAGTGGTGTAACTGAACTCAGAATATGGACTAGGGTTTCAAATGGATTTTGTGACACATCAGTAAATAAATGTCAGAGAACTATGTGAAATATGTAAATTATAATGGGACTCCGAGCCTGGCCTAAATAGGAGTCTGTTCATTAACTTCAGGCCCACCCAGGGGGGATACTATAGTTTAACATGATAAAAGTGTGCCTTTGTAGCCTTTTCAATTATTCACTGCTTATCTTTTCCAAAGAACAGTCATTTTCCAGCAGAGGTGAAAGACCTGACCAAACGCATCAGGACAGTTTTAATGGCCACAGCTCAGATGAAGGAACATGAGAAAGACCCAGAGATGCTTGTAGACCTGCAGTACAGTCTAGCAAACTCATATGCCAGTACACCTGAATTACGAAGGACTTGGCTTGAGAGCATGGCCAAGATTCATGCTAGGAATGGAGATTTATCAGAGGTAATTTACATAAGACCAAAAAATAAGTCTGTATTTAGATTAAGATCTACAGATGAAAAAGCACTCTAGAAGAGTTTGGTATTATTAATTGTGATGATTATTAGCTAAGCAAAACATGTCGTGTTCCTCGCGTAACTAAAATATATGGACTAGGTTGAAGAATGTCTGAACATGCTATATGTTACAGACTACATAGCAGCAATTAATCATGACCAGCTGTAATTTTTGTCTACAGTGACCACAAAGTCATTGTCAGCATCTTGTTAGCTAATTTGGCTGTTAACGTTTTGTTTAAAAACAATGTAATCTCCTAAAGAAGACAAGAATATGGGGATTTCCATTCCCTTCTGGGTTGGTTGATTAGTTGTTTGTTTTTTCAGCACAGAAGATGATCTAGGTTGTGGCATAATTTTGGCAAAAATGTAATTTGTAAGAAATTGATTATTTGGACCCACCCCCAAAAAACTTAGCCCAATAATATCTTGTTTAAAAAATAATTATGTAATTTCTATGAGTTAGATCTTGATGTTCTTTTTTAATTCTTGCTCAATACCTATATAGGTAAAACTCCTATTTAAAACCAATGATAGTTTTGCCCAAGTGGGGACTTTAGTATTTGATGTATTCTGTCTCCAAATTGTCAAACTGTTTGTTTCCCCCTTTCCAAATCGTGTTTTGACAACGAAGAGGGTTTCTGATCCTCAACAAACTAAAAATGTGAGATATGGAATGCTATTCTAATATATTTACATGGCCTTTGGTTTCAGGCTGCTATGTGCTATATCCATATAGCTGCCCTTATTGCAGAATACCTGAAAAGAAAGGGTAAGTTAAATATATTCAAGTACAATAATTAATGTAAAGAATTACACAATTCACCACATTTTGCAACTGATTTACTTCATTCCAATCACATTTGTTTGTTTGTTTTTCAAGTTATCCTGCCGCTTGTACCCTTCATACAGGCTTAAAATATAAACCTAGTAAATGTTCATTGTGACAGCATAATAAAATATATAAGAGATTAGTTGGATGTTTAGTTTTATAGTGCTAGAAGAGAATGCTTCATTTGTTAGTGTATCATTATTAAATATGCATGTTATTAACACATACCAATAGCACTATACTAATATCATCTTACACTACCATAGGTTACTGGAAAATGGAAAAGATTTGTACCTCACGTATGTTCCTGGAGGATGCTCAAGTTTCTGATAGTAATCTGTTACTAACTACTCACACTGGAGGAAGTGAGTGTTCTAACCATGCCTGTTTATGGGTTAAATAACATCATTTAGGATATCAAGTTACTGCTTTAAACTGATCTAGTGAAAGAAGATATTCTCAAAGGGAAAAGGGTGTTGCATGATTATATTTTAATAGCAATTAATACTAGGAAATATTATGTGAGGCTTTTCTGATGCTTGTTTTGATTCAACTATTAAATTATCTTGATGACTTGTACTGTATGTCACTAGTTCCATTAATTGCCAACAATAAGCCATTCTGCTACTGATCCATTCATGATGAAACTCCTACTTTAGTCAGTGGGTGTTTTGCAGAGAAATAATGTCATAATAAGATCTTGTAATTTTCATTTCAACATGGCAAAAACCGCTTAAAAAGGACAGTATTATTATATATCATCAATGCCCACTAACAGAAGTAAAAACAAGACCTTGATTGTACAATCAGAAAAAAATTAACATCCAGATTGTGATATTATACATAGCATATTATGGACAGCTTTTTAATTGGAGACCATTTTTTTCTTCCTTATCATATGATAAAACATTGAAGGCCCAATTTCTGTAAGGTCCAAAAGTATCTCTTGCAAGATGGTGCATGCCTCTGTCTGCCACTTCAAGTCGAATAGGGCCAAGTCTTGCAAAAGAGACACCACAGTTTGTATGAATGGGTTTTAGCCCTCTTTTCTTTTCCTTTTCTTTTCTTTTCTTTTTCTTTTTCTTTTTCTTTTTCTTTTTCTTTTTCTTTTTCTTTTCTTTTCTTTTCTTTTCTTTTCTTTTCTTTTCTTTTCTTTTTCTTTTTCTTTTTCTTTTTCTTTTTCTTTTTCTTTTTCTTTTTCTTTTTCTTTTTCTTTTTCTTTTCTTAATTTATGATCAATCAGGTTTTATGATCAATCACTTTTATAATTCATTTATTTGGGGCGATAGTGAAATGCCTATGCAGAAAAAAATACGATTATATTTTGGATAAAATTCCTTGATTTTGTAAGGACTTTTAGATCCTAATCTGTAACTAGGTGACTCTTCTAGCCATTACATTATGGCTACATGTAATTACCTCATTTCAGGGGGGAAATACAGAATAAAAAAAGAAGTATTGTTGCAGTTACTATAATGCTGCTTCTCTCAGAAATGATGTTCAAATTAATATATTCAACTTTCCAATCATTTGCAGAACCATTATCAGAGTCAACAATAATATCTTTTCTTTTCACATTAACATAGAAAACCCAAAACATGCATCAACTGAGGTTAGAAACTATTAAAAGAAGGAAGCATTAATTTTTAAAACAAGTAAAACGTTCATTTGTACCAAGCTTGAGATGAGTGGAGAGATTGTTAAAAAAAAAAGTAATAATCCTAGACAAATAAAATCGACTGTTCTTTAACATCCTATAGCTTTTAGCAATTTATGGTTATACAAGTGTTAATTAGCATTGTTGTGGCTTGTACTTCAAGGCTTATTTTCCATGGGATGGCCAGCTTTTCTAAATATTACCCCAAACATTAAAGAAGAAGGAGCTATGAAAGAAGATTCTGGAATGCAAGATACTCCATATAATGAGGTTAGTAGTGGTAGCATTTACAGATTAGTGTTCTGTATTCTTTTAACTTTATTATATAAGGGTTATTTAGGAAGCATTAACCAGTTCACAATTCCTTGTCATGTAACTATCAGAAGCATAATAGAAGCAAAGAGAGATTTGGTTTAAAGAGACATCATGTAGAGGAATATAGTAACCAGATCTCTCTATTTAACAGAACGTTACCATGTTACCGAGCACAATTACCACACCTATGACATGTAATTTCTTGTGATTTTATTGAATTGAGTGAAATTTCTATGTACAAATTTTACAGACTAGGAATGTCTATCAAATGTTAATATATAGTAAACAATTGGAAAGGTGTGCTGATGTGTTTGTGTGTGTTGGGGGGGGGGGCAGATTAGATTCATGTACTTTGAGTATTGAATGAGTATTGAATTAGTATCCAAATATCTAAGTGTATATTTGTTCTCTGTCTGTATTGGTAGGTATGTAATTGGTGTGTTAGTTTTTCTAGAGCGAGCACCTCCCATATTTTGGAACCATTGCTCTATGGTTAGACCGTTTTTCTTTTTCCAATGACAGGCTACTAGGAGCCAAGCAACTACAGCAGAATCTCAGAGTTATGAACCTCTTGGGACTAGACGTTGTTTGTAATTCTGAAATGTTCATAACTGTGAACAAAATGTTACGGTTGTTCTTTCAAATGTTTACAACTGAATATTGACTGAATACAGCTTTGAAACTTTACTGTGCAGAATTAAAATGCTTCTTTCCCTTTATGTTTCAGTCTTTTGTGTTTAACACAGTACAGTGCTAAATTTGTAATTTGTTTTGTTTTGTTTCTGTATCTCTGCTGCTACCTGATTGCATACTTCCAGTTCCAAATAGGGTGTGTGGTTGACTGGTCAGTTTGTATTTCTGATGTTTATTGGAAGTTCTACTGTACCAGCAGATGACAGATTAATTCTTCATTTCCTTTTGTGTGACCATTTGCTCCCAAAATTCCCGGGAAGAATATTGAAGGATTATTTGGCAATAAATATCCAACAATTTGGTATAGTAGTGACAAATTGCATCCAATACTCTCTGATGACTGGGCATGCCCACTATACATACATAAAATCTCTTTCACCACAATTTTTTCAGCTGGTGTGAAGTACCATTGAAACAGTGTCTTAGAGAAAAAACATGGGGGGGTGCTACAAAGCTGCTGATGCTCTTTTTGAGCTCACACCTCATTCATTTGTGGTAATTTGTTTATCTAAGTCCTTTCTCTTTATGGACTTCTTTTTTAGACAGTTTTCTGTAAAGCTTGGTATAAATTAACTATCACTTTTGTTTCCTAAGTCACCTGATGCCATTACTTCTATTAAAATTAACTTTCAGTATGAAACAACTAGAAAGTTGAGAATTTTAATGCCTAACTTAAAAGCACTGGTATCACAGGGAGTGGGACAGTCAAAGATAGATTTGATTACTAAATAAGTCAGAAAAGTTTCTTTATTGAATAAGTGTCCAAATGTATGTATTCCATAGCTCTCTCAATCATTAAAAGTCTCTGGTTTGTGAATTGATTGAAGGATCTGAATTATTTGTAATGGCTATTATTGGTGAAGGAATAGAACTTACCTTTAGTTCTATTCCAAAGCCAAAATGTAGTGTTTGCTAAAAGATACGCATATATTTCTGGAGGGTAACAACAACTCCTACATTATAAATGTGATAAACTATGTTAAGAGGATCATCTTGTCCCATGCAGACCCCTTTCATCTTAAATATGGCAACTATTTAACAACACACAATAAAGTCACAAGTGCATCCAATTTAAATGACAGGTTGAATTTAGCTTGAATATTTGTAAAATACCAGAATTGAAATATGGGGAGGAAACTCAGATTAAATCATCTTCCTGCTTCTCCCAAAAAGTGCTTTAAGGGGTTTTTTTTGTGCAAAAATATTTTATAGCTCATCCATTGGCTTGCTAATGGCTCTGATAGAAGCATACTAGTGATCCAGTGGGTAGTATCATTTTCTATTTGTTCTTCAAAGGCCCAAGCACTGACTGAACCAGTCTGGCATTACTTCTCCTATGGCAGAAGCACAGCATGAGGTAGTATGGCTGCAGATATATGAGAGCTGGTAGATTCTGAGGATTTGGGCATTTCTTATTTTGGCATTTTGAACCTGTTAAGTGGTACTTAGTCTTACTGGAGAGACAGTAGCAGATTACCAAATAATTTTCACCAATTTCTTACTAACTTTCTTTTGATTATATGCTAATCTACTATATAGAAGATATCTTATAGACATAAAACAATGCATATGTACCGTTGATGTGATCATAATTACCAAATGCAATCCAAATAAGCAAGCAAGTCACCATGGGATTTTTATTTGTTGGATTACAGAATATCCTTGTGGAGCAGCTGGAGTTATGTGTTGATAACCTGTGGAAGTCTGAAAGATACGAACTGATTGCTGAAGTTAACAAGCCTATCATTGCTGTATTTGAGAAACAAAGAGATTTTAAAGTAAGTCGGGTTTCCAATTAACATTTCTATCTTTAAAAAATGGCAGAAAAATACTGATCACTGTTCCTTGAATTGGCATATTTTAATTTTATTTTAATACTGCTGGGGTTTTTTCCCATCCTTTAAATGATAGAGTTAATATCTTGTCTGAAGCCTTGTGTGAGGCTACAGAACCCCTGTGAAAATAAATTTTCTTTGGTTCCTGTGGCTCCAGGCTCCCCTGGATATTCAGATCTACAGGAGTAAAATTACCACATACTGTCACCTATGAAGGTAGTAACCAAATATTGGTCCATATTCATGGTGATTCCCCAGCCTACGTGAAATGAGTGCAGTGGCTTTTAGAGAGTTGAGGTCCACATCACTATAATGATTGATGCACTGAGATCAAAAAGAGGGGAGGGCCCTGTGCCAATGTGACATTCATTGCAAGATTTGGGTCTAAACAATCCCCTTTGGGGCAGTCCCAGCAGAAAGACTAACAGGGTGGAAAAAGTTAACTATTCCCACCAGGGCAGGGTTTGGGGACATTGGTGGGAAATCGGATGGAAACTCACACTGATTTGCTTTACCTCTCTCATGAATGGACGAAAGGCTTTGATTTCAAATTCTGCTCCTTTCATAGGCACTAAAATCACATTTGCAAATTCCTTCAGACATACGAACTTGTAAAGCTCACGAAAACCTGCCTGGTGAAATTACATTCACATTCTAGCCATTTTTTACTTAGAGTTTTAGTCTGTGTCTAGCATTAGATGCCCCTTCCAGAAAAGTCTGTTCTCCTGTTTACAACTCCTTTGACCAAATGAATAAGAATTGCAAAATGTATTTGTCAGAGAGTTGCTTTTTAGCTGTTGAAATATTTAGTGATACCTAAGCATAAAAAGAACCACAATTACCAGATAAAGGATTTAATTTTGAAATTATTCCATGCTTGCTTTTATTTTTCTTTAATTTGAAGTAGAAAAACAATTACTTAATAGTAAAGTGATTGATTTCCTTGTTTAAACTGGAAAAAATAACTTGGCATGGGATGTAGTTTAGGAAGCAGGAGCACAGTACAAAGCAGTTTCCACCATGATAATGAAGTTATAGAATAACTGAGAAGGAGCAGGCCTGCTGATTGTGGGGTTCGGGTAAAAGGGGGAGTTTTCCCAGGGCCCGGTGATTCTAAAGGGTCCATGGTGGCAGCAGCCAGAGAATTATCACCAAAGCCCACGCTGCATGGTCCGGGCAGCGTGAAGAGATGACTGCCCCACCCAACCCCTTCTGCCTGAGGCCCCATCTCTTCTGGGAGCATAGAGTCCACTCCCTCCCCTCACATGCCCAGGGGCCTGACAGTCCTGTCAGCTCCCCTGAGAAGGAATAATGACTCTCTCCGGGCACAGTACTCAGGAGCCGGTTCTGGCTAGCGATAGCAGGGAAGGATAGTGCTGTTCTAATGGACGGGTGGGGCTCTTTGGTGCAAAAGTGCTACAAGGAGACTCCTGCTGCCTGCCCCAAGGCTGCCCTTCTATGTGTGCCTCTCAGGGTGTGCTCTTCCTCCCATTCCCTGTCCACTGATTCACCGCTCAGTAATCACTGCTCATCAAGACAGGGGCCCATCCATCACCAGATAGATCTGTTTTTCTACATGTTGGGATAGACTCACACTGTAACGCTTCCCCTTGGGAACTCTGCAAGAAAGTTATTAGTACCCTAGAAATGTGTGGCCAGGAGAAGGCAGAAGTCTTGAAATTGACCTCTCAGCTATTGCTGAGGAAAACAAAGGTAATCACCCACACATGACTGGGAAGCCCATGGGACAAATGTAGCTTGAATAAAGCTTTCCAAAATGTCACATTACATTGCACTTTTTCTGTTCTCTTTTACCATAGAGACTGTCTGATCTGTATTATGACATCCACCGATCATATCTGAAGGTCGCAGAAGTAGTGAATTCTGAGAAACGTTTGTTTGGGCGATACTATCGCGTTGCCTTTTATGGGCAGGTACGTCAGCCTCCAATTCCATGTCTAAGTTTGTGGGTGTATATATAGAAAGGTGTACATTTTGGGAAAAGCATTCCAGACATATTTGTCTTACAGACATTAAAGAAGGCAAACATGGTGTAGTGTATTGAACAGCCTGGGCTGAACCTCAAAGTCTTTACTAAGGACCTTTACATCAGTGTAATGTATGAGAGTGGATTTATGCTGGTGCGATTAAGAGCAGAATTTGCTCCTCAATTTCTAGTCATTCCTTACTCAGGTAAAGCTGACTTTTGGTGACAAAAGTGATGTTTTGTGTGAGTAAGGTTTGAATAAAACCTGAATAATGACCTCCGTATTCAGTCCCAGCTTTGTAGAGCTGTGAACAGAAGCTAATTTATTGTTTCTTCCTGACTTTCTGACCTTTGCTTTCCAGCCCCTTCTGATTCTATGCAATATGCTGTACAGTAGTTTTATGCTATGTATTGTGCTTTTAGCCTGTTCAGAACAATCCCTGTGGCATAAATTTACACTTTTCCCCGTGGCAAATCTTTGTGGGAGGCCAGCATGTTCCTTTAAGGCATGTTTGGCAACTGTGCCATTTCCATTCCTCTGTAATAATAAGGTGTGTAAACGACAGATGGATATGAATCATTCTGTTTGCTAATTAGATTTTAATGCTCTTTTCTTCTTTTGATCTTATTCAAGGCTGTGGTAAGTTCTCTGTTCTTTTGCATGCTTTGTTTAATTCTTCTCACTCATCCTCCCCCATACCTGGTGCAGTTTACTTAACCTTAACTCTTTGTGCTTTTGACTATTCAGTGTGGCAGATAAAATAATGTTGTTTCATTCATTGTCACATCTCGCAGACTAATTTTTGTTTGGTTGGTTTCCTTGAATTACAAAAACCTATCTGTCACAGTGCTGCACATATACGCCGGTCCCTACTCCCAGTGACCTCCGAGAGAGCTGTGCTATTATTTAATGTAGCACGAATGCTGCTTAAGTGCAAATGGTGCCCTAGACCTAAGCAGCTACTCAAGAGAGTAAGACTCCTAATTCTGCTTGGTGACATAGGACCTACTACAATCACAGCTAGAACCGTGGTGCTGTACACCTGCCAGTCCTTCTGTGAGTAGAGGAGGGTGAGGACGAGAAGGAAGGGACCAAGAATTGGTCCATGTTTGCTAGTCAGCAAAACTGGACTCTTCACGGTGGCAAAGCAAGCTGCACCCCATAAAGGACTTACTTTCCCACACATTCCTGAGAAAGAGACAAGCAGGGGAGGCATTGCATCTCTCCAAGTCACAGTTCCTCCCCACAGCAACTCCTGGAGTGGTGCTGCAAAATGCCAACCTTTATTGAAGGTCAAGCCTTAAGATGCAAATTAGTCTTACGTGAGTTGCTGAGCTGCAGCTCAAACAAAGAGGATTAAAATCTCTATTACAGATTGAACCTCCCTAATCTGGCATTCTCTGGTCCAGCAACAGCCATGGTTCGGCATGGTTTTAGTTAGCTGGATGTCCACTTAGCATGGATGTGGGCAAGATTCCCACAGTCCCATAAAGTTCGTTTATAGCCACCAGTCCTGGCTCTCAGTGCTCTGTGTTATTTAGCTGTAAATCACCCCTAAGTGTCTTCTAAAAGCCCAGTCAGCAGTGGAAGTGTTGGTAATGCTGTTAGACAATATTGACCTCCCTTGGTTCAGCAAATTCTCCAGCTCCACACCGGTCAGGTCCCAAAGGTGCCAGACGAGAAAGGTTCAACCTGTACAAAGCAACGGCTTTTGTGCAGCCAGTGCGGCTTCATTTCAGGGGCACAGCCATGAGTGGGCCGATGAAGCATAAAGGGTTACCCACCTCCAGCCCTTCCTCAGCTCCCACCGGAACATGGGGCTTGACTCTCCATCCACTGCTCCAGCTGGGCCAGTGGAATGGGGTTAGTGGATTGCACCACTCAGCTGCCCAGCAGGGTCAGAGTGCTGGGGCTTTCCCCAACTTTGCCACCCAATGCTCCTGAAAAGGAGTGGGGTCGGGAGCTTGCAAGCGTCCATGCCTCAACCTGCTTCCCCTGCTGGGAGTGCTGGTCGATGGAGCACGTTAAGCCCCCAACTTCACTCCCCTGGAGCATCAGGCAAGTGGAAAGAGGCTAGCCCCTGCCCTGACACCCATTCCTGGCAGGGAAGCATGGGGAAGTGAAGTGGGTGGGAAGTGCAGAGCACAGATTTTTATGGGACCCATTGCCAAAGCATCTATCCCTTTCCCTCTTCCAAGACTAGTTGGAGGAGAGGGAGAGGTGGCCCCATGGTTACTAACTTTCCCAGTCATTGCTCACCCACCTGTCCCATTCTGGCTTACGCCACTGCTTTATTTAAAGAGCCTTACTGGTAAAAAGGAGTATGATTATTCTGCAAACAAATGCTGTTTGGTTTATATCCTGGCACTTACTTAATTTAAGCTGTGAACAAACACACATGGCCTTAAAAGACATTCAGTGGGAAGGGGAGGGGGCTGGATTGTTCCTAATGAAGCACCAGTGATAAAAGGTAGGTGTGCAATTTGAAATTAAAGGTAGGTGCATTAAAAGAACAATGATGGGTAATATCATTTACCAAGGGAAATCTGAAGGGATGCACTTGGTCAGCCAAAGAACATTCTTGGATTAAAAAAAAAGTTTACAAATATTCTCAACACCATATTACTAACCATATGTAACAATTTAGCAATAATGCCTCATTTGAAAGGAAAAAAATCACTCCATTTCCATGCATGGCTGGTGCCTGTATACTTTTCCCTCTAAAAAGTATCCTTTTTATAATTCTCTAAATTCCTTTGCCCCACTTACGAATAACTTCCATTTTCATTACACACCTTAGACTTCTTCATCCATTCATTGCCAAGAATACTTGCAACCCTTAGTAATGAAATTTATAACCAAGGTCAAATTTATAACCAAGCCTGTTATTTTGAAACTAGCCAATTAGCCTGTCATAAGATGGGATTTTCAGGTCTTCTCTCCTGAGTTCTCTCTCTCTCTCTCCCTTCCTCCTCCTACTGCCTCTCCCCTCTCTCTCAGCTCTCCTCCGCTTCCTGCCTCTCTCTCTGTCTCTTTCTTTCTCTTCTCCCCCACCTGCCTCTCACTCTCCCTTTTCTCTTCTCCTCCTCCTCCTGCCTCTCTCTCCCCTCCGTCTCTCCTCGTCCCTCTTCCCCTTCCCCTTCCCTCCCGCCGTGGTACTTGGCTCAGTGCTGCCTGTGAGGGAGGGGGGCAGGGCGGTGACATACACGGCCAGGGGGTGGAGCCATGTATGTCACCACCCTCTCTTTCCCTCCCACCCCAGGGGAGCCCAAACAGCCCCTTGCGCTGCTGGCTCCCCTGGCAGCCCGGCTGAAGGGTGCAGCACTCAGCTGAGTGCCACAGTGGGAGGGGAAGGGGGCAGTGACATACACGGCCCTGCCCCCTGGCTGTGTACGTCTCCGCCCCGCCCCCTTCCCCTCTCTCCGTGGTGGCTCTGCTGAGTGTTGCGCGCTCAGCCAGGCTGCCGCAGTGTTGTACCAAATAAAAGCAAGCAGGATCTTATGAGGGGGATAAGGCAAAAAGCCACATTTATTGTAAAGATAATAATGAAAAATAAAGAAAAGATAGAAGCAAACAACGTTGTTTAACTACTTATTCCTAACACTACTTAACCCTTATACACTTATATATATATATATAAACCATTCATTCATACATCCATTCATTCAAGTTCTGTGTATAGTTACCAGCCTGGAAGTTGCTTGTGACAGAATACTGGCCAGGTATTCTGTACACAAGTGATGGTAGTGGGGAGCGAAGTCCTGATCAGATGCGCATCTGAAGCTCCTGGTGGGCTGGCAGCAGAACCTTGGACTCTGATTCCATAGTTTTTTAGTCCAGTTCTTATAGGAATTTTTTCCTATGCCAGTCTATGGAAATTGCTATATCATGCTGATGTCTCCAGGGTGGCTGCCAGGTGCTCATCAGTGATCTCATCGGGTGGACCTCCAGTTTCTCCACTTGACACCTTTTGGTTGCACTGGCACCTGACGCCTTCTTCAGCCCTTTGTTGCTGTATTCTCAGGCTGGCACCTCTCAGAGCCATTCATTCATCATCCAAGCACTCTCTCATACATTCATACAGTATTTTGTATAATAATAAAAGTTGTAGTTACAGAAAGTTTCTGGGTGGTATTGCTTAAAACATTCTCTGACTGCTAAGTAAAGTTAACAATGCCCTTAGACAATTACAGGGCTTGGCTCCCATAGCAGAGTTAGTGGCTTGACAATGCATTGTTACAATGTATCTCTGCAATGTCAATTTCAAGCAGCCCCTTGCACAAGCTTGAGCATGCCCTGGAGCACAGAGGGGGGGGGGGGGGGGGCTGTTTCTGGTTACATAGGATTATATTCTTAACAGTTAGGATTATATTTTTAACAGTTCTAAGTTACATGACCTAATATATTATATTCTAAAGGGGCAATAATAATCATAAATCTAAACATTTAACAATCTTAACAAATAATAATAAGAAGAAGAAGAAGAATCCTAATAAATCTAAACACTTTAAGTTGTGGGGAACAAATTATGGGGAGTCACTTCCATTTGGGGGAATCACATTTTTAATACATTAATATGTTATCCCTACAGCAGGGGAGGAGAGGCAGGGCGGTGACATACACGGCCAGGGGATGGGGTGTCTACATCACCGCCCCCCCCCTCCTGCGGCAGCCCGGCTGAGGGGTGCACCACTCAGCGCCATGGCGGGAGGAGGAAGGGGGGGCTGTGATGTACTCGGCCGTGCCCCCTGCCCATGTACATCACCGCCTCACCCCCCCTTCCTGTCCCACCGGGGCTCAGCTGAGCGGCGCAGCGCCAGCGCCACTCAACTGGGCCGCGGCTGGGGAACAAGCAACAGCAAGCGGCCATTTGTGGTCCAGCTGCGGCCAGTGGCTGCATCCCCCCCTCGCCAGGTCTACTTCCCGCCCCCCTCATCCCGTCCAGCCCCACAGCCCCCGATCTGCCCCCAGCTCTGCTTCCCACCCCCTCTTCCTGCCGGCCAGCCCCACGGCCCCCCGGACACCCCGCTTCTCCCCCCCACCAGCGCTGCTTCTCTCCCCCCTTCCTCCAGGCCCCCCCATCCTCCCCTCAAGCCCCACAGCCCCCGATCACCCCCCCAGCTCTGCTTCCCACTCCCCTTCTGGCCAGCCCTGCCCCCTTCCCCTCCCTGCATGGCGCCCCTCCCCTCTTCTTTTGCCTCCGTGGCGCGCTGCATCGCTCAGCTGAGCAGCGCTCCCGCCGGGCCCCAGCGGGAGAGCAAGCGGCCCTTTGCTGCTTGCCGCCGCTTACTTCCCGCCGGGGCCCAGCTGAGCGCTGCTTAGCTGGGCCGCTTGCCACCACTTGCTCCCCCGCCAGCGCCCAGCTGAGCAGCGCAGCGCTGGGTCAAACCGCCACGGAGGGAAGGGAAGGGGGCGGGACGCTGGCGTACATGGCCCGGGGGCGTGGCCATGTACGTCAGCGTTACAGACACACAGTCTCTGGGCTACTATATATGGGTATGTCTACACTACCCTCCTAGTTCGAACTAGCGGGGTAATGTATGCATACCGCACTTGCAAATGAAGCCCGGGATTTGAATTTCCCGGGCTTCATTTGCATAAGCGGGGAGCCGCCATTTTTAAAACCCCGCTGGTTCGAACCCCATGCAGCGCGGCTACACGGGGCACGAACTAGGTAGTTCGAACGAGGCTTCCTAGTTCAAACTACAGTTACTCCTCATTTCACGAGGAGTGACAGCTTCATTTCAGGGGCACAGCCAGGAGTAGGAAGTCTAGTTCGAACTACCTACTTCGTGCCCCGGGTAGCCGTGCTGCACGGGGTTCGAACCAGCGGGGTTTTAAAAATGGCGGCTCCCCGCTTATGCAAATGAAGCCCGGGAAATTCAAATCCCGGGCTTCATTTGCAAGTGCAGTATGCCTACATTACCCCGCTAGTTCGAACTAGCGGGGTAGCGTAGACATACCCTATATGATAATGGGCCACAAATTTGAAATCTATTCCTGCTTTTCCTCAGGAGTAATGCTAATTCTGAAATAATTATTTCAAAATAATAGTAGTGTGGGTGCTCCGGTGATGCTATTTTGATATAATTACTCCCCAGAATAACTCAAATTAATTACTCCCCAGTGCTTTCTGGAGCTCTATGTTGAGGTAGCATGTCCACATTAAGGAAATCTGCCTCAAACTAATTTCGAGGCTTCCCCATAGCGTGGACATGCTAGTTCGAGTTTGTTCAATCAGGATTTGTTAAGTTGAATTTACTAATTTCAAAATAGTTTCCTAGTATAGATATGGCCAACATGCCCTTTTCATCTCAGTAATACCAGATCCAAACTTTACAAACTTAGAAGACCAAATCCTTATTTAGACATCTTTTGTTTTTCCGAGATGCTGAGGCTTTGCAGCTATTACTGACTTTACTGTTGTATTTTTGTTTCAGTGGAAGTTGTACATTTTCAGAATTTCTGAAAATCAAGGACTTTAATTTAATCACCTACCTATGGGTTTGGGTTACCCTAAGGTTTGAAGATGCTGGACAACAATGTGATAGTTATTAATCATCCCAGCAAAAAGTTCTAATGAAAATATAGTGGAAATGACATTGACTAATGTAAATATATTAAAATTACTCTAATCAGTATAACAAAACTGAGATGAAATAGAGTGAAAATCAGCATTTAAAAGTTAATTACCTGTTCAAAAATGGCAGAAACATTAATATGAAAAATACTTCTCATATGAATAGCAAGAGCATGGTGCACCACTTTTGCATTTCTCCCTTGCAACAAAAACTACCCATAGAGGGTAGATTGCATAAAACTCTCTTAGAAGAGTGCAGCTTCTTACTGTATGTGTATTCTCTGTTGACACTAAGGAAGGATTTCAAAGGTTCACAGTGAAAATTTAAAACTGCACTATTTTAACCCTCTCTGAATAATGGGCAAACATCACTCTGTATTTTCCAGTGTATCTGAAAGAGTAACCAGCCATAAAAATGGACAGAATTCTGTGTGCCCCAGGTGTCAAGATTATAGTCAAGTGTACGGTAACTTTCCATGGGAGCGCTAGCTTCTCAGTGGTGTAGACCTCTTGAATGCACCCCCAAGTTCACAAGCACAGTGATTCTATAGGAGTAAAATCAGCACTGGCCGCTGAAAATCCACACTTCTGCCTGTGAGAGCCAAGACTCTGCCAGGTTTGCAGGAGGTCTCTGCAGAGGGATTACATTGCTGCTAGCACCCTCAAGAGGCGTTGGCTTGTACATGCGAACCAATGGCTCTGCCACCCATGGAAAGGCTGGAACTCTGCAGCCCCACTGGCTGGGGCGGTAATGATGATCAGTTCTCCCCTTCAGAGCTCCACAATAGGATTCTGTCCAATCCCTAGGAAGTTCTTATTGTCCCCATGCTTTTTGTGCACCTCTGCAAGGGCAGCTAACATTTATGCCCAGTGCCTGTACCTGCACACGCATATACACATCAGCATTGGAAAAGTTAGGTCTCTTATGTGCCTCGGACTATTGCGGCTTTTAACAATGCAGAACAACTGCATGTTCTGATTTGGCTGATATGGGGAAGGACACTCACTCAAGGGCACTTTAAATCCTTTCATTTAGTCTCAGCTGAGTAGTTCTTTAGCACAGCACAACTGGGGCTGAGCAGTGAGATACCCCCAGGTTTGTACCTATTTGTTAAAATCTGAGATTTCAGGAACACAAAACTTGGCTTCCCATCTTCTTTTCAGTGACCCATGTTATAGGGCATCCCCGCCATAAGTTGCCTTGGTATACATCGGTTCCACACTAAAGTCATCGACGCTTGTATGAACTGATGCGTTATAAATTCTCCCATTCTCCACTCCTAAATCCCACCAAAAAAAAAAACAGTCTACGCAAATGGAAGTCAGATGCAGGAAAAAAATTCCCCGCTTTAAGTTGTCTCTACAGTCACATTTTTGGAACATATCTTGGATGTATAGCGGGGATGCCTTGTATTCTCACTCAGCTGGTTGTTAGATTACAAAGAGAACTCAGATTAATTCATCCTTCCCAGTGCAGCTAGGAATTTCTCTCCCTTTCTACAGTGTGCCCTGTACACATTTATACATATTCAGACTTCTGCATAAACTAGAGCCTAGAGGTAGTTCATTCCAAGGGGGGCTGTTGTCTCCCCAGGAAGATGTAGCAATGGTGAGCAGAGTTTCATTAAGATGTCTGATCTTGTCATCGGCTGAATAAATCCCAGCGGCCCACAAAAGGGGGCTGCTCTTTCTTCCCAAAGGCACTTTGCCTATGAGTTCTGTCATCATTTTCAGCACAGGGGAGGTGGTAAGACACTGTGGCCTTTTGCACCATCAATATGGTGTCATATCCAATTCAAGGTCTCATTTCCAGACAGTGCCGGAATTCAGATGTCCTAGTGCCTGTGCAAGGTAAGGGTTGAGATGAATTGTAACTAGCTCAGGCTTAGTCTGGATGGATCTGATATGCTACTGGTAAGAGAAAAGAAGAAATTCGAGACCTTAAGAAATGTAAATCTTGGAATTCTCTTACCAGCTGTCAAGGTCAAATGCAGCCTCAGCGTCCTATTGTATTTGTTGCTAGTCCCTCAAACCCAAAAAAACCCAGCAAATGCCTGAAATACTGTCTGCATCATTGGCTGGGTAGGACACTGTGCCCTTTTCTAGCTGATCTGAACCCAGCAATGACAATCCCACGCTTCATCACCTCGAGGTTATACTACTTCAGTGCATTCTGCCTGGAACTGGTCATTAAAGGCCATGCAGAAGGTCATGCCTTTCCAAGCAGCAGCCAGCCTGCTCTACAGACATTCTGTTGTTCTTTGCCATTAACTGACTTCCCAGCCAGAATAAAAACTGCTTGAGGGTCTTGGTGCTACTCTTTGAAGCCTTACTGGACCGGGGCTTACTCCTGCCCTGAGACTCACTTTGGGAGACCAGTCAGTTGGGAAACTGAATTTGATGGTGTTCAAGCTATAACTGTTGGGAGTGGGATGCAAGAGTCACAATGTCAGGTCAACGCTTGAACCCCTTATGTATGAAGGTTAGCCTGAGTCTTGCCGCTCTCTTACAATAAGAATGACCAACACCGTGTTAGGCACTGTTGGGTTCTTCCTGAGGAAACAAGTGAGAATGGCAACCTCACTTTCCACAGAAAGTGGTGAAATCAAAAGAGGGAAGGAAAGTGTGTCTCTTTCAAAAGCTTGCAAATTGCATATGCATCTGGTCTCTAGGCACAGTGGTGATGGGCTCATTACAAATGCATCAAATAAATGCTTTGCCCATACAGCTGGCTCAACAAGTACTTTCACTAGCAACCTCTCCATATATGCCTCTTAAAAAGACTGAGGACCAGATTGTCTCTGGTCCTTATGGCTACATCTGAACTGTAGCCTTCTTCCGCAAAAGCTTATGCAAATAAAGCATGGAGTGGAATATCACCGCATGTCATTGGCATAATTAATTAGCAGCCGCTTTTGCACAAGAGGTTTTTGCGCAAAAAGGAGCTGTGTAGATGGCTCCTTTTTGCACAAAAAACCCCTCTTGCGCAGGGGCCGTTCTTCCTCATTTTTACAGGAAAACATTTGGATTTGTTCCTCACTTCAGTATGTAACTCTGGCCATTACGACTGTACATTTGTACTGCAGTTCTGCCCACAAACACCAACCCAATTGGAAACACTGTAGTGCTAACCTCAGTACAAAAACATAGTGAACCTCTGCCCCATCCCCTAACAGATTCTTATCTAAATAGACAAGACAGATGAAAAGCAAAAGGAGAAACAGAGGCTTAACAGTTTTAAATCCCTAAACTGAAGGATAGTTGACACCTACAAAACGTTTATTCTAATTCGATGGGCTTTGCCAGATCTGTGGCTTAATGGCAGACAGGATTATTATATGGTTTCCAATTAACTCCTGCTTGTCATTTGAAGTTTTGTTAGAGACCACACTTTTGAATATTCTCTCCTATTAAAGACTAGAAGAAATCTGCCCCTTATCTTTTTTTTACTGAACTGATTAACACAGATATCACCTCAGAGTGCTATACTGCACCAGCATGGTGGTCTGACACGTCCATGTAAACGTTGTGCTTTAGCTAGCAAAAATGTATCATGTCAGTAACTGAAGAGGGTATGTTCCCCCAGCTCAGAGCAGAATTAATTTCAAAAATCTATTTTTAACTCAGTGGTTACATAAAGAAGAAGATTTTTCAGTCAGAATCATTCAGATTAGCTTTTTATTGGGGTTGGATAGAATTAATGGCATTTTCATCTGCTTTCACCTGAAGTCATTTTTCATTGACTTCAGCCAGGAGTAGGATCAGAAAGCAATTTATGAGGCTGCAAACCCTTCCTGCATTGGAGTCCCATGACAATCAGTCACCCAAATAAGTCTTTATAGGATGTAAGCTCCTCAGTAACACTTTTGTCCTTTCATTTGAGCTCTTCTGAAATAAAGATCAATTCCTTTATCTCTTTCACATTTTCTAGATGAGCATTAACATGTTTAGTTAATTTATTTTTACAAAGCTGGAACTCTCTCAGATATCATTTTGTAATTATTATCCCTGCAGATAATTAATCTTTTTTTCTCTATTTTTTCCCTTGAGGCCAAGGTTGTTGAAATGTGATCATTTACTTTTTGACTGGGGCTTCCCAACTCCCAATAACTTTGATGGGAGTTCATTGTCTTACCCCCATAGGCATCTTTGAAAGTTCTAGATTGTATGTCTCCTCTTCTGCCTGCCATTAGTTCTTAGTGATGGGACTTTTCCTCTGTTGCTTACTAAAGAATATTACAACTCCAGGCATCTGTCCCACAATATGTCAGGGCTAAAGGGTTTTATTTGTGTGTTCCTTTGCTGTCCTTTTTACCCTTCCCATTCTGACTTGCTATCTGTACTGTAGCTGTTAAACTTTACTAACAATCTCCTCTGACATCCCAGATAAATGAGTCCTTTTTTTTTGTTGACAAGAAAGGGGGCATTATTTGGGTGTGTGCTGCAATATTTGCATAGCCAAAAATCTAGCACCAGAGTATGAAATCCTAAAAAGAAGCCCATCCACCTTGTGCCCCCTCTCCCTTCCCCGGCTGAGCATCACATGTCAGGATTATACCCTATTTGTATTTTACATTTTACATTCATCTACTAAATAAAATGCTTGTTTTCCCACTGTCAGTGGTAAAGCCCAATTATTGTTAGTGGAGTAATGCGTATACCAATACTTTAGTATAAAATCTTTCCTGGCTGAATGTGTGTTTTATTTGCATAAGGTGTATTTCATATATTCATTTTCTTATGGAAACTGGCAGGTTCTTATTTTGTTCTTCAACAGATTTTTTTATTAATGTACTGCTAGCTACATCCAACCTTGTAAGTACTGGTTTTGCAAATTGTACAGCAGCCTTTTTGTATAAAAGTCGACAGTCTGTGCAGTTTTTTCCTTTCCAATGTAAATAAGATGTTACATTGTCTTTGAAGATACCACCATATTTTATTGTTTTTTCAAGATTACAGCAGAGCACGCTACACAAATGAACTCAGATACAGATCGGTTCATTTCTTGTTCCCACACAGTTGTGCATGGCATTCTAATCAATTTTATGCTCTTACTGCTTGAGAGATTTGTTGTTGTGTAAAGAGAGAACTGTATTTCATGTGAATCCATGGGACACTACTAATTTAGTCATCTGTAATTTATGGCTAGAATATACCACTAGATGGCATTCTCTCCACATAGTCAAATAAAATCATGCATTATACGTAAATGACTATCAAACAAATCTTCCAATACATTCTATTTCACAATAATTGTCTTGTCCAGCTGATTAAATTTAGATGCATGAATGTCTAAAGTCTAATGTTGAATTTTGTTTACTGTGTTTATCATTCATATGCTGTAAAACCAGTCAATGACTTCAGTATCTAAACAACTGGATACATTAAACCTTATGTCACAGTAAACTTGTATGTGTTGTTTTCAGTTTACAATTAGTTTGCTGGATCTGTTACACTAATTAATCTTTTCTATTTGTTTTGAACAGGGCTTTTTTGAAGAAGAGGAAGGTAAAGAGTATATTTATAAAGAGCCCAAGTTAACAGGGCTGTCTGAGATCTCTCAGAGACTGCTAAAACTTTATGCAGATAAGTTTGGATCAGAAAATGTGAAGATGATCCAAGATTCCAATAAGGTATGTGGAAAATGCTCCCCTTGGATGCATGTGAGGTGGGAGCTAGGGATGTCAACCTGTAGTTGACTATATGATTAACTGATAAGCCTGTGCTTATTGGTTAATCTTGTTGACTACATGCATTATTCTCCCCCCCCCCCCCCTTGCTGCCACTGTATCAGGGGAAGCAAGCGGGGGGAAGCAGAAGCTGGTGCTGGGGGGAGCCAGCTTAAAATCCAGTTCTCCCTAGCACCATCTCTGCTGTGCTGCCTGCCTCTCCTCTTACCCCTGTGCTGCTGCCTCTTTCAGAAGCAGCAGCAGGAGTTGGGGGCAGGGGAGACTGCTGTGACGCATCGTTTGTGGGCCTGAGTTTCCTATGCCAGAGGCTGCTCTTCACCCTGCAGAGCAGCCTCTGTCTGTGGCAAGCCTGGATCCGCCACCGGCAGAGGCTGCTTCGCAGCAGCAGCTCCTGTCTGCAGAGGGGTCTGAGCTTGGACCCCCGGTACAGATGGGGCTACTGCCCCCCATGTGCTGCTGCCTCTATGTCCATGAGGGGAGCTGTTTTTTAACGGTCTCCCCTCACAGATCAGCTCCCCCTACCACTCTGCACTGCTGTCTCTAATACAGGGAGGCAAGGGTCTCCCAGGGAGTGGGGCCGGGAGCACACTGGCTACCAGCCTTGCCCCCGGGGGCTATTGAATAGTCATGTAACAACTAAGATTTCATGTGGTTACACGACTATTCAGTTCCCCGATATTTAACATCCCTAGTGGGAGCAGTGCATTGATCCATAGAGTTCTTTCAAAAGATGTGCTGCACTTCTGTTAATTGGCAAAAAACATGTTCCTTTCATTCAAAATAGTGTGTTACTCAAGCCCTGAGTAAGAGGCAGCACTTAGTGGGAGTAATGCAGGAGCAGAGTCACAGTCTGGTCCTGGTTCCCCCTTGATCCAGGGGTATACTGAATGGTGCAAGCTTACTCTGACATAGCTTACTCTGCTTTTTGTCATGGTCCTGCTGTACTGTTGGTGCCGAGCTCTGCCCCTTTCTCTTCCCAGCCTTCCCAGTTGCGGAGGCTGGTGAATAAACTGCATAGGGGTGGGACTGGCTTGCCTCTGTTAAGGCTACATTTACACTAGGAGGTACGGGTGTGACCTCGCCGTTTTAGTATGAATAGTGATGTAGCTGTGGCAGCACAGCTACAACAGCGGAGGCAGCAGAGCAATCCCACCTGAAATTGGTGGCTTGAAAGATTGAGCTCCAGCCAAGCCACTGTGTCCATGTGGCTGGTTTTGGCACTTCAGTTCAAGCCCATGAGTCTGTCTACCCGGTGTGGATGGCTCACTCCCAACTGCAGTGTAGACATAGCCTAACTGTGACTTTTGAGGTTGGCAGTCCACTGAGAGGAGTAATGGGTTGCCTTATGTTCTCTGCTTCCCTGCATGGCCGAGTGTCATGGGTCAGAATTCAGCCCTATTTGTATTTTACATTCAACCCGCATCCCTTTTTGCCATTGAAATGTACTCAAAACTCCCATTGACTTCAACTGAAAATCATTCCCCAGGGTTAATTATCTAAATGTTAATGTATGTGTCCAACATCACTTTTTGAAAATCATGAGCTATGTTTACACAAATATCCATAAAATCACACCGAGTAAAAACAGCAAGCCTATAATCAACACTCAGGCATTGTATGAATACTAATACAAAGTCAGTCTCAAATAAATTGTTTTATTGTGTAACAATGTTAACACAGGTCAATCCGAAAGACTTGGATCCAAAATACGCTTATATCCAGGTCACATACGTCACGCCTTTCTTTGACGAGAAGGAGGCTGAGGACAGGAAGACTGACTTTGAAATGCATCACAACATCAGCCGTTTTGTATTTGAAACGCCTTTCACGCTGTCAGGGAAGAAACACGGAGGAGTAGAAGAGCAATGCAAGAGACGCACAATCCTGACAAGTATGTTGCTGCCTTTTTTTCTGTTCATAGTTCTGACTGTAAAGGAGTACATATGATTTCCAAGGGTAGTGCTGCTCAGACATCAATATGCACAACATGGTCCACAATCTGCTGTTTGCCAATGATTTTGTACACAGTTTTAGCTGAGCAATAACCATTTCACTGTGTCCATATTTCTGTGGATAGTCTTTAATATGTCAAATTGCACATATTATATGATTTTGCAGACAATTAAATAACAAAAGAAAAAAATCTCTTTGTAGAAGAATCAGCTTACATTTTCTTCCTAGTTATGCTCCTCTCACTCAGCCCACTTTCTCGGCAGAATTACTCTTAATTTACAGCAGTTTAATCAGAATCCTCATTCTTTATTCATCTAAGATTGCGTAGATTAAATATAAACCAGATTGGAGTTTGTAACATTGTCCAGTTTAGAAAAATTAACCACTTCAGATATGAGTATTTATTAAAAATTATTAAAAATTAGAACATGATACCAAATTTACAGAAGGCTACTATATATTGCTGAATAAATATATAAAAATAAAATCCTATCTAGCTTATGTCTTGCCAATGGAAGATATACCCAGAAGTCCCTATGTTCTAAGACAGGAAGATATCCTTTTGCAAGAAGTATTGCAGGCCCCAATATCCATTGAATCAGATTAAACTGTGGTGCAGAACAGAAAATATCAAGATTTCAATCATGATAAAGAGCTAATCTTAAAGAAGAGTGATAAACATCCATGAAATTACTGCTAAAACGTGATATATCTGAAATTGTGGATGAGTGTACAAATAACTGTCTGAATATGCACTTGATGAGCTTTTTTCTCATGAGTAAAACGGAATACAGAGGCTGGCATTCAAGGAAAGGCTTCAAAATGACAGAGAGTTTAGATCTCATCTGACTTCAGGATATATTTTCTCCCCAAAGAGCCAAAAAGGAAAAGCTGCTTGCAGCACAGAGTTTGTCATCTAAAGGTTTTGTGCAGTCAGGGAGAAAAATCTGATATCTGATAGCATCTCTTATAAAATACAGCTACATGGGCGAGGGGATAAAGCACAGAAAATACTGGGTGTTCTTTAATTTCTGAGCAGTAATAAGTTCTTGGATGTAGACTTTGGAGCGGGGAAGGAATAGTGTTATTGAAATGAAGGTGCATTTATTATGATCTTAGCATATTAGTCTAATAATCTGTAAACATCTAATCAGATAGGGTGGTTTTGTCAGCTCTCCAATTTCCTTGCCCTGCTGCTGGGTCAGATTTACTCCAAAGCACACACCCATCCTCCATCCCTTGCTTTATGTACAAGCCTGAAATCGTATGCCTCTCTCCACCTTCACTATCACTTTTCCATTGCTCCCCCATGTCCACCTTTACATCCACTGCCTCATCCCATTTTCTTCTTGTCAATTATATGTGTTCTATTTTGCATGAGTAAAATGGGTACATTTTAGAAGTGTTTGAACTTATAGCAATTATACACATAAAATAAAGCATTGGCAGTTTTCAAAAGGGAAACTAGATGTAACAATGAGAAGAGGAGCAGCTGTTGGTTGGGGGCAGCTATAGATAAGAACATAAGAACGGTCATACTGGGTTAGACCAAAGTTCCATCTAGTTCAGTATCCTGTCTACCAAAAGTGGCCAGTGCTAGGTGCCCTAGAGGGGGTGGACCAAAGACAATGATCAAGCAGTTTGTCTCTTGCCATCCTTCTCCAGCCTTGACAAACAGAGGCCAGGGGCACCATTCCTTACCCCCGGCTAATAGCCTTTTATGGACCTAACCTCCATGAATTTATCTAGCTCTTTTTTAAACTCTGTTATAGTTCTAGCCTTCACAGCCTCCTCTGGCAAGGAGTTCCACAGGTTGACTCTGTGCTGTGTGAAGAACTTTCTTTTATTAGTTTTAAACCTTCTACCCATTAATTTCATTTGGTGTTCTCTAGTTCTTATATTATGGGAACAAGTAAATAACTTTTCTTTATTCACCCGCTCCATATCACTCATGATTTTATATACCTCTAGAATATCCCCCCCTCAGTCTCCTCTTTTCTAAACTAAAAAATCCCAGTCTCTTTAGCCTTTCCTCATATGGGACCCGTTCCAAACCCCTAATCATTTTAGTTACTCTTTTCTGAACCTTTTCTAATGCCAAAATATCTTTTTTGAGGTGAGGAGACCACATCTGTATGCAGTATTCAAGATGTGGGAGTACTATAGTTTTATATAGGGACAGTAAGATATTCTTCGTCTTATTTTCTATCCCTTTCTTAATCATTCCTAGCATCCTATTTGCTTTTTTGACTGCCGCTGCACACTGCGTGGATGTTTTCAGAGAACTATCCAAGATAACTCCAAGATCTCTTTCCTGATTAGTTGTAGCTAAATTAGCTCCCATCATATTGTATGTATGTGCATTGGAATCTCCGTCACTGGAGATATTTAAGAGCAGGTTAGACAGACACCTGTCAGGGATGATCTAGACAGTGCTTGGTCCTGCTGTGAGGGCAGGGGATTAGACTCGATGACCTCTTGAGGTTCCTTCTAGTACTATGATTCTGTGGGGAAAGGGCACAAGACAATCAGGGCACTTGTAAACCACTGGTCAGTGTGCATTACAGGTGCCCAGTCTACAAAGGATATGAGTCTTTGCAACCCCACCTAGGGTATGTCTAGACTGCATCCCTCTGTTGGCAGAGGGATGCAGATTAGGCAGGTCGACATTGCAAATGAGGCAGGAATTTAAATATCCTGCATCTAATTTGCATAAAAATGGCCACCGCGCTTTGCCGACTCAGCACTTTATCGGCAAAAAGCAGCAGTCTAGAGGGGGATCTGTTGAGAAAGAAAGCCTTGCAGGGGGCATGAGGGAATTACTGTTTCATGATTGATTTGTCACTATTAGTGAACATAGAAGATACAGGCCTCAACTAAGCAAAATGCTTAAGCTCATGCCTAACGTGAGTAATCTTTTTTTATTTTAGTGGAATTGCTGAAGTGCCTAAAGTTACACACAGACTTAGGCCCTAATGCAGTATAAGAAATGTGTGAATTTTAAAATCTCTTAAGTTTTAAGAGTCGTGTGCTGTCAGGTTCAGAGAAATATATGAGACAAATAATGCTAGAATTCAAAATGGATCCAGTAGTGACTTCATCAAAGTATATGTTTGGACCTACTGAGCTGTATTAATTTTCCTGGATCACAAAGGTGTTTATAAAATAGAAAAACTGGGTGCAGCCTAAACTATCAACCCAGTAGCACTGCTTACATAAGTGCCAACTTGTGGGGGTGGAATTTCTGACTGTTTTACATTTGTTTTTGAGCAGCCAGTCATTTATTTCCTTACGTGAAGAAACGTATTCAAGTCATAAGCCAAACAAGCACAGAACTGAACCCCATTGAAGTAGCTATTGATGAGATGTCCAAAAAGGTTTCAGAACTTAAACAGCTTTGCACAATGGAAGAAGTGGATATGATTAGACTGCAGCTTAAACTTCAAGGAAGTGTCAGCGTCAAGGTAACAGTGGCTCAATTTTATGCTTATGTACCCGCCAACTTTTTCGTTTGGAGTTTTGCAACTTGTGGAGCATATTTAATCAATTTTTTCTCCAGAATATTCAGGTCTTGTTCCAGGGTCCATTGAAATCAGTGGAAAGACTCCCATTGACTTTAATGGGTGTTGGATCAATGCCTGCTAGTGTTGCTATAATTAAGTCTGTTAGGGTATGTTGACACTGCAATAAAAGATTCCAGGCTGCAGCTGACCTATGTCAGCTGATTCAGGCTTGCGGGGCTCAGGCTGCAAAGCTAAAAATTTCAGTGCACCATTATGTCAAGATAATTAGCGTTATTTTGAAATAACAATGTGAGCGTCTACATAGCCATTCCGTTATTTTGAAATTATTTCAGAAATCTGTAAATCTCATTCTACGAGGAATAATTCTTATTCCGAAATAGCTATTTCAAAATAAGACATGTGTAGACACTCGACTGCTGCTGTTTCACAATAGTTCCTCACCAGGGCCATTCTTAGTTATTCCTCCCCAGTGCCTCCTGGAGCTCTAAATCAAGATAGCTAATGAGAAACAAATCACGCTAAATCACAATGGCCAAAGATGCTCTTTTCTCTAATCCCAGCCTTTAGCTCAGCAACCTGAGCTTCACAAGCCCAACTCAGTTAACTTGGGCTCACTCAGTGCCATAGTATTTTAGACATACCCTTAGTGTTCCTCTGATAAATGGTAAGATCTTTCTAACCTGAGCATCCTGGCCATATCAAGCTAAAAGCTGGCACTCAAATGAGCAGTCAGATACTTTTTAAAAGAGAACCTTGAACAGTCAGTTTTATGATTTCCTATTTAGAAAAGCTGGGATTAGAGAAAAGAGCATCTTTGGCCATTGTGATTTTGTATGATTTGTTTCTCCACTACATTAACTAAAATCCAGCATACTGTTTGCATATGAAACTTTCTAAGACATTCACCTATCTGACACATGTGCCCAGATCATCAGCTGGTATAATAAGCACAGCTCCCTTCCTTGCATTTGAGCTACTCCAGTTCACACCTCCTGGGCAGCTGACCTACAGTCTAATGTTGGTATTTTTCCTAAATTGAAATACCTACCATGTTTGTATTTGGCAAATGGAACCTCAGAAGATTAACAGTTTCTCTTAAGCCATTGATTCAGAACACATGGAAGATAAAGGACTATAGCTGTGTCTACATTGGCATCCCTTTCGGGAAAAGGGATGCTAATGAGACACTTCGGAATTGCAAATCTGCGGGGGATTTAAATATCCCCTGTGGCATTTGCATTTACATGGCTGCCGCTTTTTTCCGGCTCGGGGTTTTTGCCGGAGAAAAGCGCCAGTGTAGACACGATTTTCCGGAAAATAAGCCCTTTTCCGGAGGATCCCTTATTCCTACTTTCAATAAGGGATCCTCCAGAAAAGGGCTTATTTTCTGGAAAATCGCGTCTACACTGGCGCTTTTCTCCGGCAAAAACCCCAAGCCGGAAAAAAGCGGCAGCCATGTAAATGCAAATGCCACGGGGGATATTTAAATTCCCCGTGGATTTGCAATTCCGAAGTGTCCTTTTCCGGAAACGAATGCCAATGTAGACACAGCTTGCATGTTTAGCTTTGGTTGGGAAATGCTTTTGGCATATGCCTGAATACAGCCTTATGCTAGGCAGAATATCTTTGAAATATGGAACAAAATCTCTGCTCATATTGACCCTGAGAGTTATAAATTACAGCCAAACTGTACTCTTCTGCCCCCTAATCCAAGTGCTTTCCCCCAACAGGTAAATGCGGGACCAATGGCATATGCCCGAGCTTTTCTTGAAGAAACAAATGCTAAGAAGTATCCTGATAACCAAGTGAAACTTCTGAAGGAAATCTTCAGGTTAACATTCATTTTTTAAACGTAAAAGTTAGGCTTTGTGTGGCCATTACAAGCAGAAGAGAAACATTCAGTGACATGACATGAAATTAGTCAGAATGTTTTATGTAGCACCAGAGAAAGCCACATCTTGCCATTTGATTTTGGGCAAAACTTGTCTGGAAGTGTGGGTAAATCACATTGACCTCAGTTCCCATGGGAATTATAACTAAGGGCCACAGTTTGTCTCCACTGGTTTATAAGTTAAAATTGGAGACATAACATTTTTTCACTGGAGTTTTTTACATAGATGTTCTTTGGTGTATGTTTGGTTTGTAGGCAGTTTGCAGAAACATGTGGACATGCTCTTGAAGTTAACAAACGCCTTATTAAAGAGGACCAGTTAGAATATCAAGAAGAAATGAAGTCTCATTATAAGGATATGCTCAGCGAGCTCTCTGTAGTCATGAATGAACAGGTTAGATGTTTTATTTCAACTTTTGGTGGTTGGGATGGAGGTTCCTATGAGGAAACAATACAACTTCAGGGACCCCACAAATGAAATACTAATAATGCAGTTTGGAGCCAAGACAGTGCAACAATTATTGGGCTAATTTATTTCTGCACTTTGACCAGTACCATCCAAGCCTGACCTGTATAGTTCTTGCTATATTAAGTGTACGACTCTCATGGGGGAAAAAACCCTTGTGCCAGCCATGTGTGAAGTAAAAAAAAAGTCTGTTATGCTAAATGACAATGTTGAAAGTCATTTTAGATGTGACCTGAACCAGAACTTCACTGAAGCCAAGAGAAATGAAAAGTTAGTTAAGGTGGCATGCCAATGAAACTCTCCATTTCTTGATAACTTTTTTTGTTTAACTTGCAACTGTGAGGTGAGTATATAATCATAATAGTAAATTGCTTTTTAAACCAAACCTATAATTGGCTGTATTGTTTATGTTTACATATAGCATTCAAAATCAGAAAGTAATTTATTTATGCAGTGTAGAGAATTGCTCCATGCTAAAACTCAACTTTAGTTATAGGCTACGTTTGCAAGGGCTGCAAACGTCCACCAGAATAACTAAATTGCCTTTTATTCACATCTTTTGTTATCTCAGTGCTGTGTCTATGGGTGGACTCTCTTACTTTAAATTAAGAGTGTCTTGTTTTGATTTAGGTCATATAATGTCCTATCTACACTAAGAGATTCCAAACAGACGGAAACCAAAATAACAAAAGTTACGAATTAAAATGGATTTAGTTATTTTGGTGCATGTTGGTGTGTGAACAGCTCTAAATTACACCTGCAAAATTCTCACACATGAACAGGTAATCTGTACATGCACCATGGTTAATTGCACATGTAAGCACCATTTGTATACAGAGCTACTCAGTTACATAATTATCAGGGTCAAAATTATTGGTATCTTACAAGAATATTTATTGACCATTCTATAAGCCCCATGGAAGCTAATTTATATTATGTATCTTCACAAGTAAGATGAATGAGAACTACAGCTTATTGAATAATATAAGAAGTGACTCAAATATATTTGCAAATAAACAGACAAATTTGCTTCGCTGTTGTTTAGCCACATTCTCATATGGCGTAAATCAGTGTGGCTCCATTAGCGTAAATAGAAATATGCTTATTTTCACCAGCTGTGAATATAGTCCATTATTTGCTATGTTTTTTATTTGAGGATTCTGATTACACTAGTTTATTTGTGATAATATTTGAATTCCAAACATTTTATAAGTTTTAGCACATTCGTCATACAAGTTATCCAAATGCATTATTGTATTGAATTTAGAAGTGCTGAATGTGTTATTTGTTGTTCATGGTTTATGAGTCTCCTATTTAAATAGTTTTAATCCTCCAGTCACTCACCAGAAACACTACCATCTGACTTAGGTGAACAAATTAGGCACCATAAATAATGAAAAACAAATAGGCAAAATGAACAAGTTACTTGCGGTACACAAACTTAAAATTGCATAAAATACCCAGTGAATATTTTTTTAAATGCAAACCTGAGTATGAGTGAGCTATAAGGTTTTTTTGGTTTTTTTTCTATGCAGGAAAATACTGATAGACTACCTCTCTAGTCGGGCATTCTCTTGTCTAGCAACATTTGTGGTCTGACATGATTTTAGTCTACAACACTCATGATATGTGGACATCTAGCTAAATTTCCTGTGGTCCCATAAAGTTTGTTTATAGCCACTAGTGTTCTGTGCTGTTATTTAATTCTAATTTCCCTCTAAATGTCTTCTAAAAGCCCAGACAACAGTGGAAGTGTTGGTAATGCTGCTAGACATTGTTGACTTCCCATTGCCCAGCAATTCTCTGGTTTAGCATTGGTCAGGTCCTGAGAGTGCTGGAGGTTCATATATAATTGCTTTTTGCACAACAAGGTTGTTAGGGGATTTCTAAGGGGATTAGTAACACCAAAGCCTATCAGAGCAAAAGCTCAGATAGTTGGTTATTTCCTCAAAACCACGGTGTTTTAAAAATCTATGGTAAACAAAACTAACTTAAAAATTTGTTTCTTCTCATCATCATCATGTTCAACTTTGCCTTTCTTTCTGGTGAGTTTAAAAAAGAACGTCCTTTTACAGCTTTCAAAATTTTTCTCCTTGCTGATTGAGCAGTGTTTTGGGAAACTATTCTATTATAGTCTCACCATGGTGAAAACATTATTTATGAATACAAAATGCCAATTCTCTATAAAGTTCTTCACAATCTAGTCGCTATATTCTATTAATAGGTCTCTGAAATTTGTCTTCTGCTATTACAGAAATATAACCAAGGGCAAAAGAACACCAAATGTTTTGCTTTCTAAACAGCAATAAAACAGGATTATTTTCTTCCAGCTTTCCAAGCTGTCTGATTTTTTTTGCACAGCTCGAGTCCTTTTGCTTTCCTGCTTCTGAGCAGAGAGCACCACTACCACCATACATTGTACACACTCCAAAAAAGAGCTGAAATATTTATTTCACAGTGAGAAGTCTCGAAGCACTATCCTAATGGTATTATGTTCTGTTCAATGGCGTTATGGTCTGATGTGTTGCTTGTTGTATTTGAGACTGTTTAGTTAGTACACATCCTGGCAGTGACTCTCATTACATATGCTCTTCTCTTTTTTTTTTTTCCTGGCAGCTCTATCATGGTCCATGCTTATACAGCTTCTCTTCTTCCTTGTCTAACATTTCCCTCAATACTGTTGACAAAAGTGGTATGTTTATTTTTCTTATGTCTACACTTTCCTTTGATGTCACATGCTTTCACTTGCTAATTTTCTGTTTTACTTACATTTTACGTCCATATAAGTGTCATGTCTAACTACTCTTGTTCAATCCTTTTGGCAAACAAAGACATGATGCATGTGCAGTCTGGATTTGGGGAAAGCCTTGGGACGAACACTTCGGACCCTGTTAAGATCATGTAGTTTAGCAAAGGTGACATCCTGAGTCTTTTGACTGAGGAAGCACTTTGTCCGTGATATGGCATGGTAACCTGTTGGTACCAAATGATTGGAAAAGGATCACAATCTGCTTTCCTCGCCCTACAGCAAGTGCTGCAATGATAGCGATGACAGCTGGAGGAGAGGGTCAGGAAACTGCACAGGAAATAAAACAGGGTTAAGAGCAGCATGGTATCTTCTGTTGTACAGGCAAAAGGAGCTCAGGTACAGGCAGTTAAATCTGAGTCCTGGGGGAAATGATGGCAGCTGTCTCACCACAGACCCTGGCAGAGGTTAAGCATTGTGCTTGTGTATGAAGGTGATTTGGAATTCCCGTGTGGGGATGAAGCTGGTGGATGGGGATCTCAGAATCTTTTTGTGCTTACTTTTTCTAGTCTAGGAGCTAGGCACAATGACTCCTCATTATGTTTGCCAAATGCCTGAATAGTACCATTGCCAAAGGAAAAGGGAAAGAAGAAAACTTTTTGAGTTGCCAAGAAACCAAAATATTACAGTAAACACCTGTTTTTCCCTCTGTGTACTTTTTCTGCCTGTTTTGTTTACTCTTTATTTTATTTCTTATGTATTTATTTTATTTCTAATTATTAAAGATAACGGCCCAGTTGTGCTCTAAGACATAAGTATACACTGCTTAATGGCTCCAGTGAGTATGTGAGGTGGAATTGGAACCATTGCTTATATAGACGTGTAGGCACAGATACTGTCAACTGCACATTGAACCTCTCTAATCCAGCACTCTCTGATCTGGCAACATCCATGGTCTGGCATGATTTTAGTTAGCTGGATGCCCACTTATCATGGGTTTGACCAAATTTCTGGTAGTCCCATAAAGTTTGTTTATAGCCACCAGTCCTGGCTTTCACAGTTCCGTGCTGTTATTTTACCAAATATCTTCTAAGAGCCCACTAAGCAATGGAAGTGTTGTTAATGCTGCTATACAATATTGATCTCCCGTGGTTCGGCAAATTCTCTGGTTCAGCACCATCAGCTCCCAAGGGTACTGAGCTAAAGAGGTTCAACCTGTAGTTTTAGGTGCAACATTCAAGATTTAAGAAACCTTTATTTTATTTAAATACTCCACTGCATTCATCCGATGCCAAAGACTACATCTTTCTGCTATTTCAGAAGAACCCTGAAGTGAATCCGACCAAAATGTAACATAAATATGACGTTTCTATTTTCATTATTGAGGCTGAATAAGAAAGAAAAAGTAAACACAATCAACATAGATATTAAATAGTAAAATAGTTCTTAGGGATGAATTTTCAGGTCCAAAAGGTACGTCACACAAAATGTGCAATCACCAGTACACATAGAAAATTTCTTTTGCATGTATGAACTGTGTGCTAAAGCCTGGGTTTGGATGCATAGTAACTGACATCACAGACACAGGCACCCATCGGCATGCACTAATGCGGGATTTTATGTTTCTAATGAGTGAAAAGTCAGGGCCAGATTTGCCACCCTTATTTCCTTATATTAAGCAATATCTTACTCCCTGAGTAACTGAGGTCCAATGAATTACTTGCATAATAGAGGATTTGTTGGTGTAAGAGTTTCAAAATCTGGCCCCCTTTTTGCAGTTGCTTTCATATTGTATGTGAGGGCTTTCTCCTTTAAAATATTTTCAGATTATTTACTCTTCATTGTAACAGAGGAAGGATTTGTCCTTTTTTTTTTTTTTTTTTTAATGTGAGTGTTATGCAAGACTGTCTCTTTTTTCTAATCCCAAGTAATCATTATATGCTGGCAAATGCATATTTAATGAGCTCTAAAAGAAGAGAAGATTCTTCTCTGTCACTCTTGTGCCCAAGATCAGTTTTCATTAGGAATTCTGATGGTAGCTGACCCCAGGTAACAAAGAAAGTCACCACAAGAGTTTTAGGATAAATTCTAACTTCTTTAGTACAAATACTGCCAACGTGTTTATTTAAATACAGACTTTATGAAGAAGTGTTGGCAAAGACAAGAAACAGTGGCAATTCCTTGTGGCTAGGGCACTTGGCTGGGACTCAGGGTCCTATTCTCAATTTTGCATCAACTTGCTGAATGATCTTGGGGAGGTCACTTCCTCTCTGTGTACCCCAGTTTCTCCATCTGTAGAATGGGGACAAAGATAATTACTTCCTTGGTAAAGGACTTTGATATCTCCAGATGAAAAGTACTGGATAAAAGCCAGGTATTGTCATTATCCTCAAAGAGCATTATTAAAGTGTTGTTATATGCTATTATCCAGTATTGGCCACTGCAATATGCCTTGAGCTGATGATAATAGAATCATTTGTGGAAATATTTCACTTCTTCATGTAATCTTCCTTGAAAGAAGATAAGCTCTCAGTCTATTGTTGTTATAGGTGGAAAAAGTAAATATTACTGTGATCAAAGGAAACTTTTTTTAGAAGTTTTATATACCTTTATCACAGCAGACAGTGACGTGGCAGGAGAAAAAGGTTTTTTTGCTGTTGAGTTTCTTTCTGACGCATCTAGGTCTAATTGTTTATGGGCCTTATCATGCATATCCTTACTAGCACAAGGGAGGCTTGTCTGTGTGAGTAAAAATGTGCAGGCTCCATCCCTATATTTGTACTGTACGTTACTAGTCCTGCTCCCACTATAAAGTGGATCTTTGCAATTGCCTTCATCCCCATGCAAATTAGTGGGGTTCTGTATGGGTACAAAGGTCTGATTGCAGAATGGGAGTGTGCACATGCAACATTATGAGTAGTCAGAGAGAAGTAAGTCTAATGAGTTTATAAAGTGTAAGAGACTACTCAATTTGGGATTGCTTGAGTATATTGTTGAATAAAAACATGGTTTAACCATATATTGATTGACAAAATATTACATACTTATGTTGAGGACTCCAACCAGAAGTCCAATTCTGCCACCTGAAATCAGGAAACCCTCTTAATGGGAGTGTGGGCTGAGTAATAACTTCAGGGTTGGGTCTCCAAATGAAGATAAATACATTTGTGAACTACAAAATTCCTTTATCAAGCATCCAAAATAAATATGTTAACAAACCAAAAATATGAGACAATTGAAAACAGTAACAGTTGTTGAAATAAATACTCAAGAGGTTCATTTTGTTTTCATCTGTTTCTTTTAATTTTTTTAATTAAAAGATTACATACAAGGAAGATCCAGCAAAGCCTCAAGGAATGGAACGAACCTATTCACGAACCATCTCTAGAACAAACACAGCCCTCTCAGGAGCAGTGATATCAAATCCTGACATTTGACTGAAAAATTTGTGACTTCATATATACCTTTGGAGGACTTTTTTTTTTAAATGTAAAAATTATAATGAACAATACAGTGAAAATGGATTGTGGAATATGGTTTTAATTTATTGGAAGTATTCATGGTGATAATATTTTTTAAAATTGCTAGCTTGATTTTTTTTGCCCCCATATTTGTACATTTCATATCCTTTTTTTAATTATTATTGAGCAGTCTTTATTAAGTAGGGCTGGTTATGAAATTTCCATTGAACGTTTAGCTCCACAGCAAGCGCTAAGTTTGCTCTAAATGGTAATAAATCTAATACTGAGTCCGAGTATGCATATATTTTAAAACCATGGTGTCCAACACACTAGCCACTATCTTGGCTACTGCTTCAAAACTGGTTTGACACCATGGTTTTGAAGGTAAAAAGTGGATGTTTTATAACATTTAAGTATGTCACAACTGTAAATAGAGGATGTGTAAAATATGTCTTTTTTAAAAATGTAAAAGACTATCTTTTTAGTTAATTATAAGTGTACTAAAATATGGATAACTTTTCAGATACAGTTATATTAAAATATTTGTGTATGTGTACAAAACTGTCTATAAGGCTTTCTCTTTGAAGACAAAGCACTCTTTGTTAGAATTCTAGAATCATCAAAAGGTAGGACTGGAAGATCGTCTAGTCCAGTCCCCTGCACTGAGGCAGGGCTAAGAATTACGTACACCATCCCTGACAGGTGTTTGTCCAGTATGCTCTTAAAAACCTCCAGTGACGGAGATTCCACAACCTACCTTAATAATTTGCAACATGCTAATCACCTTTCTTGTTAGGAAGTTTTTCCCAATGTCTAACCTGCATCTCCATTACTGCAATTTAAGCCCATTACTTCTTATCTTGTCCTCAGCAAATAAGAAGCATTTAACACTCTGTTCCTTATAACAACCTTTTACATATCTGAAGACGGTTGACACATCCCTACCCTTCGGTCTTTTCTTCTCCAGACTAAAGAAACCCATTTTTCTCAATCTTTCCTCAAAGGTTTTCTAGACCTTTATTTTATTTTATTTTATTTTATTTTATTTTATTTTATTTTGCTCTCGTCTGAATTTTCTCCAGTTTGTCCACATCTCTTCCAGAGTGTGGTGCCCTAAACTGGACATGATACTCCAGTTGAACCTTAAAAGTGCTGAAAAGAGTGGAAGAATTACGTCTTCTGTCTTGCTTACATACCCCTGTTAATACATCCAACAATGGTGCTCACATTTTTTGCAACAGTATTACATTGCTGAGACATATTTAGTTTATAATCCATATAACCCCAGAACCTTTTCTGTAGTATTTCTTCCCAGGAAGCCATTTCCCATTTTGTATGTGTGCAATTGATTGCTTCTTCCTAATTGTATTTCACATTTGTGCTTATTAAATTTCATCCTATTTAATTCAGACCATTTCTCCAGTTTGTCAAGATTCTTTTGAATTCTAACCCTTTCCACAACAGCACTTACCACCCCTCCTGGCTTGGTATTATCTGAAAATATTGTTAGTGTACTCTCTGTGCCATTGTCCAAATCATTTATGAAGATGCTGAATAGAAGCAGACCCAGGAAAAAAACCCACTCAATATACCCTTCCATCTTGACTGTAAGCTACAGAAAACTATTGTCCGAGTATGGTTCTCCAACCAAAATGTGCACCCATCGTATAGTAGGTTCATCTAGGCTATATTTCCCTAATTTGCTTATGAGCAGATCATGTGAGACAATATGAAGCATTACACAAGTGAAGATATATCACATTTACCACTTCCCTCCTCCCTCCTCCATCCACTAGGCTTGTTACATTGTTGGAGAATATTATGTCAGCTTAATATACCATCATATGAAAAAAGAATAGTCAGGCTCTATCCAGATTGCCTCTGGATCATTCAAAACTCACAGTATGTCCTTCAGCTACCATTATCTGAGCTCAAACCCTGGACACTCTACCAAAAACATTTTGTGTACTGCAGAAATTAAGTTTCCCTGAGGCCTCACAGCATCCAAGACTCCTGATTCACCACTATTCAGCTCTGATGTCTTCTCAATAATGAGAACTATCCAATGTCTGGACACCCATCCAGGACCAGTGGTGGCATATCAAGCATTTTTCCACCAAATAAACACCCTACTCCAATTTGGGAGTTGAATTTGATCCTAAAATGCCTGGCACGACCATCATTGAACCTACTACTACCTGCTCACTCCTCCATTTCTTGATAAAAATGGCAATTCTGGTTGCTATCATGTCAGCTTGACAAATGGGGGAAATAGAAGCTCTTTTGGCATCCCCTACATTCTCGATTTTTTTCAGAAACAAGGTCACATAATGTTTGGCTCAGCCGTATTGTCTTCCATGCTGGACTACACTCCAAATCCCCCCCCCCCTCCTTAAAGGGGAACTGTTTGGTAGTCAGCTTGAATGGACCACCCTTCGGGACACAATGGAAGAAGGAATTATTACTCACACTGCACTAACTGTGGTTCTTTGAATTTGTGTGTCCCTATTGGTGCACAGCTATCTGCTTTCCTTTACTTCAGTTCTCTGTCACTGGTTTTGTGGTAGAGATGGAAAAGTATTACATAGCAACAGCCTATGGCACCAGGCTGAATGACATGCAAGCGTGACTGAATGGACATTGCTAAAAGAAATCTCCGCTCGCAGGTACAGGGAGTACAAGTGCACTTAGAGCGAAACACCCATGGGGGACACATTTTGAGGAACCTCAGTTACAGCACATGGGCTGTGTCTACATTGGAACCCTTTTCCGGAAAAGGGATGCTAATGAGACAAGTCGGAATTGCAAATGCCGTGGGGGATTTAAATATCCCCTGCGGTATTTGCATGAACATGGCTGCCGCTTTTTTCCGGCTCGGAGCTTTGCCGGAGAAAAGCGCCAGTCTAGACACGGATCTTTCGGAAAATAAAGCCTTTTTCCAGAAGATCCCTTATTCCTCTTAAAATCAGGAATAAGGGATCTTCCGGAAAAGGCTTTATTTTCCGAAAGATCCTGTCTAGACTGGCGCTTTTCTCTGGCAAAGCCCCGAGCCGGAAAAAAGCAGCAGCCATGTTCATGCAAATACCGCAGGGGATATTTAAATCCCCCACGGCATTTGCAATTCCGACTTGTCTCATTAGCATCCCTTTTCCGGAAAAGGGTGCCAATGTAGACACAGCCATGGTGTGTAACCAGGCCCACCAGGGGGAGAGGGATAATGAGGGAAATTACCTGAGGCCTAGCGATTCTAAAGGGCCCCAGGGCTCTTGGTTGCTACGTGGTGGCCAAAGCCCTGGAGTCTTTAGAATCACTGCTGGAGCTCCAGGCAGCACACTCCAAAGACCTGCCTTGTGCGCTTCAGTCAGCTCTGAGGGCCAGCAGCAGGGTGACACTGAGGTTCTGGCTGCCCCATTCCCACCCCTTCCATACAAGGTCCCACTTCTTCTGCCCAAGGGCGTGGAGCCAGGATCTACCACATTACCCTGAGGCTCAGCAATACTGTCGGCCCCCTCCATGTGTAACCTGCTGCCCCACAAACATGTCCGAGGCTAGTACCGCTTCACTGGCATTGCTGAAATTATAAAGAAGCTGCAGCCTGGTGCTGCTGGGAGAGCAAGGTGGCTTCTAAGCTCCCATAGCTCCAAAGCCCTAACTCCCTGGGATGTGGGGAAAGAAACCCCCTGCTAGTCTCCTCCTGCCTTCTGGTTCTGCTTATGCTAGTGGCTACTGCTGCTGACTCCTCCTTTCCTGGAGAATGCTGAGGCCTTCATAAAGAGCTCCTCCCTGGGAAATTCATCAGAGTTCTGCCTCCTATCGTACTCCTGAGACAGATGAGGCAGGAGCAGCTGGGACTCCATATCCCATGTAGCCCTGATTCTGCTATGAACTCTGTGCAGAGGAGCTGCTGCACCTATACAGAGCCCATCTGAAGTCACCAGAGCTCTGGCGGATGGAGATGAGGTACAGGGATTTGCTGAAGATTAGGGCCTAAGTCTTTAGAGGTGGATGGGATTTGTTTACATTTCACATGGGAAAAAAATAATAATTTGCTCTGATTGAGACCCCACTTAATTTCATAGAATCATAAACTACTAAAACTGGAAGGGACCTCGAGAGGTCATCGAGTCCAGTCCCCTGCCCTCACAGCAGGACCACATCATCCCTGACAGATGTCTATCCAATCTGCTCTTACATATTTCCAGTGATGGAGATTCCACAACCTCCCTAGGCAATTTATTCCAGTGTTTAACCACCCTGACAGTTAGGAAGTATTTCCTAAAGTCCAACCTAAACCTCCCTTGCTGCAATTTAAGCCCACTGCTTCTTGTCCTGTCCTCAGAGGCCAAGGAGAACAATTTTTCTCCCTCATCCTTGAAACACCTTTTTAGATACTTGAAAACTGCTATCATGTCCCCTCTCAGTCTTCTCTATTGCAAACTAAACAAACCCAGTTCTTTCAGTCTTTCCTAAACCTTTAATCATTTTTGTTGCTCTTCTCTGAACCTTCTCCAGCTTTTCCACATCTTTCCTCAAATGCGGTGCCCAGAACTGGACACAATATTCCTATTGGGGCCTAATCACTGCAGAATAGAGCAGAGGAATGACTTCTCATGTCTTGCTCACAACACTCCTGTTACTGCATCCCGGAATCATGTTTGCTTTTTTTGAAAGTGTAACACTGTTGACTCATATTTAGCTTGTGGTCCGCTCTGATCCCTAGATTGCTTTCTGCAGCACTCCTTCCTAGATAGTCACTTCCCATTCTGTATGTGTGAGACTGATTATCCCTTCCTAAGTGGAGTACTTTGCATTTGTCCTTAGTAAACTTCATCCTATTTACCTCATAGCATGAAGTTTGTTTTTTAATTCAGAACTTCTGAGAGTAATAACAAAAGACAGTGTGATGTCCAATATTTGAATAATGGTTTCAGAATTAAATACTGCATCAGTTCTTACCCAGCTTTTTCATCTTGCTTATCACAAGTGCATTTCCATTCATAGTCACCGGGTTTTTGTTTTTTAACCAAATAGAGCAGCTTTGGCAAATTGAAGGCCTACTGATGTGGGATTGTGCAGCTGCGCTGTGCACAGAGCTAATTTCTTCTCCATTTGTGTGATGATCACATTAGCTCATGCCTGCAATTACAGATAATTGCTCAACCTTTCACCTCTATAATACACTGCATTGAGTGAATTGCTTGTCTGGGATGAAAATCGGGCTGTATCTTCTCATTGGCCTCATCCACATGATCAAATGACAAGACATTTGTGTTTGCAGTCTGCCCAGCTCTGTCCTTTAGTTTCTACATTATTTGAAGTCAATAAGCTTAGTGGAAAAGAACAGATCCTAGCTCTAATTTTCATGTTCTTACAGAGTTTATGATATATGTAATTGTACAGCATTATTATTTTGGACAGTGAGTCTAATGAAATTAGTGATAGTCTGTAAGAATTGGTGCTCACTGTGCCTATAGAATAAGTCCTTGACCATTGAACAGACAGCAGGGATATGGGGTTGCAGAGTTTTCATCACTGAGGACACCACTTGTAATTAAAACTTACCAATTCTGTTGAGGATGCAGGAGCTAGAGTTAAATCCAGCTCCCTGACCTAGGGTGTGTCTAGACTACATGCCTCCTTCGACGGAGGCATGTAGATTAGCCAGATCGGAAGAGGGAAATGAAGCCGCGATTAAAATAATCGCGGCTTCATTTAAATTTAAATGGCTGCCCCGATCTGCCGATCAGCTGTTTGTCGGCAGATCGGGGGAGCCTGGACGCGATGCCCCGACAAAGAAGCCTTTCTTCATCGACACAGGTAAGCCTGGTTTCACGAGGCTTACCTGTGTCGATGAAGAAAGGCTTCTTTGTCGGGGCATCGCGTCCAGACTCCCCCGATCTGCCGACAAACAGCTGATCGGCAGATCGGGGCAGCCATTTAAATTTAAATGAAGCCGCGATTATTTTAATCGCGGCTTCATTTCCCTCTTCCGATCTGGCTAATCTACATGCCTCCGTCGAAGGAGGCATGTAGTCTAGACACACCCCTAGAGATATGTTGGTTCTGCAGAGCTAAGAGGACTAAAGAATACTAAAACAATAACATTTGACTTTAAATTAGTCAGGACAGGATCCACACAACGAGCAGATCTTTCAAGACTAAGAAGATTTCATTTTCATATAGTCACTGCTTTTCAATCTTGTGAATGTTCCTAGTATTTGCACTTACTCCTCTGGCATACTCCTGTTGTCCAGTATTGAAGCTTCTGTTTTTGGTGGTCTAGCCACTGGAAGGAAACATGATCGTGTATTCTTACACATGGATGAGATGTTTTGTACTTTACACATGCAAACTATATGTATCTGCAGTAAAGTTTACAAAAGCATGGAAGTCTTGTTGAAAATCAAAGGGTCTTAGACTCCTAGGTCACATAGGGGCTCTTGAATATGTTGATGTGGTCAGACAATTTAGCCCAAAACAAAATTTTGAGGAAAAAATTGAAACAAACATTTTTATGGTGTATCTTTTCATTTGATGACAGCATGTAGTATGACATGAATAATGTAGCTCTGGGAGGCTAAAATACAGTGAATACGAGGGTATATCTTTAGAGAAGTATGATTGACATGAAACAACACTGTGTACCAAAGGACACTTGGAAATTACTGCAGTTGGAAAAGTTTTGTTGTTTCTGGTAACGTGTCCTATCAGTAAGAAATTCTAGAACCTGTAGAATCTTTGTAAATGGTGCAATTTTTAAAAGATGGCTCTGTAAGAGTATTGGCCACGATTTAAAAAAATGAGATTTGGACTCTAAGAACCTGCAGACTTTTAGATATTTATTTAAGTCTACAGATGGAATCCTGGCCTCTACAGGAATTTTGCCTTTCACTTAATGGGGCCAAGATTTCCTCTTACGCCCACTTCTATAATCAGACCACTGATTTAGGTGCATAAGAGAAGATTTAGATGTTCCTTTTTGTTTACATCTTGGCCATTATATGCAAACAGTACTGCACTATGAATCCTCTAGATCGGGGTGGCCAACCCATTTAACAAAGAGAGCCGAAACAGCAGCAGAAAAAATGCATAGAGCCGCACCAGAATTGACGAGCATAAAAAAAAAAGGGAAAGCGCCCCAGAATTGTTCAGCAAAAACCAAAAAAAGGAGGCTGCCCCTTTAAGAAGCAAGCGTAGGCTTTTTGGCCATATCAGACTCCTGTCAATGGCTGCCATCTTGGTGAGCACAGGGGAGCCAGGGGCCGGAGGAGGGAAGCGGGGGGAGGACAGGGGCCATTTGGTGGGGCACAGGAGTGGTTTCGCGAGCTGCACTTTTGGGGGAGAAGAGCTGCGGGTTGGCCACCCCTGTTCTAGATTGTTCTTGAGGAGCTAATAACTAGCAGAACTCTAATTATGTGAGCTACATATTAAGTTTTCTTACATCTGCTAAGAAGTTTCTCAGAACTGAATCTGAGCATGTGCGTCTCTTAGGGTATGTCTACACTACCCCACTAGTTCGAACTAGCGGGGTAATGTAGGCATATCGCACTTGCAAATGAAGCCCGGGATTTGAATTTCCCGGGCTTCATTTGCATAAACCGGGCGCCGCCATTTTTAAATCCCGGCTAGTTCGAACCCCGTGCCGCGCGGCCACACGCGGCACGGAGTAGCTAGTTCGGATTAGGCTTCTAATCTGAACTAGCTGTACTCCTCGTGGAACAGGAAGCCTAATCCGAACTAGCTACTCCGTGCTGCGTGTGGCCGCGTGGCACGGGGTTCGAACTAGCCGGGATTTAAAAATGGCGGCGCCCGGTTTATGCAAATGAAGCCCGGGAAATTCAAATCCTGGGCTTCATTTGCAAGTGCAGTATGCCTACATTACCCTCCTAGTTCGAATTAGGAGGGTAGTATAGACATACCCTTAGGAATGTTTTAGAAATGAGCTTGCATGTGGTTTCCTTGAGGAATTGAGCTAGCTCCAACAAACAGATTGTGTGAGCCCATTTATGTGATAGGCCTTGTCATGCTGGAAAGTGATAAATGGTTTAATTTAGGAAATCAAATACAAATAAATGGTATAAATAACATTCTCAATATACACTCTGATTGTTTGCAGCAAATTTGGGAGAGGAAGAAAATCTAGTGCTAGGCAGTCAAGCCACGAGCCAGTCAATCCATAACTTAATTACATTTAGATTCTTCTTTTGTTAAATTCTTATTCCTCTTCTTCATGGCACTCTATAATGCTAATATTCTCAAAGTAATGGAATATTCTATTGTTCTGCTGCTCGATTTACATCACCATTTTTTCAAATAAAATTCAAATAAGGAATCAATATCTCCACATATTTGTATTATAACAATGTGATACGCTTGATATCCTGCTATGTTTATATTTTTCAGGATGGTATGTGAGAAGAAGCATATTTTCCAACAACTACATGTGCAGTAGGAAACTGTCTCTCCTCTGCCAAATGGTAGCAGATGTTAGGGTCTTTGAGGTCAGCTTCCCTGTGGAAGAGAAATCGGTGATACAGAAGTTGTATACATTCTTAAAGCAGCTTGTTTATTTTACTTTGTGCACATTGGTCATGCAACATGGATTGCCACAAACTGTATGCAAGCAATTCCACTCTTTCAGGAATTTCAGCTGATGACTGATTCTTAGGGAGCAATTCTGCTTCAAGATTTGCCTCTATCCAGAGAGCATAAGGCAGTGAAAAATCTGTCCCTTATCCCTGGCCTAGGGAGTTGTTTTGAAATAGTCCCCCTTATTTTGAAATAATAAGTAGAGCATCCACCCTACCATTATTTCCATTACTGTGAAATAACGGGCTAATTATTTCAAAATCTGTATTCTTGCGTTCCTTGGGGAATAATGCTGTTTTGAAATTGTTATTTTGAAAGAGCAGCAGCAGAGCGTCCACACTAATGCTATTTTGAAATAACTACTGCCCAGAGTAATTTGAAGTAATTATTTCCCAGTGCTTCCGGGGGCTCTAAGTTGAGGTAGCATGTCCACAATAATGGAGCCTGTCTCAGACTAATTTTGAGGCTTCCCCATAATGTGGACACGCTATTTTGATTTTGTTATTTTGGAACTTGGGGGTTATTAAATTGATTTTAGTTATTTCAAAATAGTTTCCTTGTGTAGCTATGCCCTTAGTAATCTCTTATCAACTTTTTATAAATAGCAGCTAATGTAAAGTGTGACCCATTTAATGTTGTAAGATGCTTGGTATTAAATGTAGTGGGACAACTGTCTTGCCCTGCACTGTCGTCTTATCTTCCAAAACTGTATTAAAGAAACAATTGAAAAGCGACAGCCTTTTTCTGAAATAGTTTTCTGAGTACTTGAAGGGAATATGAATATGAGTATTGCAGAAGACTGTAGTTTTGTGCTGACTTTGAAGTGGAAATGTGAGGAAATACCATCTGGATGTTCAGGTCTTTTCTCAGAAAAATGAGATGAGAAGGAGTCAAGGGGAGCTTGCAAGCCGACAGTACTAAGATATATTTGGAGAAAAGATGCGTGGTGTTCTGGTATTTTTGCAAGTCTCATTCTCTAGATTTGTCTCAAGAAACATAAGTGAAATTTCTTGTGTAGAATTAAGTGCTAAGAGGAATTAAGTGCTCTGAATTAAGCGCTCCATATTTTGTCTGTATTATTCCCTCATTTCTCATTAAATTCAATGGTCATGCAAGGAGCAGACTCCTAAGCTGCTTCTCATGCAGGGCCTGTTTCAAATTTTGCCTCAGTCCCTCGGAAGCTAAGGGGAGCTCTGAAGAGCTGCTTTTACCCCAGAGGCAGAGATATCTGTCCCACTCCTGCACACAAATTGCCCTCTGTTTTAAAAGATAAAGGCAGCTCATTTCTTCTCTAAGACAGTCCCATGCTGTTTTACTAAGGCATCCCTCTGATTTTATTCAAGTTTTGTGCGAGTGCAGGAGCCCATCTTATTACTGTCTCATTTTATTACAGTCCACCTATGCCCATCTTATTACAGGCTCCAGACCTTAAGCAAGATGTGAAAGGGAGCGGAGAGAGATTTTCCCCCTTAACCCGACCTTTGTTCCATATTCTGAAGCGGTTGTGTTTTGCTTTGCCTTGGTAAGGCAGTGTGGCACTGTCTTTGAGAATGAGAGAGCTAGACAACTCTGCATTTATCACGTTCAACTTAACTTTTAATACACACAGGCTGTGTCTACACTGGGCCACTTATTCTGGAAAAGCAGACGCTTTTCCGGAATAAGCTGCGAGCTGGCTACACTGGCAGTTAGCTTTTCCGGAAAAGCAGAAGAAACGGAAAAAAGCGGTTTGGATGGCGCGCGATCCCGTAGGAGCCCTGGACTTCCTGGTAACCCACGCTCTTAAAGAGCTCAGAGGCTGCTGGGCGCACATGGCAGGAGCGTGCCGCAGACCCTGCTGCCTGAGCTCTGTCACGTGCTGCTGTGCTGCCCAGCAGCCACCTCACAGCCCAGCATGGCAGCTCCGGGTGGTGAGCCACCTGCACCCCCAGCTCAGGAGGCCCCCAAAGGCCGCAAACAGCGGGCCCCATCGTGGACCCCCAGGGAGCTGGAGACCCTCCTGGACCTCTGGCAGGAGGAGGAGGGGCTCCACGACTTGCACTCAAGGCGCCGCAATGTCGATATATACAGGCGGCTGGCCAACAACCTGGGACACCCCGCCCGCAACTGTGAGCAGGTCTGCTCCAAAGTAAAAGAACTGCAGCTGGGGTACGTGCGGGCCAGCAAGGGCAGGGGGGCAGGACGAGACGCCTGCCCCTACTATCAATGCATGCATGCCTTTCTGGGCCAGCCAGCCCCGCAAGTCCCGGATGTCCCCGTGGACACCTGCCAGCGCCCCCCCGTCGTCCGACCCACCGAGGCGGGGGAGGGAGAGGAGAGCGGCAGCGCATCCGGTGCAGAGGAGGCCAGTGTTACCACCACCCAGCAGGCCCCCTCCAGCAGCTCCTCCGAGGCCGAGGCCGGGGAGGAACCCACTGGTGAGTTTGTGCAGTTTGCACTCCCAACAGGCGGGGGGCGGAGGGCAGGGCGGGGAGCCAGGTGCCCGGAGGGAGGAGGGGGAGAGCATGTCACTCAGGCCACGTGAGCTGCATGCTGCGTAGCGTGAGGTAGCAAGCAGCACGTGCAACCACATGCAGCCTGGTGACCGAGTGGCACGTGGCCGCGGCAGGCAGCTGCAGGGCACGCCTGGGACCGTGCTGCTCAAACACATTCGGCGGGACCAGGGGAAAGGGTGGATGCCGGCTGGAACCGGCCAGGGCCCCAGGGACTCAGCCCAGAGCCCGCAGCTCCGCCAAGGGTGCAGCACGGAGAATGGCACACTGTCCTATGCCTCGCTGTGAGGCACAGCCAGCTGCTATTGGGTACACCGCAGCGTCACGGTCCTGTGACCGTGACCCCCACCGAGCCCCTCGCCTGCTCCCGGTGCCTTGGCTGGTTCCCTGAGGGAAGTCCCCACTGTGGCCACACATGTCCCTGGGCTACTGGCCTTGTGGAAAGGATAGTGGGAGGGACAAGGGCCACTGAGTTTTGCTGCAAGGATGGGACACCCCCCCCACCCAGTCACTCTTCTGGTTCCATCCAGGAGATATCCCACGCGAGGGGATCTGAGAGCGTGTGCAGGTCCGCCCCTGGAGGAGCGCTCGCAGGGGCCACCCATCCCAGTAACTGCCCCCCCTCCCTGTCCCAGTTGAAGGTCTCCCCCCCCCTCCCCCTCCCACCAGTCGGTGCTGCTCTCCAAACTCCAGACCGGCCTCACCATGGTGGGGTGCTGATGCGACATGGTTGCCATAGCCTCCCTGGTGAGGGAGTCCAAGGCAATCTCTGCCTCCTGGTACATGTACACCATGGCACCAGCCTGCAGCACGAGCAGCAGGCACTTGTACAGCTGCAACAGGGGCCCGAGCAGGCACATGGCCACCCATGGCTCCATGGCAGACAGAGCAGGGCAGAAAAAACAAAACTCAGGCAAAAGCAGTTGGGGGCCAAAGGGTGGTGTCCCCAAAACTCAGAGGGCAAGCACCGACCCTGCGAAGGGTGCCAATCCCTGGCAGAGGCCCCAAGGCACGGGAGCAGGAGACCAACGGCTGTCCGGCGAGACCCCTTTAAGCACATGTCTGAACGGAGCTCCGGCTCCGCCCCTGGAAAGGTCTGGTGGCCTTTGCCCTCTTCAAAATGATTCCGGGCTTCTGCTTTTCCGGAAAAGTGCGCCGCCAATGTAGAAGCACTTTTCCAGAAAAGCGCATCGTTATAACGGTAACTCCGGGGCCAATGTAGACGCTCCTTTTCCGGAAATACTTATAACGGAAAACTGTTCTGTTTTAAGCATTTCCGGAAAAGGGTGCCAGTGTAGACGTAGCCACAGAGAGCACAAACTCTTAACACAGGTCTGATCTAGAGCTTACTGAAAGCAGTAAGACTCTTTTTCCTTTGCCTTCCCTGGGCTGTGTGTCAGGACCCCATATGATCTCTTAATGCAACCCTCTGGAAAAGTTCTCAGAGACCCTAAGCAAGTGTCACTGCACTCCTACTATCATAAGACTGCATCCAACATGAATTAACTAAACTCTTGCTTCTCCACAATGCTTGCTCTTGCTCTTGCTTCTCCTCTCTTTTTCCATATCTCATTTTTCTCCCAGTCTACCCAGACTCCTAACAATTCCCCGGGGGTGTTTTTTTGACCTAACACCCCCCTCCCTGACCCTGCTCCCCTGTCAAATCTGGCCCCTCCAAAACCATTTTGATTTAGTTTTGAAGGGCTGGGTGCTGAAAAAGTCTTACTTTTCCCAAGGGCTGGCAAATCAGTGGAGTCAAATTCCACCCAGATTTGTATCCCGCACACTTCCTAGCAGCCTATCTTAAGTACAGAGCAAGAGTTGTTATCCAGCATTCACGGAGAAAGAGAGTTGCCGGTTAATCAAATGTGCAAGTTACTCCAGTTTTACAGTGATGGATCATGAATTTTTCATCACACATTAGTTGCAGGATGGATTAGATAATATCCAATAATGATATTATACGCAGAAGCACAACGCGAACAAACTTCACTGTCGCAAGTTTGCAAACTTGACTTCTGCAAATGCCAGAAAATGTCAAAAATGCTACGGTATGGCTATTGGAATGTTTCCAGTTAACTAAGGGAGGAATTGTTTTACCATCTATGGCAGATGCCAGTTAACCAAGTTTTCCGGATATTAAAAGTAGCAGATAACACAGCTTGTACTGTAGTTATATGGCCCTCAGCACCATGGTATCTGAGCACTTCAGTCTGTGGTGAATGCATCCTCAGAGCACTCCCTTGAGGTGGGAAGCATTGCTAGCTTCATTTGACAGACAGGGAGGTGAGGCACAGAAAGATCTGAGCATCTGTTCATTCAGCCTGTCAGTGGCCAGAGCAGGGAATTGAACCCTGCTCTCCGCCTCGCATCCTAACTATTCTTCCTCAGAAGGAGGTTACTGAGAAGGCTCATGCTGTGATTCAGGGCCATGTTTGGCTTTTAGTGAGGCAGCAGCTGCAGGCCTGGCTGGCTCTCAAGTCCTCAGACTCCATGGCGCTTCTCTGTCTGTTGCACAATCATGCCCCAGAGAAGGCACATTGGAAAGAAGCAGCAAGCCTCGCACAACTGGACAAGGACTGAAACCTCATCATAAACTGCTAGTACATGTCAGTATCAGTATTTTTCCTTTAGGAAAAAATAGGAAGTGATCATGTAATTAAAGATTGTATCAAAAAGTATTGGCACAGGGGAAGTCAATTAAGGTTGCACAGGCAAGCTGAATCCTGACATTTCCCAACTTTTGATTGCTTGCAGTCTTCACATTCTTTTATCACTATTTTGTATAATTCATTATATTATGGTAATGACATGCTAATTGCTCTTCAGATACATAAGACAAGGGCCTTGCCTCAAAAAGCTTTCTCTTTGAAACAGATTGTAAACAAACAAGCAGGAGAGAAACCATGAAAACAAAAACAGCAGCACAGGAACATAACACGCAGGAATTGCCATAGTGGATCAAACCAAGAGCTCAGTTAGTCCTTTAACTTGCTTCTGATACTGACATGTACTAGCAGTTTCCAAGGAAGGCATAAGAAGTCCAGCAGTCTACAGTTGTGCTATAACCCTGCCAGAAAGGGACAGTTTCTCTTTAACTCTCAATCAGAAGTTGGCTTATAGCCATTCCAAAACTCTGGTTAATTGTTTTAATCTTCACCGTGATAACTCTGGCTACTCTTATCATCTGTATAAATGTCCAGCCCTTTTTTGGAATCTCACTAAGCTCTCAATCCTGTGGCATTGAGTTCCACAGACTGACCGGAGAATGAAGAAGATAAGCAGGTGTCATATTAATAGCTGCATTTTTGCACTAGGAGGGAGGATGTTTGTAATATTCAGAACAGCTAGCTAGGAACACAAAAGACAGGTTAGATTAGAAGTTTAAGCGTTTGAAGCAAAGATATTTTTGTTCTGTGTTTCAACAGCACCTAGCACAGATGCAGTCCACATCCATGGCTTCAGCTTCTAGGCACTACCACTGTACATCAAATAAATAATGATCTCATTTTGATTTTTTCCTGAACTGCCTTGCCCACACCTGTCATGTATAGAAGGATTGATGACTGCTTGTAAGAGCACATCATGCAGTTTACTATTGCCTTGGAATAATTACTTTCTCATTCTCTACACCAATCCTGGTTTTAATCTGTTTCATAGGTTAAAATAATTTTAATCCTATCAATTGTTTTCACCACCCTCATAAAAGCACTGACACCATTAATATTTGTACCATAGCCTTGATTCACATGGGCTTTACTCAAGCAAAACAATCCCACTGAAATTCTCCCTGGCTTAATTAGTTTGACAACTGAAGCCCTCCCCCTCCCCACTGAGTGTAGGATCAGGCCCAAATTATTATTCAAAGTTTGGTTTTCTTTTATCTTGTCTCCTCCACCGGGGACATCTTTGAAATTGTGTTATTCCCTTGAAAGTTCATATTAGTGTAATAAAACTGTCAATAAAGAAATGATAAAAAATACAGCCCTCCATGCCATCAGCCAGTCCCTCCAATGCACAGCTGAAGCATGATGCGGAGGTGGGGAAGGAGAATGTACCAGGGGCCCTGCTTCTGCGCTCTCAGGCCTATGGGCAAAGAGAGACTTCAGGGTGCAGAGCTGTCAGGACAGCACCTTTCACAAGCACCAAAGCCAGCCCAAAGACAAAAAGCAAAGAGGCTTAGAGTACTTCACTGTATGGTCAGATTGCCATTGGAGATCCCACGCATCCAAGTGTCTGCGGCATCTCAAAAGATCGGCCGCGCATGAAGAAGACGGGCGAGGAAAAGCAGAAGCGTACGATATGCACACAGGCAACTACTGCTTCCAGGAAGAAGGGATGTAGAGGTGGGGGCACACAGAAGGACATGGGGGACCCTCATTTAACAATTAAAAACTTGGCCAGGGCACAGGGGGGACAGTGCATCCCCCAAGTGCTACCACGAATCACTTACGGATATACAAGAGGAAACCTCTGACCACAAAACTAACCTAAACTGGTCTGACCGCCCCATTTTGTGACTGCCTCTAATCTTCCCCAGACCTACTGTGAGCGGCTAAGATTTAAAATGAGCATGCAGGGAGATGGGTGTCATACAGTGGTGAGACTGGAGCATTCAGTTACATTCTGTGTTCTCTGGGAACTGCTTTCCATCCTGTCTACCTACTACAGGGGATGCAGGATGATAAGGATCTTTTATTTCTGTTTTCTTCCTAGATGAGGTCTGAGCCAAAACTAATAGAGCTTTACAAATCAAATGCTATTAATGATCTGGCTTGACACACCCAAAGGACTGGGCTGGAAGCAGATGCTTTTCTCCACTCCTCACTCACTGTTCAGAGGCTGCCATCACACCTTCACCAATTAAACACTGTAATCCCTTTTTTCCCTACCTGCTAATGCGCATGCTGCATTGCCAAAATGAATTGGCATTGCATTTGCCTCAATGGAATGGTAGCGCGATGAAAGGCAGGAAATGTTGTCCAGCAGCTCCAGCATGGGACTGTTGTCACGATTTCTGGGGTTGCCTTCTCCCCTTTCTGGCATCACTTTTAAAACAATGGTGCCCCATTAACTTTAAGAGAGTGACTTCTGGTTTGCACCACTGAGAGAGGCATCAGGGCCCTTGGGTTCTAGTCCCAGTTCTGCTAATGACCCCCTGGGGGCTTGTCTGGATGATGCATTAGTGTGCTCCAGAGAGATGTAAATTCTCAGGCACATGCACATGCCAGCCACTAACTGGCCTGTGTGGGTACTTCTGGTGAACCTTGAAAGGTCTGTAGTGTGCATTAGAGTAGCGCCATTTCAAACAGCGCTGCATTAATGCTCCCTGGGGAACTTTTCATACACCAGCAGAGTCCCCACAAGCCAGTTGATGTGCGTTAGAATTTGTACCATTCTAGCACAGGCCAATGCATCCTGTAGATAATCCCTTTGGCTACGTCTACATTGGCACCCCTTTCCGGAAAAGGGATGCTAATGTGACAAGTCGGAATTGCAAATCCGCGGGGGATTTAAATATCCCCCGCGGCATTTGCATTTACATGGCTGCCGCTTTTTTCTGGCTTGGGGATAAGCCGGAGAAAAGCACCAGTCTAGACGCAATTCTCCGGAAAATAAGCCCTTTTCCGGAGGATTTCTTATTCCTACTTGAAAGGGATGCCAATGTAGACGTAGCCTTTGTGTCCTTGTGCCACTTAATCTCCCTGTGCCTCAGTGTATCAATCTGTTTATTGAATGTAATAATAAATGCTTCTCTCTCATAAGAGCATTGCAAGGTAGAATTAACATGTCCTGATCCTGATCTCATTTAAACCAGTGTGACTCAGGACTCATTCCATTGAAATCCAAATGAGTCAGACCAATCAGGTCCAATATGTGTGAAATGCCTTGAGAGCTGGGCTAAATGGTGTTATCGAAGCACAAAGGAGTTTTTAATATGGAATCTTTCATCTGTTTTCTCCCAGAGTTTTCTCCTGTTAGAAATGAGAACACTCGGCGATGAATATGGAAATCCACAGTCACCGGTAAAAGATTACGGTTTGCTCAGGGAGAAAGTCAGCTACATTGCGTGCTTATTGGAATTCAGTCTGCCCAAGCATTACAGCCAGTCTCCCTCTTGTGAGTTGTGTTGATCCATTTCCTGAAGTACAAATTATTCTTACTCCAAAATGAAGAATAAAAGATGAGGGAACTGGTTCAGGAGGCACAGCCCAAATTAAAGCAGCCCTTAGAGTCTGGCCTCATTTATAGCAGTCTTAATCAGCCTGCCAAGGAGACTGTTCCACAGTCCAGATTCTCTGCAGCCCTAGGGAGACTCCCTTTCGCTCCTCGCCATACACCACAACATGCCAGTGGAGCAGAACAGGGCCACAACTATATGTACCAGGGGAATGCTCCACCAGCCAGTTGGGGCACCTTTATGGCCACTGAGGCAATGCATAGGTTCTGAGGGGCCAGAGTAAGCCCATGGGAATTTATTTATTCCCTTGAAGGCACTTGAAATAACAATTTCACAATTCCTAAATGGGGCTGAACTATAGGACTGAATTCAGTATCATGTCTGGAAGTCTGGATCAAGCCCATACTGAACATGGTAGCTCAGAGCTCTTTTCCAGAGAGTCCAAATCAAAACTCCACATCTATAGTCCCCTAACTTTAACGAAGATCAAGTTCAACCTCATTTCTGACTATACATTTCTTTCTTGATGCTTAGCTGATTTTTATTAGCTCTATATTATAGTGGAAAGAATCAATCCAGTACAAAGCACATTAATTTAGTAGTAATATAACCAAATGACTCCCTTCCTCAGAAAGTCCTCCCTTTATAACTGCCTGTTCCCTACTGCTTCTCTTGTCTGCCATGTTTACCTTTTATAGAAGTTTTCTCCCAGCATGCATCTTTGCAGCTCACTGTTCCTACTTGCCAAAAGAAAGCCACTACAGCTCTAAAGTGAAATATTTTGGCTCAGAAAATGGCAATTTACAAGGAAATGTACCAGTTTCAATAGTCAGGCGCTGGCTGGGAAGGCTCAAGGGACACATCCAGCCCTTATCTGATGCTCCAGTAGTTAGGGGCAGTCAGCTGGGGTGTGGAGGACATGTGGGAGCTCTTTCATTGGACCCCAGAGAGAAAGGCTGAGGAAGATGCAGGTTTCCCATATCCCACAGGAGATCTCTAGCCACTGGGTGCTCTGGAGGGGCTCATTCTCTCAGGTTTTTTGACAAAACAATTCTGAAAGGCCTTAGATTTGTTCTGATGCAGAACAAATATAAATTTCAAAACTGCACAGTTTTTTCATGAAACATTTTTTGTCTTGCATCCAGCCTTCATTTGGTTGCTCAATTTAATGTACCGAAGAGGGCCAGGTTTAAAAAAAAAAATGCAGCACACCCTCCCATTTCCGGTTTGTCAGATTGGTCACCTAAATAGCAAGGTGCCCAAAATCACTGGTCATTTTAGAGAGCTTTCAAATTAATCACCAACACCTTCAATTGGTCCCAGAGGAGAAAAAGGAGTCAGGGCACCAGAGGTTGAGCACAAATAGTGTGTCCCCATTAGTCTATACGCAGCTGTGTTCAGACAATGTAAATCACCCTGGTGCCTTCCTCCTTCTTCTCACCCTACCCCCACCCATAGCATACGAATGTAAAGAATCTTTGGGAAGCAATGACACTGTCAGCTCCTGTTCTAGACTTTTGGGCTACGTCTAGACTGGCATGATTTTCTGCAAATGCTTTTAACGGAAAAGTTTTTCCGTTAAAAGCATTTGCGGAAAAGAGCATCTAGATTGGCAGGATGCTTTTCTGCAAAAGCACTTTTTGTGGAAAAGTGTCCGTGCCAATCTAGACGCGGTTTTGCACAAGAAAGCCCCGATCGCCATTTTCGCCATCAGGGCTTTTTTGTGCAAAACAGTTTTTAGCTGTCTACACTGGCCCTCTTGCACAAAAACATTTCTGGAAAAGGGCTTTTGTCCGAATGGGAACGTCAAAGCATTTGCACAAGAAGCACTTATTTCAGACAGTAGAACGTCAGTGCTTTTGCGCAAAATCAAGCGGCCAGTGTAGACAGCTGACAAGTTTTTGCGCAAAAGCAGTTGCTTTTCATAGAATCATAGAATAATAGAGAGGTCATCGAGTCCAGCCCCCCGCCCCCAAGGAAGGACCAAGCTCCGTCTACACCATCCCTGACAGATGTCTATCTAACCTGTTCTTAAATATCTCCAGAGAGGGAGATTCCACCACCTCCCTTGGCAATTTATTCCAATATTTGACCACCCTGACAGGAATTTTTTCCTAATGTCCAATCTAAACCTCCCCTGCTGCACTTTAAGCCCATTACTCCTTGTCCTGTCCTCAGAAACCAAGAGGAACAAATTTTCTCCTTCCTCCTCGTGACACCCTTTTAGATATTTGAAAACCGCTATCATGTCCCTCCTTAATCTTCTTTTTTCCAAACTAAACAAGCCCAGTTCATGAAGCCTGGCTTCATAGGTCATGTTCTCTAAACCTTTAATCATTCTTGTCACTCTTCTCTGTACCCTTTCCAATTTCTCCACATCTTTCTTGAAATGTGGCGCCCAGAACTGGACACAGTACTCCAGCTGAGGCCTAACTAGTGCAGAGTAGAGCGGCAGAATGACTTCACGAGTTTTGCTTACAACACATCTGTTGATACAACCTAGAATCATATTTGCTTTTTTTGCAACAGCATCACACTGTTGACTCATATTCAACTTGTGGTCCACTATCCCTTTCCGCCATGCTCCTTCCTAGACAGTCACTTCCCATCTTGTATGTATGGAACTGATTGTTCCTTCCTAAGTGGAGCACTTTGAATTTCTCTTTATTAAACCTCATCCTGTTTACCTCTGACCATTTCTCTAACTTGCTAAGGTCATTTTGAATGCTGGCTATTCCCTATCACTTTATTCCCTTCCAAGTGTTTGCATATGATTTCCTTAATTACCTGCTCCAATATCTTCCCTGGAAAAACTTGCCAGTCTAGATGCAGCCTTTCTGTATAATCATCTTCCCTCATGCTTCATTTGCCTACAGATCACCTCTAAACCAAAGACCCATCCCAGCAGAGCCTGGGAAGTAGAAATCTAGGACCACTCTACTGATGATGGGGGACAAGAGCTTGCTATGAAAGCCTCCCAGATTTTGGCAGAAGGCTTTGTAAAAAGAGTCATCCCCTGTCTTGTAGCCCTCCACATCTACCCGGGCGAAAGTGGGAGCCTTCAAAACTAGCTCCCTCCGTGGACAAGCCAGGTGAGTCCCAAGGCTGCCTCAAATCACAGAAGGCATCAATCAGTAAAACATGAGTACAATTTCAAACTGTTTAACCTCCAGTTACAGCTGATAAAGGAAGTGCTACAGCTCTGCAGCCCTCATTAGTTTCCTTAGTTAAGATGTCTGTATTAATTTGCTTGGGCTATGCGGGGGGGGGGGGCACGTTTAACTAAGTAAGGCTTTATAGGTCACACTGCAGATAGAAATAGAATGAGTACAATTTAGCCCATTCAATTAAAGTCACTCTGGTTCCAAATCTTTAATCAGTCATCCATGAAAAGGCAGCAATTGTTCCATGTGGCTGGCGTTACTATTCCAGAGCTCCCTCTCATCCATTATATTATGGTAACCGTTTTAGAAGAGGGAAAATGAGATTGTGTTGCCATGTAGTTCATCTCATTTTAGATTCCATTAGTGCTTTCATTTCTCTCACTCCCAGAATGCCTTGATCAATGCCCAGAAACATCCATTTCAAGCCCTCATCTCTAATCACCACCTGGCAGAGCGTATTAGATCCCCGGGGCTTCCTAAGACCATCTACGTCCTACCCAGAGTTAAATATCTATGGCCTTCTCAGCCATAAAGGCTGTGGATACTGGCTTAGAAGCCAGCCAGTTTATGAGAAACAGGGTGACTGATATGGAATCTGCCAATGAAAACATCTAATTGCTCTTGGCAGAAAGTGGTTGCATAGCTTCACCAGAAAGCCAGGCACTTTTCTCTTCCACAGCAATGCTGACCACCTTGCACCCCCTCTGAGGCTATCTAGACCCCAGGGCTGTGTCTACACTGGCACGATCTTGCGCCAAAGCGGCTGCTCTTGCGCAAAAACTTGCTGACTGTCTACACCGGCCGCGTGTTCTTGCGCAAGAAAACTGATGTTCTACTGTATAAAATCAGGACTTCTTGCACAAGAACTATGATGCTCCCGCTCAGGAATAAGCTCTCTTGTGCAACTGTTCTTGCGCAAGAGGCCAGAGTAGACAGGCAACATGAATTTCTTGTGCAAGAAAGCCCTTTGGTTAAAATGGCCATCAGAGCTTTCTTGCGCAAGAGAGCATCTACACTGGCATGGATGCTCTTGCGCAAAAGCACATTTCTTGTGCAAAGGCACATGCCAGTGTAGATGCTCTCTTCCACAAAAGAGTTCTTGCACAAGAAACTGCCAGTGTAGATGTAGCCCAGGAGTTGCTATATCCCCATAAGTTGAGTAGCCTGAAGTTAGGCAGGTGGAATTAGTCTGTCCGACTTAAAAAAGAGGACATTAAGCCCAACTAATTTATTTACTGGGTGGGGTACCTCACTGAGCTCAATGAAGACTCAGAAACTCCTGCTCCTATCAGACACTAAGAAAGCTGCTTATTGGCATAGTCTTTAGAGAGTGGTAGGTCGTTCAAAAAGGCAGTATATGAGTCTCTGCCCCAGAAGGAAGAGCAAGATAGAAGGTGAGTAAAGTATCCTGTTTTTCCATAGCTTTGTGAATGTGGTCAGTACAGGAGAAACCTGCATCAGAACAAAGCAAACAGATAATCCTGACAGAAACTTGTGGGGGCTAGAGAGAAATTATTTATGCTAATTATTGAGTCAGTGCTTTGCAACGTCCTTAAAGGAGTTAAGAGTTATACATATTTTATGTTTAATCACATCTTCAGTGACACCCAACCACAACCAAAGGCTTTAATTTCAATTAGAGAAAGATGCATTTAATGTTTAATAGGAATCATTCCTTACAGGGTAATTATGTCTTAACATTCACTAGAAAGATGTTACTTTGGCAACGCAAGTTGATGTGAACAGGGAACGTTCTGAGTAATTTCCAAATGAAGGAATGTGATGACAAACTGTAGCATCAATTATTAGTGTGTTTGCCTTGTTTTCCATTTAATTTGTATATATCTTCATGGGTCAAATGTTCAAAATTTAAATCCATAAAAACTGCACATGTACCTATATGCAAAACCTGCATTAATGTAGACACCCCAGATATCTACATGCACAAATTCCCAACTGCAAATGTGTGTAAATGCAGTCACATATATCTTCAGAATATTAGGTTTGAAAAGTTAGCCCTATATGAAAATATTGCATTTTTATTTGTTAATTTTAAAAAAATCCCAAAGAACATCTCCTGCCATCTCAAAGGAACACTTCTGCTGAACCAAATATATGAGGCTGAAACTTTAAGATGCATGGTATATCACAAATATTTTTAAAATGAACAAACTGGCATGGATTTGATTATGTACTAGTTCTCTATAAGTTCAGTACATGTACATAAGATTTTTTTGCAGGGGTGTTCTAACCATCATGTAAACGGTCACATCTCTCAACCCACAAGGGACTAATTACAGTGATAAAATGAACAGTAAACTAAGCAAATTAAAATTGCAACACACGTTGCAGGCTGAGGGAGATCAGAGTTTCACAAGTAACCATGAGTATGATCAAAATAAGAGCCCATTCTGATGGAGAGCAAGCACCTTGATGTATTCGCTAGTCACTTACTTATCTGTGCCAATTAAGAGTGGCCATGCTTATAAAAGAATTGGCGCTATTCCAAATAAGCCAAATTATTCTCTGTTGCAATTGCAGTGATGTTGATGGTAACATCAGGGAGAGGCCCTCATATGAGGAACTGTCGGGTCATCTCCAGGTGTCCTGTATAGAGTGCCAATGGTCTTCCCCCTGGAGGTGTCCAGGGTCATGCTATAAGAGCCCTCCTCTAAAGAGGACTCTACCATATAGGAGTCAAGCACAGAAGATTCCCCATTAAAGCTACAATTAAAATGGGGAGCTAAAGTTGGAATGGCTCATTCAGAGGAGCAAGATTATGGGCAAGATCATATCAAAGCACCAAACAACAATAAACAAAAGTTATTGCTCAGATAACTTCAGTGTTGTTCCTGTATGTAAGCTAATAACTATACTTTGTAATCAATAAAATCCCATGCAAAGGATGAAGAATTGGCCTCCAGAGCATACACTTATTATCACAATTAATTGAACAGAAAACACTTTCTGATTATTTTTCATTTAGTAATCAATCATTTGGAAATGTGCTCTCCATCTTTCCTAAGTTCTGATGAGCTACATCCCTATCTAAAAGAAACAAGCAAATGCCCCCATTTTCTACTATTTCATCACCTGTTCACCCCATCTAGTCAACCCAATTTTTCTTTGCCACTTGAGGAAAGTCTTGGGCCCAAGCTGAATAGTCTCTCTCATTGAGAGAAGCATGCACTTGGAGGATGATGTAAATTGCTCACCGGAAAAAAGGTAGTGATGGCTATTCCAAGTTCCTGAACTTCATCTGCATCTCAGCTGTCATATTCCTTGGATGGCTGTGGTAAGAAGGGTAGATCTGGCAAATACTTCAGCCCTTCCTCCCAATTATAGTGCTACAAAGTACTATCTATAGGACAGCCGCAAGAAAATTTAATATAGATACAGCCAGAGAGCAACAGAAAGGAGGTTATTATTTCTCTTTGGCTGTGTCCAGACTCAGGGTTTTTTTTTGGGAAAAGTAGACTTTTTCCGAAAAAACTTCACCTACGTCTAGACTGCAGCCGCGTTCTTTCGAAATTAAATCGAAAGAACGCGGCTTTTCTTTCGACGGTGGTAAACCTCATTTTACAAGGAAGAACGCCTTTTTTCGAAAGTGCTCTTTCTGAGGATCTGAGGAAGTGGGTCTGGCCCACGAAAGCTCATCATCTAATAAACCATCTTGTTAGTCTTTAAAGTGCTACATTGTCCTGCATTTTGCTTTCGAAAAAAGGCATTCTTGAATGCAAACAGGGGTTTTTCAAAAGAGAGCATCCAGACTGCCTTTCGAAAAAGCAGCTTGCTTTTTCGAAAGTTCTGCTTGCAGTCTAGATGCTCTTTTTTGAAAGAGGCTTGCAGTCTAGACATAGCCTTTACATATAATTTGTGTTAATCTCTGTCTAATCAAATCTGGCTTGATATGCAACACAGTAATGTCTGAACATTTATATACAAATTCAACAACCAACTACCATTCCATTTTTCCATTAGCCATCAATAACAAAGCAGATGTGCTGTAAATGTTCTGAAGGTATTAAGGGGCAACATTTACAAGAACAGTTAGTGTTATGGTTTCTATATTTTAGACATTATCAGTACTGTTCCAATGCAACAGCAGCCTGGAAGAGTAGAAATGAAAAATGCTGGCGATAAGAAGAACAGCACAAAATGTTTCTTTCGTAATTGTAGCAGAAACTAGTGAATAAAAAGATGGCATTGACGCATAAAGAACTACTGAAACTCCTGGCTCTTGTTGGGAGTGATAAAATGCACAGAGCTGAAAAGGAAACTTCTCCAGTAATTCAAAGTATATTCCTATATGTAATCACATTAGTGAAATTGTGTAGCTCTTGCCAATGTGTTCCCCTTGGAATAAGGCGAAATAAGGCTTGTGCTGATAGTAAATATATTGCATTGGCAACTGTGATAGCTCATAAAACCCAGAATGTGGATGGGAATCTAATATTCTTAAGCATTATTCTTTATATATTGATTTTGGTTTTGCAATATGTGCATGATGATTTCCAAATACAGAGGAAGATGAAATCCCTGCCCCAAAGAGCATCTAGTCTAAAATCAGCTTGAAACAATATTTTATGCCCATTGAGCATTGACATTAAACTGGGTCAACTATGCTATAGAAACCACAGAGTTCCATCCCAGTGTTTGGATCCAGATCTACCTGTTCCCAGGATTTAGGGATGGAGGGAGGTGGAAACCAGTGTGAAGTTTCTAGGCTGGAATCAAACATACCCAACATGTGGGGCATTCAGATTGGGGGGAGCAGAAGGGTTGGCTCAGGCCCATCATAAAATCACAGCCAGTTTTAGGACCCATTATCTGTAATATGGTCTCCATGTGTAGCACCCTAATGGACGGTGTTTTGAGCATTAGTGAACAAATCTGAGAAGGAGCAGTACCTCAGTCCTCACTCACAGGATATGTCTACACTACAGAGTTTTATCGGAAAAATGACTGTTTTTCCGACAAAACTTGAGGAATGTCCACACTGCAATTGTATTCTTCCTCAAGAAAATTGAAAGAACAGAGGGGGTTTTCCGGCATTGGTAATCCTCATTCTCCGAGGAAGAAGTCTTTTTAAGAAAGAGCTCTTTCAGAAACAGTCATGTGTGGAGGGGGAAGACGGAGTTATTTTGGAAGAAGAGGAAAAGCACAGGTGCCCTGGTGGCCATTCCGTCTATAGCAATCACAGCTTACATGCGAGAGAGCGTCCATTCAGTCTGGATGCTTTCTTTTGAAAAAGCAAATTGCTTTTTCGATGCACTTTTGCAGTGTGGACGCTCTCTTTCGGAAGAAGTTTTTTCAGAAGATCTTCGAAAAAAGCTTCTCCCAAAAGAAGCCTGCAGTCTAGACATAGCCACAGTCTTTATGGAGACCAGCATAAAGAACTAAGCCAGACTCCCCCCTGCATCCAATTGCAGCAGACATGGAGAACCTAAGCCAATTATGATGGCCTGGTACTCTGCTTTACTTCCAGCCCCAGCTTTGCAGCATTTTAGGGGAGTCTAGAGGATGCTCTAAACTGCCTCAGGTGGCTATGACACTTGTGAGAAGGCGCTGAGTAAGGAGGGCTTTATCAGCCCACTGCCATTCCAATCCCACTCAGGGGAATGGAATTGGGGCTGCGCGAACAGTCCTGTGCTTTCCTGACAAGGCAAAACAGCTTCCAGCCCAATGAGCTAGGGGGCAATAAGGGAGGAAGGAAGCCAGAGACCAGGAGGAGGGGGGCGGGGAAGAGAAAAGCCAATTACAGAAAGGAGCATCCCTGACACGCTGATCTGTTGCTGGGAATGTTTGCCTGTGGAAAACTTGTACACTGCATCAACCCTGCGGCATGCCAGACTGATCTGCAAGGGAAGCAGAGGCAGAAATGAGAGAGACCCATCGTACTCTCTAGGGCCCATATGTCAGCTGGAGGATTTTGTGCTCTGGCCATTCTTCCAGTCTGTCCTTTTCTACCCTAACCTAACACCAGCCCTGAAATGAGGGACGGGGAAGGAGCCAGCTCTACCCCCTGTGGGGATACGAGATGTGGAGTCTTAGGGGAGGCTTCTGCTCTCTTTGCATTGAGTGGCAAATGAGGGTGGGGCAGGCTGGGAAGTTTGGCCCACTAGAGTCTAGGCTAAACTGAAATCAGTTGCAGTGTTGTCAGAAAAGGTAAAAATAAGCACTGTCCTGGAGTCATTCCACCAAAAATGCAAATGAAACCGTTGTTGTAGTTGAGTTAACCAAAAATGATTCTCCCAATGCTACTCTTATTTACTAGGATCTTGGTCCATGAATAGTGGTTCTGAAATTAATAGAACTATTTGAGATCATGAGGTGGTGTTCCATCTTCATCCCATCTTGCGTCACTTAGCGCATTAGTCCAGGAGCCGACCTTGTCCGTGAATACAGAAGCAAAGAAAGCATTGAGTACTTCAGCTTTTCCCACATCATCTGTCACTAGGTTGCCTCCTTCATCCAGTAAGGGCCCCACACTCTCTCTGATCACCTTCTTCTTGTTAACATGCCTGTAGAAACCTTTCTTGTTATCCTTCACATCCTTTGCCAGTCGCAATTCCAATTGCGCTTTTGCCTTCCTGATAACCCCCCAGCATTCTCGAGCTATACATTTATACCCTGTAAGCTTCCTTTTTGAGCTTACGTTCACCAAGGATTTCCCCTGCAAGCCAGTCTGGTCTGCTACCATGTTTGCCTCTCTTGCTACGTATCAGGATGGTTTCTTTCTGTGCCTTCAGTAAGGCTTCTTTAAAATACTGCCAGCTCTCCTGGACTCCTTTCCCCTTCATGTTAACAGCCAAGGGGATTGTGCCCATCAGGTCTCTGAGGGAGTCAAAATCTGCTTTTCTAAAGTCCAAAGTGTGTATTTTACTACTCTCTTTTCTTCCTTTGGTCAGGATCCTGAAATCTACCATCTCATGATCACTGCTTTCGAGGTTGTCACTCAACTCTACTTCCCCTCTTAGTTCTTCCCTGTTTGTGAGCAGAAGGTCAAGCTGTGCACAGCCCCTGGTCGAATCCTTCAGCACTTGTACTAAGAAGTTATCCCCAACATTCTCCTTGTCTAGCTGGAGGACTTCTTACTCTTACTCCTGAAACCTTCAGGCTATGTCTACACTGGCAGCTTTTTGCACAAGAACTCTTTTGCGGAAGAGTTCTTGTGCAAAAACTCTTCCAGAAGAGAGCGTCTACACTGACATGTGCTTTTGCGCAAGAGCATCCATGCCAGTGTAGACGCTCTCTTCCACAAGAAAGCTCTGCTGGCCATTTTAACCATAGAGGCTTCTTGCGCAAGTAATTCATGTTGCCTGTCTACACTGCCCTACTCTGGAAGAACTCTTGCACAAGAGGGTTTATATCTTGTGGGGAGAGGAATAACTCTTCTGGAAGAAGCCCTGTTTTACAATGCTATAATGTAAATTTACTTCTGGAAGAAAGAAGTGCAGTGTAGGCAGCCAGCAAGTTTTTGTGGAAGAACAGCTGTTCTTCTGCAAGAAGCTGTCAGAGTAGACTTAGCCCTACTGTATGAGGAGTAAAGGAAGTCGGAGGAAGAGCACTCTATTTTGAAATAAGTGCTATGTAGATGACACTCCCAATTTTGAAATAAGCTACACAATTGACATAGTTCAGTTTGCGTAGCTTATTTCAAGTCAAGCCCTGCTAGGTAGATGCACCCTAAGGGTGGGAGAACTGCCGCAATATGGGGGCAGTAGTCCTAAATCTGCTCAGCTAAACTGGATGATCAGTGCTGTTCTCTATTTTAACAAATACAGTTGAATAGAGGTATGTGGAAGATGAAAATTCTGTTGTGTGAAGGATTTCAAGATTTTGAAATTTGGCTTCAGTCCAAACAAATTCAGAAAATTTCGAGATTCTCTGTGAAGGAAAATTCCACAAAAACAAAAATCACTTTGGATTCATTGAAACATTTTATTTGTCTCAACTTATTAAAGTGTAATGCAAATTTTTAAAATTCAAAACAAAATTAAAATGTGCCATTTTTTTAAATTTTTCCCCCAGTGGTCTTTGAAAATGAAATGTTAGTGAAACCTAGTCTACTCTGTGAGATATTTAGATTTTGTTGGAAGTACATATTTAGATGAAATCGAGGACAAAAAAAAGCTGAATCAGAATACACTGTCAATCATTCGAGACTTTTACTAGTGCGTCATAGGTAGAATTCCAATATATACATGATTGAAAATTATTCCTGATGAAAATGTTACTAAATGACTAAACTGAGCTGCCTCCACTTATTTTACAGCTGTTGGTAAGAGGAGATTTACAAATAGTGTGATAACCAGGAGTCCTCAGCGATTTAATTAACCTAGGAATGACAACAGCTGTCTTGAGAGATGGTGGCACATGCCCTGCATTTACTGAGTTATTTACTGCTGAACAGAGTGCTGCACTAATATAATTAACAAAAGACATGCTTGAAGGATGTCATGAAACCCTTGAATATGTATATGAGCTGGATTCTAATGACCTCTAGAAGTTCTGTCACAACAGTTCTCACTTTGAGTCTTATAAATGAATCTTTACTATTCTATGGCTTGGATCTACCAGTACTGTCTCTGTGTGTATTGTCAGCTGGGTAAGTAACAGGCAATTGATATTCAGGGGGTGTGGCTTCCTTCTTGCACTTTGCTTTTTGCAGACTTCCTGGTCAATTCCTCCATAGCTCAAAGAACAGATTAGTCCTGTCTGACTTCACATATGCTCTTTGGAAAGTATTCTATTAATGGAACCAGTTCTCGGGGCTCAGAATTTATTTTCTTGCAAGCTGCTTGCCTCTTTCAGAGACTGTGGGATTCCAAACATCAGCACCCTAAAATGCAAGGTGAAAAGAAGGCAGTACAAGTTATAAGGGAAACTGAAGGTGAGATGTTGACATTTAGCCTGCTATGACTGTCAAACATAGAGTAAGGCAGAGCAACAGCTTCATACACAGAAGCCTTTCAATCGGGGTGACTGGTGCCTGCAAGGGAGGGGGGAGCATAAGAGGGTGGTGCACCCGTGAGTGCAACCATGAGTCCCCTAGTCATCCTCCATGTACAGGTTGCAGATATTAGAAAAATCACTTTCACACATGACAAAGTTTCAGGGAATCAAAGGAATCATCCTGGGCCAATGTCAAAGGGCCCGTGTCACAGTGCCGAGCTCACCATAGTGTCTCCAAGAAGGTATTGGTGGTTTAAGCTGAGGCTAGAAAGGCAGTGCTGATGCAGATACAAACAGATTGGATGTTGCACTTGCATGGAGACTCTCAAGAGTGGAGAGGTAGTGTTATTCTTAACCAAACAGCCTTTGTCACTGCATTAAGTTAGCACAATGCTCAGATGCCATGGACATATAAATATCCAGTGAGAAAATAACCCAAATGCTGTAGAATATCGATGTGCATTTATTTTTCCTGAAAGATAGGATTTGCAATAACCTTATTTCCATGATTGCTATTATCACAAGCCAGACAAAAAGCCCTTTGGCATAGCATGGATGGGCTCTGAGGCTGTGTCTACATTGGCACGATCTTGCACCAAAGCAGCTGCTTTTGCGCAAAAACATGCTGCCTGTCTACACTGGTGAGGAGTTCTTGCGCAAGAACACTGATGTTCTAATGTGTGAAATCAGTGCTTCTTGAACAAGAACTATGATGCTCCCACTCAGGAATAAGCCCTCTTGCACAACTGTTCTTGTGCAAGAGGCCAGTGTAGACAGGCAACATGAATTTCTTGCGCAAGAAATCCCGATGGTTAAAATGGCCATCAGAGCTTTCTTGCACAAGAGAGTGTCTACATTGGCACAGATGCCCTTACACAAAAGCACATTTCTTGTGCAAAGGCACATGCCAGTGTAGACGCTTTCTTGCGCAAATACTTTAATGCAAGAACTCTTGCGTTAAAGAGTATTTGTGCAAGATCATGCCAATGTAGACATAGCCTGAGAGAGGTGAGCTCTTTGACTTACTGCTGTGGTTCAGCAGCTCTGCAAACAAGTGGTACAGTATTGGGTTGTGTGGTCACATGCTGAAGTGAGCCAGTCACAGCGGTTTCAAAAAAACAATACAATAAATGTCAGGTCTGATCTAGTGCCCCTTAAAATCAATTCCACAGACATATCTGACTACTATATTAGGTCATATACTATCAACAGATATGTTTCTGGATTAGGGATGAAAGTGACTAGTCAACTATCTGATAAGCAAAAAGCTTATCAGATAGTCGACTAGTCTTTCGACCTGCCGCTTCCCTCCGCACACCCACCTTTTCTGCCTCTATCAGAGGCAGTAACGGGAAACGCGGGAGCCAGCTTAAAAACTGGTTCCCTACAGAACCATCTCTGCAGGAGGCAGAGGAGTAGCGGGGACCAGGGGCATGCTGGGAATCAGCTGATTCCTGGCTCACACCCAGTCCCGGATGCTACAGCTCTGCCTTTTAAATGTATTAAGAGCCTGTCAGCTCTGTATACATTTAAAAGGCTAAAGCACAGCAGGAGGGACCCAGCATGAGCCAGGACAGCTGATTCCCAGCTCGAGCAGGGTCCCCCGTGCTGTGCACCAGCTTTTAAAATAAATTCAAAAGGTTGGTGCACAGCGGGGAGAGGGGACGCTGCTTGAGCCAGGAATCAGCTGTCCCCACTCCTCCCCTGCCGCCTGCAGAGATGGTGCTGGAGGGAACCGGCTTTTAAACTGGGGCGCTCCAGCACCAGCTACTGCTCTCTCCCTTGCTGCCTCTGATAGTGGCAGATCGAGGGACTAGTCGACTATCTGATAGCTGACTAGTCGCTTATATCCCTAATCCTGAAACATATCTGTTGATAGTATATGACCTAATATAGTACTCGGATAAGTCCATGGAATTGATTTTAAGTGGCACTAGATCAGCCCCGACATTTATTGTATTGCCCCTTTGAAACCGCTGCTGCTGGCTAAATTTAATTCCTGTTCTGCCACAGATTTCCTTTGTGGCCTTGGACTAGTCTCTTGGCCAATCTGTAAAATGGGGATAACAGCACTTCCTATGTGCTGTAAGGATATATATGTTAAAGACTGAGATGCTCACATACTAGAGTAATGGGGGCCTTAGAAGCATTTTAGGAAGCTGGATAAGTATATTAGATGGGGCAAAAATGGCACTCACCAGTACCCATGCTGTCCAATGAAGTCTGCTTGGTAGTATCAGCCTAATGAACACAATGATAGCTGTAACTATATACCTAAAAGAATCTACATAATGCAGAATTTGTACACTCTTTCCAGTTCACTGAGCATTTAAAATTATATTAAATGCTATATTGGGAGAGATGTCTTTCAATATTTTTGGTGAGTAATTCTTTGCTTAATCTGTATATTTCAAGATAACCAAGCAACCAAACACTTACCATGCATTGTCTTAGTGCAATGCTCTTAGGCATCAGATTGTGGGGTTTTTTTAACCTGTAAAAACATTTTAAAAATGAAAGAGTGGCATAAAGAATTTTTTTAAATCCCTAGTGTGCTAAAATAACAGGAACTGGAGTTAACATTGTTCTCAAGTCTGGCTCAGAGGAGAATAAAATCTTCAGAACCCCCACCGGACCTCATGGATGAATGGGAACTAAGACAGCGTTTCTCAGCTCGACCATTCTCTGGATAGCAATGACAGCAGCCTATAACCAAATCTCCCATGGCTGTATTCAGTTCTCAGCTCAACAGAAATGTACTGTAGAAAACTGCACAACAATGCATTGAAAGAGTAGGAGTCAAGTGCTGCTTTCTGAGGCTGTGGTCCTAGGCAGGAATAACTCCCCTGATGAAGTTTGGGACTTAAGTACACGCTTACTTTTAAGCACCTGAGTAATCCCATTGATTTCAGTGGGACTATTTATAGCCTGAAAATTAAATGCATGTAAAGAGCTGGATAGAGAGCTCTTTTTTCCCTCCTTTTTCCCCCTCTCCCTGCTATGTGATATAAACTGAACTGGCTGGACTAGGGGAGTGCCACTCAAAAAGGACAACCCAGAATTAACTCTGACCACTGGAAGATTTTGAGTCAATAAGCAGTCTGTGTCTAGACCAATGTTCTCTCTCTCTTTTTCCATCCAGGTGCAAAATATGCCCCTAGACCAGTGCTCTCCAACCTTTTTAAGCATGAGATCACTTTTTTAATTTAAGCGCAATCCAAGAGCTACCTCAAACCCAAATACCTTTGCCCTGCCTCCTTTATACCCCTTCTCCGAGACCCCGCCCCTGCTCACTCCATTCTCCCTCCCACCCCCATCCTTCCTCTCTTTCACCAGGCATGGGCAATGAGTTGGGGTGCTGGCTCTTGGATGAAGGGATTTGGAGTGTGAGAGGGGCTCTGACCTGACCTTGGGGCTGAGAGTTGGAATGTAGGAGGGGTTCTAGGTGCAGGCTCTGGGAGGGTGTTTGGGTGCAGGGGTGCTTGGGGCTGGGGCAGGAGCCAGGGGTGCAAGAGGAGGTTCATGACTGGGGTAGGGTTTTAGGATGTGGGCTCCGACTGGGCCCTGCTTACCTCAGGTGGCTGCTGGGTGGTGGTGTAGTGAGGCTAGGGCAGGTTCCCTGTCCTGGCCCTGCACCGCTCCCCAAAGCAGCCAGCACTCTCCATCCCAAGTCCCGATATGCCCCCTCTCTGCTCTGTGGTGATAGGATACAGGGTGGGAGAGGGGGCAACTTGACATCAGCGCCTCTCTCCTCCCTTCCCTGCCCTGCACAGAAAACAGGAGGCTCCTGGGGTGGAGGAGGCAGCTCCAAGGCAAAGGTAAGGAGTTGTGAGGCAGTGGGGGGAGGGGCAGCTGAAGTGCCAGCACTTGATAGCTTCTTGCCCAAACCAGTCAGGATCACCTCTCAGAGGCTCCAAGATCTACCAGTAGATCCCAATCTACTGGTTGGTGACCACTGCCCTAGACATATGGAGAGGTGCACCACCAGTAAAAACACATGCTTCCAGCTGTGGGCTCTCTGCTAATTAGCTGGGTGGCATTTGAATGTCACCTGGGCAGCCACCCAAGCACACAGCTTACAGAGAACACTGGTGGAGACCAGAAGCCTCTTTCTAGTGGTTGAGATGTAACACAACAAGCTACCGCCTTTGTTCAAGCTACAGCCTTCCAACAAGATGGCTGACTGCCCATCTGGTCAGGATCTCCCACCAAGTCCTTTGTCTTCTCAGGTGAAAGATAACATCCCCTTCCCTTATAGTCTAGCGAACCACTGAAATAGATTCTACTGAATGTATGTCATTCAGACTACGAGGAAGGAGACATAAAGTCTGGTGGTGAAGAAAGTCCCCTGCCACTTGCTTCCCTTGCTGGTGATTGCTAAAATAGAAGTAAATTGATGTATTCCTACAGTCTCCTTCCCTGCTGTGATGCTGAATGGTTAGTCCCTAGCATTGTTAGCTTGAGGGGTTTTCTATAAATTCATTGCCATTATCTCTTAATGCATCTCAAAAATGCCATCAAGGCGGCAGAACCACTTCCCTTTTTATGGGGATGGAGGAAAGGGATTGGTTCTCCAGTCCTGCCTGGCAGATGTTCTTTCAGAACATAATTCCCAAAATGTTTGTAATTTTGAATTTGTCTTCTGAACATACTCCATCCAATAATAATAATGTTCAGTGTGTTGTTAGCTTTCTCTTGATATCTTTATATGACACGTTTTAGATGCAGCTTATGACATTAGAGAGATAGTTACACCAAACTGATCAGGCCAGGTGAAACTCACTACCAGGTACCAGTCAATCCCCTGGTCCTCTTTCACTAGGATGCTATTAGGTCGCAGGCTCCCTCTGTAGTTAACAGGCTAGATATGCGTTTCTCAGACTCTGGGTCCTAACCCCCACAGGGGGTTGCAAGCAACTTAGAGGAAGGTTGCAAGTAACTTAGAGGGGGATTGCAGCAACTTAGAGGGGGTTTGCGGTAACACAAAGTTTGAGAATCCCTGGGTGAGGTCATTGTTCATACTGCACACATTTAAAAACGCAACCTTCTCTCTGTTCCTTTTCAATTATCAAACCTGACAAATATAACTTACTTTTCCTCTCTGAGGTTTTTTGTTAACTGTATGCATTTCACTCACCCTGGAAAATGAAAATACAATTGTTAATTTTTAATCAGTTTCATTTTCTACCTCTCCTATACAATAGACAATTGTAATATTTAGATGACAAAGGTGCTCAGATGTCATGAGAGCTATCAGAAAGATGAATTCGGATAAATACAAAAAAAGGCTAAAATCCCAACAAAAACGTTCTAATAACCACTTTATTATTATCATATATATAGTAGCCCAGTGTCTGTGAGTCTGTAATGCCGAAATGCTGGCTGTTCCCTCTGGGGGGGACTGTTGCCTGAAATGCTGGCTGTTCCTCCGGGGGCGCTGTTGCCTAAAATGCTGGCTATTCCCTCTGGGCGGCACTGTTGCTGAAATGCTGACTGTTCCCTCTGGGCAGCCCATGCTGCATGAGGAGTGCGGGGCCCAAGCAGCCACTTGCTCCGCTTGCTCCCCCGGTGGCCCAGCTGAGTGGTGCAGAAGTCAGCCGAGCACCACGGCGGGAGGTGAAGGGGGGCGGGGCGGTAACGTGCGGTGTGACAGTGGCTCTAGGCCCCGCCCCCTGGCCATGAATGTCACCGCCCCGCGCTCCTTCACCTCCCGCCATGGTGCTCAGCTGACTTCTGCGCCGCTCATCCAGGGGGAGCAATTGGCACGAGCGACTGTTTGGGCTCCACACCCCCCATGCAGCACTGGGAGTGCAGAGCCCAAACGGTAGTTTGGGCTCCGTGGTCCCCCAGGTGAAAGGCAGGAGGGGGAAGAGAAGAGAAAGAGAGAGACAGAGAGAGAGGCAGGAGGCGGAGGAGAGCTGGGCGGGGGAGGCAGGAGGAGGAGGAGGAGGAAGAGGAGAGAGAGAGAGAGAGCCCGGAGGCTCAGGAGAGAAGACCGACATGGAGGAGAGACCTGAAAACCCCATTTTATGACAGGCTAATTGGCTATTAAATATACCGTAGCCCAGTGTCTGAGAGTCTGTAACACCGAAATGCTGGCTGTTCCCTCTGGGCGGCCCGTGCTGCACGGGGAGTGCAGGGCCCAAACAGCCGCTTGCGCCGCTTGCTCCTCCGCGGCGGCCTGGCTGAGCGGCGCAGAAGTCAGCCGAGTGCCACGGTGGGAGAGGAAGGGTGGCAGGGCGGTGACATGCGGCGTGACAGTGGCTCCATGCCCTGCCCCCTGGCCATGAACGTCTCCGCCCCACCCCCCTTCGCCTCCCGCCGGGGTGCTCGGCTGACTTCTGCGCTGCTCAGCTGGGCCGCCACGTGGGAGCAAGCGGTGCAAGCGACCATTTGGGCTTTGCGCTTCCCATGCAACACAGGGAGTGCAGACCCCAAACAGCTATTTGGGCTCTGCGGTCCCCTGAGTGGAGGGGGAGAAGAAGTGAAAGAAAGAGACAGAGAGAGAGGCAGGAGGCGGAGGAGTTCTGAGAGAGAGACAGGGGAGGCAATAGGAGGAGGAGGAGAGAGAGAGAGAGAGAAAGAGAGACCGGAGGCTCAGGAGAGAAGACTGACATGGAGGAGAGACCTGAAAATCCTGTCTTATGACGGGCTAATTGGCTAGTTATAAATATTTCTATTGATCTCAGCATTTATAAAAACCTTGGTTGTTGTTTTTGTTTTTTTAACAAAACCTAATTTTTGTAAGCAAGGTCACCTACCATTGTACACTTTAAGGTGTGTGACAGCCTTTGAATTAGCCTTATTCAAATACAAAAGAATCCTGGTAGATCTTTTATTTTTAGAAACTGGATTTCTACGGCTGTCCTTTTAAGCAAAGAGCACAAAAGATAAACAATCATGAAACACTTCTCACAGTTGGGTAACTTCATTAATGATGACTTTCATACAAGCTTTCTTTCAAGCATAATAAGCAGCCAGCTTTAAATTGTCTCATGCTGCTTATACAAAAGGCGGTTTTTACACATGGCCTGTCCTTGCAATTCCTTCAGATTCCACTCCAAATGCTGCTTATCATGTCTGTAGCCTGTTGACACCTGCTGTCAATGTCCTCTCTCCCATCCATTTTGTTGTCATGTTGCTGTTCCATGCTGAAATGTCAATGATACAGTGCCAACACAGACTTTCAATTACATTCTTAGACTGATCTTACTGATGCTCTAGGTGATTTAATTCAACTGGGAAATCATTGTCCAAGTGCTCTGGCAATCAGAAAACCTCTTTCAGAATGTGGTAACATTCAATTTCTATTCACAGTATAAACGGTTTAGAGAAAGATTTTTACTTATTGGGAAATTGACTTTTGTGTATTACATTCAGAAAGAGCTTGTATAAAGCATCCAAGTGCAGGCATATTACACACACCTGCACTGGTGAGTTAAGACAGCACAGGGCTTGGAGCGGGTCCCTGTCCTCATTCAAGCTCTGTTGCAGACTCACTGTGTGGCCTTGTGTCTCAGTTTACCCTCGTTTAAAATGTTTACAAAGTATGTTTCCTTCTTGGGCATGTTGTTGGACTTAAGCAAACACGTGTAAAATGTTTTACAAAATGTTGTTACTCCTGCCAGTGTAAGCTATAATCGGATTATCCCAGGCAAATCACATTGAAAGGGAAATAGATTAATATAGCTCTCAAATTATATAAAATTGCAAACACTTTGTCAACTTAAACATCCTGCATGAGTGCCCCAATTGTATGGAAGTCCCCTAATGGTGTTAAGTCAATAGATAGAAATTCTTCCACGAACTGGATTGTAGATGCTGAAAGCTCTGAACCTATGTCTATCATACATAGGACTTTTCTGTTTTCCTATGCACCTACCCTTGACAACATTCTGCCTTCCGTAAACCACAGTCTAAATCTTCATCTCTAACTTGCGTCATCCATCAATACTGAGTGTGCTTATTAATTGTATCTTTTTTTTTTTTTTTTGCCACAGCAACCCACACTATATAGTTAAGAAGAGTGACATAGAAATTGACTATGTTATGCTTCAGAGTTAACAACTCACTGGGAGGAATGAGTAAAAGTCACATCATAGTACTTCAGGCTCTGAAAACTATGGCATTGAATTAGATTCCTGAGATTTTTCTTCTCACACATGATAATTACATATATTTTAATTAAATTGTTGCATTGAAATCTGTTGAATAATTACAAGGCTACAAAAAACACCAGAGAGTGCAGATAGTGTATCACTCTTTATTATATATATAAATGTATTCTATGCTGCTGGAGGATACAGATACACTAGCCAGAAAGCTTGAATGTATATAAATTCTATGACTGTCATGGAAAAATGTGGAAAGTTAGAGCTCTTGTTTGTCCCATCGATACTTGATGGCAATTAATTCTGTTGATCATTTTCATTCAGTTCGAGACCTAGTTATTGACGTTGCATTTGATCTTGCACATGCATTTGAAATGAAACTTCAGCTCTGGGAGGAAAGTCTTGCTGGGGCAGTCTGTATTATGCTAAGCAATAATAGGTGTGGAAAAAAAACCAAGCTAAGGGCATGTCCCTCAAATATGGAGAAAAGATTTGCTTTCAAGTTTCTGAAGAGATGGTGTGAATTTCATTCCTTCAGGAAGACACTTTCCCTGTCAGCAGTCTGTTTCCTTTGGCTTTGGAGGCAACATAGCTAGTAAACGCTATTAGGAATTTCAGTGAAAGGCAAAAATTAGTGGACTGGATATCGCTTCCTTCCATCAATAGCCATTAAAGCACTCTCAATCTGTGCTGAAAAGTCTCACCCGTCAAAGCCTTTCATTATAGTAATAATACACATATTTGTGTGAGGAAGCATTCCCGCAGAAGAACGTTGTTCAAAGTGAGATGCACTCTCGTATGACAGATAAGCGTCTGCCGTACACTCACTACTTCTGCTATTGACATCTCACTGGAATTGGGAGAGCAGACATCTTGTAAGCAGTGTCACATGTCAGTTCAAGTTACGATGCGTGGGGTATGGACTCTAGCTTTAAAGGTGTGTATTACATGACAATCTCACTCTTCTCTCTGAAGGCGTAGTCTATTGAACTAAAATAATTATAATAGTGCATGCAAGATGATAGTGAAAACTACTGTTTGGAATACTACCATGGTCACTGCCTTCAAATCTCCTTAACCTTAGCACTGGTTCTCCACTCTGAAATATTTGGTATCCTTCAAATTCAGCCCTTTTCAGAAACAATTTCTGTCCCAGAGGAGTCCTGCTAAGAGTTGTTCATTCAGTCTACCAACCGTGGGTGGGGGTAAAAAAGACAAGGGGATCATTATTCTAATGGATCCTTGAGAATCCCACAGCAGGCTGTTGCAGTTTGCAGACTGGTGACTGTTCCCGCACCCTCCCAACCCTCCCCCCCCCCCGCCCCCCCGAAGTGGATCTATTAAGTTAAAAGTGAAGTCTTCCAGCTTGCCAGACCTATTAGAATAATATTGAACCTGTGGGAGAGCCATTAAGGGGTAGCAAATTCATTTAACAGGCGTATGCCAACCCTGAATTTACTGACAAATATCCATGCATTAATATATCTATGGGACCTTTGTTTAAAATTTGCTTTAAGTATTTCATTAGTTTATTGCTGAAAATTATAAAATCACATCTCTAAAAAATCCTTGCATAGATATTTAAATACACAGAGTATTTAGCCCTAAATGCTTGGATCTTCAGACATTGTTTTTTAAATACACATTAATTTTAATTACGATACTATAAAAACTTGCTTCCAAAGTCTTCCCATCCTTTCAGCCCCATGTTGAACAGAGTCCTTAAAGGGACAACATCCCTTTTCTTCCTGCGGAACAAATGACTTCACCTTTTTCTTCTGTGCGATGAACTAGCTTTAAGAGACCCCCTCCACAAAAATCGGGACTTTGCCCTTACTTTGCCCTAGTCTACACTAAGGCTTTATTTCAAAATAACCTCATTTTAGGTCAAATTAATTACCAGAGCATCCACATTACCAAGCCTGTTACTTTGAAATATCAGGCTGCTTATTTTGAAATCTGCACTCCTACTTTCTTCAAGAAATAACAATAATTTTGAAATAGTTAATTTGAAATAGCCATAGTGTGGATGTTCTGGTGCTGCTATTTTGAAATAATTACTCCCCAGACTAATGCAAACTAATTATTTCCCAGTGCTGCCTGGGACTCTAAGTTAAGGTAGAACATCACATTAACAGAACCTGCCATAGACTAATTTCGAGGCTTGCCTGTAGTGAGGATATGCTATTTCAATAGTGTTACTTTGGGAGTTATTAAATCGATTTTAGTTACTTTGAAATAGTTACCTTAGGGCATGTCTACACTAGGAATTAAATCCTTTGTTATGCCTAAAATCTTTGGAAACATATTTTTAACATAAACATATAGTGAAATCTCATAAACATGTCTTATTATGAAAAATCACAAAATAAGTTGTTCCCTTTTTTCTAAAAGCATGAACTTTGTTATGCACACACTAAACTGCTCTGATTATTTAAAATAATGTCTTTGCTTCAGTGACTTTAAATATGTAGTAATCTGGAATGATTATGTTATGAAGGCTTAAGGATATATTTACAATTATAAAATCAGCCTACAAATACTGAAGAAAATGTAAAACAGAGAAGGGCTGCATCATGTATTCCATAATCTTTAATGTTGTATTCAGCTGGACAGCTGACTTGCCCTTACTAAAAATTTTTGCAAAGAAATCACTAACAAACTTCAAGAAAACCTGTGGCTGACTTTTTTTTTTATTCCCAAATTTAGTGCTTTTAATTAGATACCTTCTGCATGTCCAGTCTTCACAATCTGGCATGCAATGGGAAACATGTTCCATTTTCTTTAGACCAAAATTTTAGAAGAGTGTTTATTTTTGGTTTTTTTACAATATCAATTGCTGCATTTAGGTTCAGGGATTTGCCTGCAATAGATGGGGAGGAGGGAGACAGTGGGGGAGGGGCCTTTACGAAGCAGGGGTGGAATATAGGTAAGTCCATAGGCTGGGAAGTTTGCCTCTCCAACCAGCAGCTTCACCCAGTGCCCATCCTCCCAGGATAATAGCTTTCCTTTGGCAACAATATACAACATTTTGCTATATTAAAGATACTATCTGAGGCACTGTCTGCACTGTTACATACACCCCCTCAACTCATTTACATTAAAAGAACAATAGTAAAGTTGCAAAGCCAAGCACTCAAAAGTTAGTAAGGACCAGGTTTATGGTTCTCTGTGCAGATGAAAATTCCCTCCCAGCCTCTGTTTCTGTATTCATTATGGTAATCTTCAATCGCATGATCATATAGGCACTCCCATTCCAGGCTCTTTGTTTTCCTCCTGGAACCTCTTTTAGTCTCAGACTGACCCCACTTTGGCTCCCCGTCCCAGCTCCCTCCGTCTCCTCAGTCACAATCTTCCCTCCCCTCCAGGCGTCTTGTCCTAATCAACACCCCTTTCCCCCTGACTCCTTCTCGCTGCTTGGGCACCATCAGAGAAAGCATTGAGAACACATGAAAGACAGTCTCCCAGATCTCAGTTTTGGTCCGTGGTGCAACAGTGGTTGTAGACAGCCTACAGCAATAATTGCTGGGAAAGTCCTGCTCAGCCCCTTTCTCAGTGCAGACCAAATCCTCAGAGAATTTAACACCAAATATAAGCAGCCTCTACTAAGCATGTAAAAGCTATGATTTTTCATTTGATCTGAGGAAGTGGGTCTGGCCCACGAAAGCTCATCATCTAATAAACCATCTTGTTAGTCTTTAAAGTGCTACATTGTCCTGCATTATGATTTTTCAGTGGTTCATAATGTGGGTAATTTTATTTTTTCACAGGAACAGCGGGCACACATTACCAATGGAATACTCACATCAGTGGCTGGTTAAGGCTAACCATACTAACTGTTTTTGGAGTTGAGCATAACCATTTTCACAGTAATCGAAAGCTTTATGGATGGGGTAGGGAGAAAAAAAGCTAAATCTAATGATCCAACCAAGACCTTTCTGGTAAGTGCAACATTGCTGCTATTTTCTTAGACCCCTGGGCAAAAGGTAATACTCCCACTTAATATTTATCTAATAAAAGGACTTGTATACAGTAATGCCTAGAGGTCCCAATCATGGATCCAAACCCTGCTCACCAGTATATAAGAAAAAGACAGCTCCTGTCCCAAAGAATGTGTAGTCTGAGAACACAGCAGAGGCAGCAGGTGGATGTAATAAACAGCTGGGAAAAGCACCAGATCACAATGAAACTACTTTTGATTATAATTGACTTTAGAATTTTGAGGGCTCTTATTGAAACTAATCAATGATACTCAAAGACTCAGCAATTCTAGCTTCATTGTCTATATACAACCCATCTGAATGTTATATACTGTTTTTTTGCGTATGACCATGTTTCCTTCAAGTGGCTGGTCCCCGTAAAGATTGAAGCTTTCTGCTTGCTCATCTCTAATGGAGTTCAAATGGCACTGAGTCTTTTCTTTTTGTTCTGATGATTCAGGGTTTCATCATTACGGATGGCCACAATGCTTGCATCTTTGTGGCCAGGGTTTGTCATAGAAAACACTCAAGTGCTGTTAAATGCATTCAAAGAAAAGACCAATTGACAGCACAATTTGGTTTTATTGGAACAGCAAAGCGTCCAAGTGACCTGTCTAACCCTTACAAAAGCAAGAGAACAAGGTTGGCAAGCCAAACAGCTATAAAAGCTATTTAAGGATTCCAGTAGCAATGTGGATGTCATTTTCTAATATTGTCTAGCTTTTCTAAGGTACCCTCTATCTACAAAACATCTCTTAGCCATAGTGACAACCACCAATTTTATACACACACACACACACACACACACACACACACACACACCCCTCTATTCTATATCTGTGTGCATGCAGGAATATTATATATTTTCATGCCATCTCTCTCCCATTCAAAATAAAAATTAGTTCCTCCTGGACTTTTCATGTAAGATTTTTACATTTTCCTCGTGCCTTTTCTTTTACAAATCTACTTGGTAAGACATTCATACACTTCACTAAAGCATGCAGAACACACCAAAGACCATCTTGTTAGTAAAATCAAGGAATTTTTTTTTTAAATATATTTCATCCAGATGCCAAGACTTCCAAATAATGTATTTAACTATGCATTTCTAGTAGAGCAAATTGTGACTTTGATTGAAAGTGGGTAAACTATTGTACAGTTCAATGTTCTCAGAATCTTGGGAACTGTTTTGGGTGACTTCTTAAACTAGCTTAAGTCTAAAAATCCTCATCCTTTCATTTCAGTGGCTTTTAGTTGTTTAATGATGATTCAATGAACAATATGCATGTATGTTTTTCTAGCTGGAACAAAGGGGTGTATTTTATACCACAGGATCGGATTCTGTAATCTGTTAAGGCTGCTTCATTGAGTAGAGCTACATTTCCTGAGTACAGGGAATGTGGTTGCCTTAAAGAATTTACAGTGGGAGAGTTGATAGGCATCTTCTTTAGACCAACTGGTAAGGGCTTGCTCTCTTGGGCTGTGTCTACACCGCACACTTGTTATTTCAAAATAACTCATGTTATTTCTAAATAAGAGTGTTGCATCTGGCCCAAAGACCTTATTTTCCTTCAGATATTCCTTAGTTATAAAAACTAGAGGAGATGTAGAGTTCTTTCAGAGCAAGATTTTTTTAAATATTTTCATACAGGTTTGGCAGGTCTCTAATATTTAAATATTAATGTAAATTAAGGGAAACAAAATGGATGTTTCAGAATGTGCTTTATGAGGCTTTTGCTTTTTTGTTTCTAACAGAACAACATCTTTAAGGACCAGGTAATGAAAGCAGCACAAAGTATTGTGTTTCTTTTCTATTGCAAGATTCATGTTTGACTGTCTCTGCTTACGTGGTCCATGCTTTGTTCAGGCAAACGTCTCAGAGCAAACAATAAGAGGTAGCGAGGGAGTAGTGAAATACAGATTACCCTTTCAGGAATAACTTTAGTTTACCTGCTGTGCTGATCACAGGTCTTGCTACTTAGTGTTGGAAACATTTTGTTTGTTATATTGTTTTAATTCTAAGTGATAGCCTCTGAGAAATGAGAGATTGCCAAATGCTGAAAGCAGAAATAAATAATTCACTACATGGCAGTGAAGAGATTAATTGTTTTGATGCACAGACAAACCCCTCTAATGTGTATCTGAAGCATTCAGTGGCCCAAAGGAGCCAAGGAGGGGAAAGATCTCCAGGGAACCTGCTGGAGATCTAACCCTCTCTTTGTGGGGAGGTAGGGTTTACAATCATGGCTTGAGGAATGCTTGTTTGAATCTCACCCATAAGTATGTCTAATAGTGCTGCAATCTGGAAATGTAATTGACTTGTGTAAAAGTAAATGCCAAAATGAAAAGCTCAGTCCTGAAAAACGAAACCCTGAATGAATAAATCATTTGGGTTCTCTGAATGGTTTGACAGCTTAATCCAAGCTCTCTTGGTGGTGAGAGATGGCAAAGAGGGATCCTATTATTGACATGTATTTAAGTGCAGGATGAGCCTGCCACATTGGATAAATGGTTTCACTTTGGCACGAGCAGCAGTTGACTTAGCGGCCTGGGGAGGAGCTGGGGACTTGCCACAAGGAGAGGGTCATGGAAGGAAACACGCGACTCGTGCAGATCATCCGTGAAATGCGCTCGGAGATCAATAACCTGGAGAGAGAAAATAGGGCCCTTCGGGTGGAACTGAAATTCAGTGGCCTGAGGACAACTACCCAAGCAACAGGAGCAAGAGGAAAAGGTGGACAGGGGGAAGCCAGGAGCCTCACTGATTCAGGGGAAGAGACTGTCACTTCACCAGTGGCCCTGAGTAGGAATGTCTCTGCCAGCTCCACTCTGACCCTGCAGGAACAGAAAGGTACTGGAGAGCCATGGTTATTATTGAGCTTATTACATTGCACTTAGCTTTCATTCAAGAACTGCAGAGTTCTGGACTGTTGTTATGTACCTGGAGAGAATGGCAAACCACCATTACTGTGTACTTGGCCACAGTGTATGAAGCCCTCTGGCCTTCCTTAAGGCACTGATCTAGCAAAATGCTTAAACATGGACTTAACTTTGAGTGCCTGGGTAGTCCTCCTGAGGTGCTCAGCCAAGCATTTGTAAGTACTTGGCTGGCACAGAGCCCCAGTGAATAGTTACATGGTCTTTGAGAAAAAATTGGCTTAATATTGTGCATTCTCTGGGGAAGGCTCTGTCTTTGCAGTGTTTATTAGTCCAGTGTCTAGTCCCCTGACTTGAGTTCTTAGGCACAATAGAATTAGCAATATAAGCAGTGACACTGACCTCAAACAGTGACAAATAAAGTATAATTCCATTTAAACCAGTGTGAGGCTAGAATCATACTCCATATGTGTTGTGCTTAGTATATTCTGTATGTGAGAGAGTGAAGGTGACATCCATGAGGCTGCTATAGATAAAGTGAATAAGGAATATTTGGCTTCCTTTTTTTTCTGATGAAATGAAATAGGATGATGTGTTTTTTGTTAATGTGTGAATTACCTCACTTGGGTGACTTAATTGAGCAGGATTTACTGCAAAAGACGTTTGTTCAAAAGCTTCAGAAAGGTAGCCAAGTTAGATGACATACAAACGTTTAAAACTGGACGATGTAGATATTCCCGCTTGTGTTTATGGGAGCAGGGTACTTGTACAACAGTGTTTAAGGAATATCATCTTTTTACTTCGGCTGTGTCCAGACTCAGGGGGGTTTTCAAAAAAAGTAGCCTTTTTTCGAAAAAACTTCACCTGCGTCTAGACTGCAGCCGCGTTCTTTCGAAATTAAATTGAAAGAACGCGGCTTTTCTTTTGACAGCGGTAAACCTCATTGCACGAGGAAGAACGCCTTTTTTCGAAAGTGATCTTTCGAAAAAAGGCATTCTTGAAAGCAAACAGGACTTTTTAGAAAGAGAGCATCCAGACTCACTTGCTGCTTTCTTTCGAAAAAGCGGCTTGCTTTTTCGAAAGTTCCGCGTGCAGTCTAGACGCTCTCTTTCGAAAGAGGCTTGCAGTCTAGACATAGCCTTCATGTCTGTATGGTACTTAGCCCAATGGGGGCTGATCCATGACTGGGTATAAATAAATAATGAAAATAAATCATCATAATTGTGTCTCCAAATCTCCTCTGGCCTATTTCAGAGATTGGCCATCCATAAAGTTTGTTGGCCACCTGACAGGGCTAAGGTCCATGCCCATGATGAAGTAACTCTAGAGAACATGGGTTTAAGTTCAGAGAGAACATATTTAAGAAGAGAATAAGGAGATAAATCCATGGTGTGGGTGAGGTCAGTGTATTAATGTATTTAAATAAAATTGGTGACTGCATGGAATTGAATAACTTAAGGTCTGTTCCAAATCCATTGAGCGAAATGGAGAAACTCCTGTGTATTTCAAAAGGCTTTGGATCAGGCCCTTAAAACAGTACAAATTTGGGGAATAGTAGGCTGCTCTTTTCAAGTGGACGGATTGGTGAGCAAGTAGCTTTCCAACTACTATGCTTCCCCTCATCCATAGTTCTTGGAAGTGGAGGGGATTTCAAAGGAAGAGAGCATTTGTTTGCTTCTCTTCCCCCAAAAATATTTGTAACTTTTTTTGAAATAAAATCTTACTTTGTTCATAAAATTTAAAAACTATCAGATGGCATCATTGTTTCAAGCCTAAGGGCTCGTGGCCTGCTCCTGTACCTGGATAGCTGCGTATCTGCGGGCCAGATTCTGAACCCCTTACTCCTACTGATGATTAGTTACTGATAGGAATAGTCCTGGTGACTCAGTGATATAGATCTCCCATTCAGGCCTTATGTAAATATCTTTGACAAGACTTTTGTTGGTTATTGGCTTTACACTTCTAATAAAGGAAGAAATCTTTCAAACGCAGAAATAGCACATAACTCCCCATAGCCAAGTGCTCCTAACTGCCACTTCTGCTTAGGAAAATCTTCCCCAAATATATTTTCTTATCACAAAGGACTTAATAATTTTGCAAGTGGTTTTTAGTTTCCATATGATAAGTCTATGAAGAAAATGAGTGTATTTAATTTGTTTGCCACTCTTATGATTTTATATCTGCTAAACAGGCACTAGTATGATTGTTAGGCGTTATTCCAGCTCTTCCTCAGTGCAATCTTTTTCTGGCCACAAGCACCACAAAGCTGAGAAAAGACATCTCAGTAATGGAATCATGGCAGTACAGGGAATTGTCAAACCACCAGCAAGCTCTTCCGTGATGCAAATAGCAAACGAAGAAGAAAAAGGATGTGCAGAAATTCCAGCTCACTGCTTCTCCAGCAATAATTCTAGCAAAAGAAGATCTTTTCAAGAGCACGTCTATAAGTGCAGGTAGGTAATATTTACTGGTAGAGTATAGATTGCTTCCACTTGATTGGATCATAAATGTGGGTAATTCTTTTGATTCAAAGCTCTCTATGATGAGGAGGGTAATTAATGAAATGTATGTAAGCTACAGGGGAAATTTCTGTTATGGATAAGGAACCTAGTTTTGTTCTCAGTGAGGTCAATGGCAAAACTCATTGTTTTCCATGGAGGACTGACTGCCTGATTTTTTTATATGCATAAAAGTGTGCATGCGTGTGCACACACATACACACACACTCACAGAGACAGACAAATGTAGAGAGTTTGCGTGTCTGTCTGTAAGTCCATCTGTCTTTGAGTCCATTTCTTCAAGGACTCCTCCTAAACTGTAAGAGCTAGCACAAACAAATTTGGTAAACAGCTCTTCTCCTAACTTAAAGCAAGGTTAGGGTTTTGTTGTGCTCAAAATCTGATTGTGTTTTCCATAACATGGAAAAGGAGGGGGCTGATACTCTACAGTTACCACTGCGGGCAACAGGCACATGGGACAGTGAGTGTACGTCTAGATTACAGGCTTTTGTCGACAGATACTGTTGACAAAGAGCATCTAAACTACTTCCAGTTCTGTCGACAAAGCAAGCCGCTTTGTCGACATGAGAGTGTAGACGCAAAGGACAGCGTAGATGCAATAACGCTTTCTGTCGACAGAACTCTGTTGACAAAAGGCGTTATTCCTCGTAGAATGAGGTTTACAGCCGTTGACAAAACTGCTGAGTTCTATCGACAGAACTCAGTGGCAGTGTAGATGCAGGTATAGTTTTGTCGACAAAAGTGGACTTTTGTCGACAAAACCCTGTAGTCTAGACACACCCTTATACTGCAGAGTGACTACAGGGCAGGGGCAGATGACTGTTTTGCGGGGCCTCGGGCAGCATAATTTCGCAGGGCCCCGCTTTACCACAGCGCATGCGCGGGGCTTTTTGAAGCGTGGGGCCCGGGTGGCCGCCCCGTTCGCCCTGCCCTATATCCACCCCTGCCACAGGGAGATGGCCACACCAGGAAGAGAGTGACCAGATGGGACCAGAATGTTCCATACTATCAGCCACCGGCCATGGGTAAGTGGGGGCCCTTATGCCCCCAAACTCCTCCCACCTCGGTTCCAAGTGCCCCTGACAGGAGCACCACTGGGGCAAGGTCATGTAGTCCTGACCCCACCCACTCCGAGGGCCTTCCAGGGCCAGGCCAAGCCATGCAGCCCTGCCTCCCTCCCCTCCTAGGAGCCAATGACTGGGGCCAGGCCATACAATAGCACAGTCCACCATGGCCTGGCAGGGCCAGAGTCAGGCACTGCAGCCCCACCCGCTCAGGAGCTCTCACTTGGGGCTGAGCATCACAGCTCCAGGGCACTCCCCCCACCCCAAGGAGCCAGGAGGCAGCAATTGCAGCACCATCCTCTCCACAGAGGGCAACCCCAGTCAGACTTCCCAGCTCCCTGCCCTGAATCCTGCATCCTCCTCCCCCCCCCCCCCCGCACCCTGCCATGAGCCCATCCCCACACAAGACCTTGCCCTGAGATACCTGAGCAACACCAGGTAAGTCTTCTAATTACAAATTAAAAAGGGGATGAAATTCTCACCCCATTAAAATCAATGGGAGTTTTGTGAATCATTGTGATGCTCTGAAAAGCTATGCCACATTTTTCTATTTGAATGAAAAGCAGGAGGACATGAAGGCTTAATTTGTTGGAAGTTTGATAAACACATTTCACAGTTCACCCGAGGTTTTTTTTACTTTGTAATTTTATGTTTTCCTGTAACTTGAAGCATTATAGTTGATTCTACACCTTGGAAAGATTACTCTGAACTACTTGTACAGTCTGCTAAATACTAACTGAACTATAATTTCTCAGAAACAAGTCTCGGATTTCACTCTGCACTGCTCAATTAAAACTTCTCCAGAAGCAATAAAAAATGTACACAAAAATAGGATATCTAAAGAGTACAATAGAAAATATTGGCTATATTATATGTTATATAAACTGGTGGTTTGCATTCTGCTAGAAAAACATGTTTTGTTCTGATCAACCTATGCTAAAAAGAATTAATAGTAGACCTAGAAGGAGTCCGGAGATGAGTATAAAAATGGTTAGAGGCACAGAATGCTTTGTGTATGAGAGGCTGGAAAAGACTTAGGATAAAATATTCTAAAAATCCTTAAGTCCCATTTTTAAAAAGTTATTTCGGGCTAGCTTTTTAAAGGTGTTTATGTATCTAACGATGCACCTACAGAGATTTTTTAAAATGCCTAGGTATCTATCTCCAATTGATTTCACCCTAAATCTCATTAACAGTCATCTTGGATTTAAGTTTCTTTCAGATCAGGTTTACACTAGACCAGGCAGCTTGGCTTAAGGTACACAACTCCAGCTATGTAGAATACATAGCTAGAGTCAGCTTACTTTAAACTGAGCTTGGTGGCGTCCCCACATCAGGACATTGATGGAAGCAAATGCTCCTGTCACCTTCTCTTACTCTTGGCAAGAGCAGGAGTACCGGTACCAGATGCCGTCGGAAGCGCTCTCTGAGTTTGATTTAGCAAGTACTAATGAGACTCGCTAAATTGAACTCCATGGAAGAATGACAATGCAGCAATTGATCTTCTGGAGAGAAGACACGGCTTCAGTGGGACTGTTAGGGGCTTTTGGACAGTTTGCCCTTGAACTGTTTTGAGAGGCTATGAATAAGTGGAAATATGAAATAGGCGCACAAAATATGGCACAGCGAAGATATTTACTCTCTCATAATCAAAGAAAAATGAAACATTTGTTGAAAGTGAAAAGGCAACAGATCAAAAATATGCGTTTCTTAACAAATGCTTTGGTATCGATGGGTGAAAATGGCTATTTAACTCATTGTTTAGTCAAAGCAGTAGTACTGGCTGTTTTGTTTGCTGCTTTTGAGAAATTAGGAACTTCCACTCTAGCTCAGAGCAATGATCCATCTAGTACAGTATCCCGGCTCTGATAGTAGCCTGTGTTGGCTGTTTCAAAAGAAGGTGAAAGAAACAATTATTCGATGGGGGAAATGTGCCCACCCAATTTAGGCTTAATCGGTTTTTAGCCTTTATTTATAAATTTTCTGACAAAGTCATTGTCGCTTATAGTTTCTGGTCATATATGTATGACAACAATAAGAGAAGATGCATCAGGCCCTCAGAAACTCCACTGCCCTGATCAAGGGCCTGGGCTAACTGAGGGTATGTCTACACAGCAGGGCTAAAATCAAATTCAGTTACACAACTTTGGCTACGTCAACCTCGTAGTTTGAGTCAAAATAGCTCCAAAAGCCAAATTATGCTATCTGCACAGCAGGAAGCTGAGGAAGAACACTCTTCCTTTGACTTCCCTTACACCTAATGAAACAAGGGTTACAGGAGTAAGAAGTCCTCCAGCTCAACATTACTTCGAAATAACAGCTTGTAGTGTAGACGCACACTGTTTTTTTCAGAATAACGTCAGTTATTGCAAAATAACACTGATGTGTAGATGTACCCTGACTGTTTGGCTGCCCAACTGAAGTATAGACCTGAGCCAAAGACTCTTTGGTGTGCCACCCTTACTGGGGTCTGGGACTCAGTAGCAGTGTGTGGTGTTGGGCCTGATCACAGACCCACACTCACATCACCCGTCACCCCCACTAATTTCCTCATGTCAGGCAACCCTGCAGAAACATGGTGGATTGGCCACCCACAAACCCAGAAGAGATGAGGCTGCTCTCCCCAATGGACTATAAGATCTTCCATTGACTTGCAGCAAAGTGACATGCATGAAGCAGATTATAAGATGGTTCTCTTTATTAAAGTGCAGAAGCGAACCTTGATTTGAGTCCAGTGCTGTGTTCACACTGCTCCAAACTTCATGGGGAAGGGCAGAAGAGATGGCAAAGGCTGCATTATGCTAACGGATGGTACCGTCTGCTCACTGCCCTGCACTCTAGTTACTCCCCCCAACCTCTGTACATCCTCCAATACAAACTGTGATCAAGCAGCATCTGGATGAAAGCATTCACACAGCATCACATATTCAGGGCAGTCCATAAATGGCATAGACTCTTGCCTTAGCATTCATCATATGTATTCTTCATCTGTGTACAAGCTACAAGAAGGCGGTTAATATACAAGTTGAAAGATCACTGCCTCTTACAAGTAACAGCCATGTGCTTTATACCCCTGGAAGTGGCCCCCACAAGATCCTATGCAAAGGGCCCTCACAATGGCTATGCATCACTTAAGGAGTACTTAAGTCTTCAAAATAAGACTTAAGTGGTGCATAGGCCTGAATCATATTCTTCTCAGTAGAGATGAATTTCACCCATAATGCAAGGCTTAAGTTGAATTTAAGTAGAGCACAGAGAAATGTTCCAGACGTCTGATCTGGGGCATATGTTCTCCTATAGTAACTAACCAAATGATCTTCAGAGGGCTGCTTTAAATAGATCAGCATGGTAGCACACACAACACTCAAAGCTTTCCAAGACTTTGAAGAGGACAAAAATAGTCGACTGTTAGCTGCCAAAAGCGTCATACTATTGCTATAGCTACCAAGATGCTCACTAGAGACTTTGTCTGCCCAATATGCTCACTAGCATATGTGACTTCAAAGTCACTCCAGAATCCATAAGGAGAGAACATGAAAACGTTGTTGAATCAATGGACTACACACACACGTACAACTGTTGGAGAAAAACATCTTAAAGTTTTTCAAGATTTTTTTTTCTCCTGTTGCTTGGAAGAGGAAAGGTGGCATTTACAGCTAAGGAGTAAAGGTGGGGAGAGAGAGAACTTGGTCATTTATTCTCCAGATATGTGATTTCTGAACATTTGAAGATGTATGTTTTAATCACTATCAGATGTTCACTTGTATGAGCAAGATAGAGGCTGCACATACATAGTTGGAAGTTGCAAATGTGTACCTTAAAATACCTTACATGTGCTTGAACATTTTTATTGGCTTGATCTTTCAGTGAACAAGTGTAAGATTATTAGAAGACCACTTAAGTGTATAAGCTATAAGAAGCACACACCTGACTACTGCAGCCATTTGTGTACTGCTCTGCATGCAGTTTTGTAGACATACAAGTGATACATAGCCTTTGGGAAATTTCTCTTTTCTCACTTTTTGCATATGCTGAACATTCATAGCAACTCATAATTCTTTCTCATTTTCCTCTAGGGGTAAAGTAAAGGCGGTTAGTTTCCTGTTGCCAATGGATATGTCATCTTATTCTGAAAATCAAGGTTCTTTCAAATGCCCACAAAATCAGGACACAAAACAGTTAAGCACCATTATTGAAAAGGATATGTGAGCTGATCAATTTTTAAAGGCCCGTTGATTCTTGAGGTAAACTAGCCTTAAATGATAGCTGCATGTCAGATTATGTTTCCCCAAAGTGCTTTGGCAAGAGGTCTTCAGAGAATCACTTAGACTGTGTTCCAGGTCACAGGCCTGTTGTCTAGCAAGGAAATGGAAGTCATGACGAAACTTGTCAGAAGCCTATATATCTCTTGCCCAAGGGTTTCAAAAGCGCATATCTTGAAAGAGTATATTTTTGCAAGATCTGCATACTTGAAGAGCTACTAGCATTTGTTGCAGTGTTACTGTTACCATGCAATACAATTTCTTATGTTTTGTTGTTGTTCTTCTCATTGCCAGTAAGGTGTATATTGCAAATTACAAAATAGAAACCATTAAAGAACTTGTGATTTTTTTTTCTGTACACAAAGCTGTAAAATCTTATAATAGAAATACAGCTGGGCTTGTATATTAAGAATAGTATCTTAACATTGATTTGAATTCTTATAGAAATACACATTGACAGTCAATATCCTTTTTCTGTTTATTTCTGTGAATATTCTCACACAGGAGATACTGACGGGAATGCTCACCAAAACTGCATTAAAGAACAATTGAAGGAAAAGAAACCATGACAGCTCTTAATATGAAAATGTGACCAAGAGCCTGATTCTAAGTTATGCTCATCTGATCTGCGACCAGAAACACATCACGTGTTCAATCAAAGCTGCTGGAATTATGAATATCAAATGCTTGCAGTGTATTACTTGTGAACCAGCTCCAAATCAAGAATTATTTGCTGCAAATATTCAGCAAATAACTTCAAATGCAAAGAAAATGTGAGAGAGAGAAATGGGGAAAATTCATGACAAAGAAAAGAGGAGAAACTCATCAAGTAAATTTGAACTATTCACTCAGTAAATTTTAGAAACAGACATTGCCAACACAGTGTTTAATTTGGCTACAAATATTTACAGACTGGAAACATTGCACATACATTCCTATTTTCTATACACTGTACAGGACTATGAGTAACCACCACCAGGAGGACTTGAACCTGGGACCTCGGTATAGGAGCCTCTACCCTCTGAGCTAAAAGTCAGCTGGCTCCCAGCCCATGCTGTAGAGGTCTCTTGATCTTAACTGTTGCCGTGGCCTAGGTACCACTTGCATTGCTCAGTAACCACACTAGGGATACCTCTACACTGGCGGATTCTTGTGCAAGAACAGCTGTTCTTGTGCAAAAACTTGCCAGGTGTCTACACTGCACACGTGTTCTTGCGCAAGTAAATTTACAGTACAGCATCAGAAAACAGGGCTTCTTCTGGAAGAATAGTAATAGAAATGTAGCCGTGTTAGTCTGGTGTAGCTGAAGCAAAATGCAGGACTATGTAGCACTTTAAAGACTAACACAATGTGTTCATTTTTTTTAATTGTATCCTTTGGTATATATGGTTGTGACTATTTTCTGCCACTATTTGATCTGAGGAAGTGGGTCTGGCCCACGAAAGCTCATCATCTAATAAACCATCTTGTTAGTCTTTAAAGTGCTACATAGTCCTGCATTATTCCTCTCCCCATGAGAAATTAGCCCTCTTGCACAAGAGCTCTTCTGCAAGAGGGCAGTGTAGACAGTCAACGTGAATTTCTTGCGCAAGAAACCTCTATGGCTAAAATGGCCATCAGAGCTTTCTTCCGCAAGAGAGTATCCACACTGCCATAGATGCTCTTGGGCAAAAGCACATGCCAGTGTAGAGATGCTCTTGTGGAAGACTTTTTGCACAAGAACTCTTTCGCAAATCAGTTCTTGTGCAAGAAGCTGCCAGTGTAGACGTAGCCTATGTGTGTGGGTTATGTATGCATCACAAAACGTAAGCATTAAGAGGAGCTGTTTATACACAGAATTAATATAATGTGGCTACAGAACAAATTTATTCCAATAGACTGCATTTAAACAACATACTTACGGTACTTGAATGTTTTAAGAGTAATTACTGAGAGTTTACTCCATCAATTTTACATTTAGTTAAACATGTTTTTGTACATTCTCATTCAGATTCTGATCTCTCTGCTAATGTTGTTTTTCATATAGTTTGGGGCCAGTATATCTACTTTGTAATACTGCCAGTAGAACTAGGTGAATAGCTCTCAAAAACTGTTTCTACATATAGTAACACTAATTAAAAAAAAAACACCTGATCTTCCTTCTGTTTCCATGTGTTCATGATTTCTCATCTGTATTTGCTTGCAAGCAAATTTAGTGACAGAACAACCTAATGAACAGCTAATTTTAGAAAATATTTGCAGAAAGTGAATGTTTATATTCCCAAGCATAATAACCCTTCTCTCACCAGAAACTAGATTCTAAATATATGTTCGGTCAGGCTTGGATTCTGGAAAGCCTCCTTAATCAGTGAGACTTTAGGACATGCATAAGTGCTTTTGTGAATCAGTACCACAGAACACTTACAATGCCTCACGATCAATAGGCTCAACCAAAGTTAACCAACACAGCTTGACTTTAAATTGCAGATCTTGCATGCTGATGAGCTAAAAATGAAGATTTATTTGTATAAATTATTTGGCAAATGATTTTGAATAATGAACACATTTGAGAGAACCGTGGGCTGCTTATCAAATATAAATGGAAAAAGTCTAAATTCAAAAACTACACAGAGTGAATTATTTATTAGCTTTAGTCACTGGCCTTTTCAAAGGGACTGAATTTCTGGTCATGAGTTTCACATAATTATTGAAAATTTTTCTACTGATTATTTTGAGAAATTCAAATTTACCTCATTTACATCCATATGGGTTTCTGGTTTTAAAATGTTTGTTGTAATTTGAATGCTCCCTTCTCTTACATTTTCAAGTAATTTTCAGGTAAAGGTTTAAAAAAAAGGTTTAAAAAAAGGTTTAAAAAAAAGTCGAGGCTGATTGAAAAATGGGGGATACTTTCCATAGATAATTTCAAAACAATTATGTTTCATTTGAAATATCACTGATTTTTTTTTCTGAACCAACAAGAAACTTCTTTTAATGTGGGATCTAAATTACCATTTATGAAAGTCACTATCTATGTTGGTTTTTGAAACTTAAATACTTTTGAATATTGTATCTGTGTGATCCAACATCCACAGACTCCTTTGAATACCCCAGGCTTAATGGAAATTGGGCATTAAACAACTTTGAAAATCTCAGCCTTGGTTTCCTATCTATAAAGTGTCAAGATTTTTTTACCTATTCTTTTTCTGACAATCTAGTTAGTATGTAAGGTCACTATCGCTGAGAGAGTCTCCTATTATATGTCTGTTCTTTCCCCTAATGTAATGCTCGCAGGCAGAATCAAACCTTGGACCTTTAGCTCATGCACTAAGTACTAAAATTCCCAGGTTTGAGTCTGCCTGTAGGTGTTACTAGTGAGGTCTAATCTGGAATTTCATCTAGGAATTCTCTGAAGCTCAGGACACGCTTCCTCAGTAGGGGAAATATGTAACCCACACACCTTCTAAGGGCACATCTACATTGCAGGGCAAAAGTCAAATTAAGATATATAACTTCAGCTTCATCAACTGTGTAGCTAAGTCGAAATAGCTTAATTTGGCTTTTAGCACTAGCTACACAGCAGGATGTTGAAGGAAGAACACTCTTCCTTCAACTTCCCTTACTCCTTGTAAAATAAGGGTTACAGAAGTCACAGTAAGAAGTCCGCCATCTCAAAATTATTCTGCAATAATGGCTTGCTGTGTAGATGTATTCTAGGGCTACGTCTACACTTCCAATCTTGCAGAAAAAGGAGTTTTTGCGCAAAAAGAAAATTTCTACGCTGATTGTTTTTGCACAAAAACCCCACCGCAAAAACAGATCAGCAGAAAATATGCAAATGAGATCTCGACCCATGCAAATGAGTCCCTCATTTGCATATTTTTTGCCGAGAAAACTTGTAGACATAGCCTCGATTTGGTGTACTATCCCATCTAGTGGCACCAAGACCACTTAGTGTATGTCTAGACTACAAAGTTTTTTCAAAAAAGTGGCCTTTTTCGAAAAAAACTTCACCTACATCTAGACTGCCATTGTGTTTTCTAAATTAAATTGAAAGAACGCAATGGGTTTTTTTTGACAGCGGTAAACCTACTTTTACAAGGAAGAATGCCTTTTTTCCAAAGAGCTCTTTCAAAAAAGGCGTTCTTGACCACAAACAGGGCTTTTTTGAAAGAGATTGTCCAGATTGCTTGGGTGCTCTCTTTTGAAAAAGCAGCTCACTTTTCAAAAGACTCGGGGCTGTCTAGACGATCTCTTTCGAAAAATCTTTTTCGAAAGAGGCCTGTAGTCTAGACATACCCTTAGAGAGAACGAATCTGCCTGAGAACCAGCTGGCTTCTCACTCCTGCAGTAAAGACTCCTACACTTAGCTCCAGAAGTCCCCGCTTTGATTCCTAAGAGTGCCTAGGAATTGGACTAATTACTGGCATTTAAAATATTTCCCAGCATAAACTTTCAGTGTTTTCAGTGGGAAATGACCTCGTATGTCAAATTTGCCTCACTGTCAACAGCACAGTGAGGTCTGATCACACTTAGTGATATTGAAATAGATGCAATAAACAGTCTGGCTGAACCTAGAAATTCGATTGTTTTGAACATTTGTGCCAGTAAAATGTTGTTGCTTCAGTGTTCATAATATTTAGAGTGAAAAGTGGAGGGGAGAACAGAACCAATGCAAAAGTAATTGAAAAATGGGAAGGATTTGAGAATTTTTCTACTGTCTTATCCAGCTCCTCTTAAAAATATATTGTTTAGGAATTTCTAATTTTTATCCATAGTTAATTCCTCTAAGTGCTTTAGAAAATTTTATCCCATTTTTTTTTAAACAAGAAGTTTTGATTATGTTGTAAAATATTATGGGATGGATTTTCAAAAGAACTTAGTTGATTTTTTAAAAAAATAAGTGTGGTTGCACTTTGAAGACTAGCAAATTTGTTAGGGAATAAACTTTCATTAGGTCAAACTCTCACTACTTCAGATGCTTGAAGAGAAAAAAGGAAGGAATACAGAGATGGGAGTGTGACATTAACGCTAATTAAATCAGAGAGTGATGAGGTGAGTATCTCAAGGAGAAATTACCTGTTGTATTGTGATTGAGGAGCACAAACCCACACTGATTTTCAACAATGTTTGTAGAAAGTCATGAATAGACAAATAACACCACAAGTGTTTATTTTGTGTGTGGTGCTTTATGAACACATGTTGATGTGCAACCATAATTTATTTTTAAAAAACAGTGCCCGCAGAATACTGTGAATGGATCTATAGAACAGAGACATTAGAAGAATTTTGTATAAGAACATACATAATGAAGCGATTGCCCATGTATATTGCACACAGAGTATGAAATAAATAACAGAATAATTACTTAACTGCCTAAGAATTGGACTAATTACTGGCATTTAAAATATTTCACAGCTTAAACATTCACAGTGTTTTCAGTGGAAAATGACCTCGTATGTCAAATTTGCCTCTCTGCTGACCTAGGGAGGTCTGTCTACATGATGCAGTTCTGTGAGCTTCCAAACTGGTACTCTCTCACTGCAGAGGAAACAAATGACTTTTTTTTCCAACCATTCAAGCACGAATTCCCTTCCAGAGTGGAGCCTGTACTCTACCCAGCCCTCTTACTGGGATGTGTTGAGCCTTGTATCCTCGCATCTCTGAGCAAAGAGATGACTGACAGCTGATTATCTGAGGGAAAAAAAAGATTTTTAAAAGTGCTGTACAGTGTGAAGACGTCTTCCTGTGGGAAGAGTGAGGCAGCCTGCTCAAGTAACTCGGGGCTCTTTTGCGATGTCTCTTCCTTCATACCCCCCCTCCAATTCTTTCCTCTTTCTCAGGCACCCTTGATGTCTTCCCCCTTCCTTCTCTGCCAGCTGGGTTAGGTTCCCTTGCCAATCCCCCTTCTCTTCCTCTGTGCTAGTGAAGGATCTGCCTTTTCTCCTGCTGAGATAGCTGCCTGGGGGAAATCTCTCATTCCTCTCCTGTCCCTCTATGGCCTCTTTCCCTACCACAGGGAGATCTGAAACTGTCTATGGACCCAACGTTATGGGACTTGGGGAGACTATATCCTCCTCCCTCTCCAGTAAGGCACTCAGACCAAGAGGAGCTGTGAAGATAACTGAGAAACAACAAAAGAAGCAGTTGCTGACTGCTGCAACGATAGGCCTTGTCTATGCTTACCAGGAGATTGGCTCTACAGGGATTGATGCCCCGGGTTGATTTAGCGGCTCTAGGAAAGACCCATTAAACTGACTGCTGATTGCACATTCATTAATTCAGGTACTCCACCAGATCAAAAAGCATAAGGGGAGTCACCAGGAGTGTTTTCACACACACACACCCCATCCCCGCAGTGAACATGCCACAGTAACTCAATCTAAGGTATGTCAACTCCAGCTACATTATTCACATAGCTGGAGTTGCATACCTTATTTCAATATTGTTCCCTAGTGTAGACCTGGCCTTAGGATCTCTTATTGCTAGTGGCCAGAATGGAAAATTGCAGGTCATTTCAGGGGCTCAGGACCCCCACAACAGTTAGTAAACCTTACAGGTGCCCTGTGCAAATTGGGATAATTGACAAGAATATTGTTCCACCATGTGGCCTTTTTGAGAAGGGCTAATAAAATCTACTTGTCTTGCAGGACAGATAAATGCTTTCCTTGCAGGTTGTCCTCTTACACCAGTGGTTCCCAAACTTTTTGGCATCATGCCCCCGTTTTGATTTTTGAGAAACCCTCACGCACCACCCCTCCCCCCCCCCCCCCCCCCCCCCCGCAATAGCAGCACAACTTGTTGAGGAGGAAAAAAAGGAAATGACTGAAAAACAAAACTTAAGGACTTAAGGGAGGGGCACATTGGGTTGCCTCACATCACCCCCCCAGTTTGGGAACCCATGTCTTACACCAATGAGGCACCACCAATTCCAACTCCCAACTCCCTCTGATTGTCAGTGAAAGGTTCTGTGGGGGGGGGGGAAGCATCAGTCCCCGCACCACATCTCCTTAGAGATGTATACTAGTACAGGTTGTCCACAGTCAGCATAGAAAGTATAGGGCTCCCCAGAGTGAACGCGGGGGAAGGGAATGTAGCTTGTAATGCAGATTTCACAGCATGCCACCATGTATTCAAAACTTGATATCCAGTTTTACTATAACAAAACTTGGACAGTTCTGTAATCTAGAACAGATGTAGCCACCGCCAAAACAATACCTAGAGCTCAGAGAATAGGGGGCCCCTGCTTAAAAACATACCAGTAATGAAATTGGGTTCCATTCTGACTGTCCCATGGTGCTCAGGCAGATTGTATAAACATTAACGCTCCAGGGCACGTGGCCAGACAAATCATATTACTTTAGATTTAACAGAAATGTTTAACCCAGTAAATTAGTATTACTTCCACCTGAGGAGTCTGCCTATGGAAGACTCCTTACAGATGGCTCACATTCCTCTTTGATATTTAAAGGAGCTTGGAACACTTACTGCAGATGCACACGGATACAGAGATGGAAATTTGATGCCCCAGAGCATGTCAGAACAGCAGTGATGTTATCCTACTTTGTGCATTCTCGCTCAAAGTGCAACACAGTTTATTCATATTCACACACTTACTTAGTTCAAGAATTCACAGCTGCAGGCCTTAAAACAATTTTGAGTGTGGAGTCCAAAGCCAACCCCCTCGTCCTCTACCTACTCCCAACCACACACACACACTGGGATGGCTAGGATGGCTGCAGGGCAATAAAGAACAATTTCTGCCATGCACTATCTTGTTTACGTGGGTCTTTTGTATATCCTAGGTCACAAATCCTTTTCGGCAACTGAGCCTGTTGTTTACTCTGCCATTTTTGATCAAATGTGGTCTGAGGATACATTACAATGGGGGTAAATCCTCTAGCAATCCAGAATCTCATTTTCAGCATCAGGTAAGTGAAATTAAAGAACTACTTATCTGCAGCAAAGTTATGCCCTAAGCTGGGCTCCAGATCTTTTTAAATTTTGTTTAGGCAGGGAGGCTGCTCAAAAACAAATTGGAACCCACTTAAACCCAATTTTGAGGATGTCAGAGGTGCAAAGACCTTGTGCTGGGCCCACTGTACAGGGGTGAACTCAGCTCAACGTGCTTTTATATTGAGCAATGTGCTTCATTTTAAGGTGGCCTTAGTGCAGCACAAATACAAGTGTAAAAAATTATAAACTGATGTGTGTCCCATAAAGACTAAAAAGCAAAAGCCATATTTATTTTGAAATGGAAGTACTGAGCTTATTAAATCTGAGTCCATCCCTGCTGTCAGGACGAGAGAGATCCCCCTGCATAAGTAAACTGGTATCAAAGATAGGGTGTGGGTCAAATTCTGCTCCCCGTTTAGGCAAGTAGTCATGTCTATTGGAGTCAGACAAGGCAATTGTCACTTCAGGGCATTTTTATTTTATTGTGAATGTTCATTAGAGCAGGAAAGCCGCTAGTAACAGGAATCCATCGTTTCCTGCCCCCATGTATTCTGATCACTAGATGGGAACCCAAGAACATGAATCCAGTTGGGACAAGGGGAAGGAGAGTAGGAGAAATATGGCACTTGCTGAGGAGTACCCTATGACCAAAGCATTTTGTGTCCTCTCATGCTTCTATCTTAGAATTAAATTATGTAAATACCATTATCAGAAGATACCTGTGTGATCCTCCATACTTTTTAATTTCTTGCCAGCCCTGAAGAACTGACATTTTTACACCCTCCATGTGCTATTTTCCATATAAAAGCGTCACCCAGATAGCAAAATGCAGTAGATGGTAATGTACTTACCCTGTTTAACTTTAAAAGTCAGCAGCTTAAACTAAATTGCAAAAATTGGATCTGACATGTCTGATCTCTGGTTCTTCAGCTGCTGGCTTGATTCTTTCCTGATTGTGAAGATAAGGATCACTGGCTGGCTGCTGGTCACCATGGCGACAGCCAGCGCTTTCAAAGTCATGTGTTTTGCCTGTAAAGAAATGTTTTTTCTGTGTGTGAGTTCTTAATGACCAAAGATAGATCAGTATGGGCAGCTGTATGGTGGTTGTATAACTGGTTGCCCATGAGCGGAGCAGAGATAAAGGGAGATACACATTTTTAAGTCAGTTGAAGAGCCATAACATATTTTTGCTCTGTATGTAGGATCAAATCTGATATTCTGCTTCCAGCATTGGTTAGCACCTGTAATTTCACTGGAAAATGAACGTCCCCGTAAGGCACCTGATCAACTGTGCAATGCTGTACATGAGGGATTAAATCCTCCCTAATCACAGGTGATTGGCTAGTGCCTTAAGGCATAAGAGTCGATTAACTTACCACTCATAACCAAGAAAAGCACAAACAAATCCATTTTCAGAGCTTAGGGAATGCACAGTTGATGTGGGACACCTGAGTTGCAGAAGACCCTCAAATTCATGGAATTAATCCCGAGTGTACTTGAGTCAATAGAGACTGAGGAGGTGGGACCAACAGATAAAGTTACAGGAGGTTAGGGATGGGAATCAGAGCTCCCTGCCCTCCCTCTAATGCGGGTCACTCATGCAGCCTCACAGACCCCTTTCCTCTCTATGGCTTAGGTGCAGTGAGAATACCCGTTCCTACTTTACTCTGCTTTGACCATGGTGTGAGATCCCTGGGACTTTCAAAATGTTAACGATAATTGTAGTCCGAATAGTCTCACTGTGATTTTCTTGCTCTCCAGTCCATTGCTGAAGCCTGGGATCACTATGAAGATGGATATGCTCAGCCCCAAACAAGGTGTAGGATGGTTAGCCTTCAGCAGCCACTGATGTGAGAAGTCCCACTGATATAATGCATCCAGGGATGACACATGGGGTGGGGGCAGGAGGGCAAGAGGAGGATCCAGCCCTTCAAATGCCATGCGTGGCAGGGGCAAAGGGCTGGCCAGCAGCTGGTGGAACAAGAGTCCCTGGGGGTCAGGGGAGGCCAGGGGCACCTGGCACCTGCAGAAAGTATCTGGCCTCCTGCACTAATTGGCAGTGGTGGGGAACTCATTCTGCTCCCCCAGCTGCATCACTTGGGAGAGGGGCAGAACCGCCCCCGCACTCTCCATCAGAAAGCAGAATGACTTGGCTGAAGGAGAAAAGTAAACTGAGGCCATGTTGCTCCACTTCCCCCACCGCTGCTGGTGAGTGCAGGGAGGCTGGATCCCTGCTACCGCAACACTCAGGAGAAGAGGGGACAGGAGAGGTTGGACTTAGGGAAGTGGAGCATTGTCCTGGCTCTTCCCCGGCCTAGAAATCACATGGCTGGTGCCCTCTGTGCCACCCTTCACCAGTTACCTCTGAATGCATTTGTATGTAAGCAGTGACTGTTCACATGAGTAATACAATCAGTTTGTGGGATCAAGCCTTTCTAACTCCACTAGTTGACTATTCAGTAACAAAGAAAATACCAGTTAAGTCCATAATTCTTTCTTGACTTCTTCCTTTGTGACTGGCTTGCGTTTCCATGGGACCATCAATGTACTTCATTGCTATGGTTGGAGGCTGGTCTGGCTCTGAATTGAACTGCATGGCTGAGGAAAGAGGAGAATGAATATTTTATTTAATTGTAATTAAAAGATTGTGAAAAGAATTGGTTTCCTGTTGGGCCAACTCTACCTTGCTGACATGAACTTCGTATTGTTTTGATCCTGGACCCATGAAAGGACTGAACAGATTCATGGACAGCCTCTGGTTCCTTTGTTGGGTTTCCCATGATCTCATTCTCGGTGGCAGTCCTGTTTCTAATCAAGAAATAGGTATGCATTTTCCCTTTGCCCTTCACTTCAATCTCTCCTCTTTCAGTCATCTCAAAACTTTTGCCCTTTAGGCAGCTAGAACAACAACAACAATTATATTAAAAGGGGTTTTTACAGAGCAAAAGTTATCAGATTCTTAGCATTCTTCTCTCAGAATAGCGGGGGCTGTGTCTACACTGGCATGAATTTCCGGAACTGCTTAAAACGGAATACTATTCCGTTTTCAGTTTTTCCGGAAAAGGAGCGTCTACATTGGCAGGCTGCTTTTCCGGAAAAGCCCTTTTTCCGGAAAAGCATCTGTGGCCAATGTAGACGCGCTTTTCCGGAAAAGAGCCCCGATCGCCATTTTCGCGATCGGGGCTTTTTTCCGGAAAAGACTACTGGGCTGTCTACACTGGCCCTTTTCCGGAACAGTGTTCCGGAATAAGGACTTATGCCCGAGCGGGAGCAGAATAGTTTTTCCGGAATAGCGGCTGATTTTGTACAGTAAAGCGTCGTTGCTTTTCCGGAAATTCAAGGGCCAGTGTAGACAGCTCGCAGCTTATTCCGGAAAAGCAGCTGATTTTCCGGAATAAGTGGCCCAGTGTAGACACAGCCATGGTGTATATCAGCAATTAAACTAAAACAGGTGGGAAAAAGCAGGTTAGAATAGTCAAAATTCCCTACAATTAACTGAGAGGAAGATTTTGCTCTACAGCTGGTTTTTGTATTTAGATCAAGGTTTGGCTTGCTTAAGTAAGTATGCACAAAGTGCCTGATCCAAAGCCCACTGAGTCAGAGAGTCTTCCCACAGAATTTAATCAACTTTGATCTCATGGTGATCAGAATCATAGATTACTAGAACTGGAAGAGACCTCAGGAGGTCATCAAGTCCAGTCCCTTGCCCTCACAGCAGGACCAAGCACCATCTAGATCATCCCTGATAGATGTCTATTAAAATCAAATTCTCACTTGATAGGTAGGGTTCTTATTGTCCATGAAGCCATGGTAAAATTAAACATTAGTGATTGAAGTGGGATTCACCTGCCAATTAGGGTGTGTCTAGACTACCTAGTTTTGTCGACAAAAGTGGACTTTTGTCGACAAAACAATACCAGCGTCTACACTACCGCGGAGTTCTGTCGACATAACGTCAACAGAACTCTGCGGTTTTGTCGACGCTGGTATACCTCATTTTACGAGGCAAAACACCTTCTGTCGACAGCGTTCTGTCGACAAAAGGTGTTATTGCCTGTAACACTGCGTCCAAACTACGGAGTTCTGTCGACAAAGCGGCTTGCTTTGTCGACAGAACTCCATGTGTCTGGACGCTCTTTGTTGACGGAAGTTTTGTCGACAGTATCTGTCGACAAAACTTCCGTCGACAAAACACGGTAGTCTAGACGTACCCTTAGAGATTTATATGACAAGAAATAGATATAGGGTGATACGAAATTGACTATGGCAAGAGTTGGTTTTATTCTTTTGCACTAATGTAGTTTAAGTGATTCTGATGGCAAATTTCATCTGTTACACATCAGAAATTATCATTATGTATCAAACTTAGATGAACAGAGTTTAGTTCTTTGTTTTAAAAAGAGAACAAAGACTAGGAAAAAGGAGGTTGATAATGTGATGCTTGGGTGAACAAATGCTCTGGTTTTACTGTTGATATAGAGGTGTGGTGTCAAGTTTTTATTGGCATTGAGAAGGCCACATTCCTCATAGTTGAAAAAACAGTGGTTTATGTAGTTGTGCCCAATAAAACCTTTATATCACAAGTTATCAGCCTCCATATAGGGATAAATTGAAATTCTATCCAATATTTTATGCAGATGGTCAGACTAGATGATCTAATGAGCTTTTAAGTCACACCATTATGTATTATGTATTCACATCAGATAGGAGGAAATATTTTACTCTAAAATTTAGAATTGGAATAATCTGTCTTAGTACAGGGATGGTAAAGTTCACTCAATTCTAATTGCCTCAGCATTATTTTACATGAACATATTATTGTTAAAATTAAGTACATTGTGGAAAACAGTGATATTTACATACACGTAAAACTCAATGCAACTTTTTCCAGCAAAGCTATAAAAAGGAGCATTACTGCAGCTACTCACTAATAGACAGTTGGGCTAAGGTGAATTTTACTTGGAACCCCATGACTTTCCATCCGGGAAGCTATATTCACTGTGTCTCCAAACAAGCAATAACGAGGCATCTTTTCTCCAACAACTCCAGCCAGGACAGGACCTGTGTGGATCCCAACTCTAATCTTTACAAAGACACAAAGAACCCAGAAGATCACCTCTTTAAAGTACATTTAAAACATTTACCATCCACTTCTCCATTAATGCTAATGCAGCGGGGCGTGTCGCTGAAAAATCAGGCAATTTATCAAAATACAGCTGTAGGGGACTTGCCCAAGAGCACAGAGGAAGTCCCAGACCAGCACATTTACCACACAACAACTCTTTCACCCAAACAGCATGTGGATATCTCTGTGGTATTGACTCACTTGGATAGGATTTCCAGAAACCGGATTCTTCACTTCTTTGGCTGCGAGGATTATTCCAAGGGCAAAGTTGGCAACTCTCTCAGCATGAGTCGATACAGGCACAGGGACACCTCCTACCACCATGTAAGCATCACCTATTGTTTCCACCTTTAATATGCAGGGAAATAGAGCTGAGTATTCTAAACACATCTAATTCTGCAATTTTTTTCAGGGACAGGTTCTCACTTTACCTGCAGCTGCCCCATTTTCCCTTTCAAAAGTTGTTCTCAACCACTGAGAGGTGCCAGTGGAGGAAACCTTCCAGCCTTTGGCTTCCCTGATTTCTATGAAAATGCTATTGGGTACGTGTCCCTTTGCTCTACAAGCAGAGAGTTCCTGCCCATCAAATTTGGTTCTACAGAAGGATCTTTGCAAGGCCTGAGGCAGTGGAAGAACGGTGCTATAAAAGCATTCCCCTTCCACACAGGGTAGGAACACTCCCTTACACATGAGGCAGCTGGTAGTTTAATGGATTTACAGATGGTTGGCTAATTCATAAATTGGGGGGCTTAAAAGGATATTTTGGGGGGAAAACATAAATGAGGGACTATTCTTCAGTGACAATTACTATTAATCTACTCAAATGATAGCTGAGGTAAACTATCCAAATGTTAGGAATACATTAAATAGCAGCATGAAGCATGCAGTGTGGTGCTGGTCTGTCATAATCTTCCTTACAAAAGGATCAGATTGTCTTCCTGCAGCCAATGGATTTCCCCATGTTCTCTGTAATGGGCAAAGTCTACATTCCTTACAGGCATAGCTCTTCCTGCTGTGAATCGATGTTGTACCTAAGAAAGTAATTTGGGTTTTGGCCCTGGAAACATGCAGGCTACGTCTACACTGGCCCCTTTTCCGGAAGGGGCATGTTAATTTCACCTATCGTAGTAGGGAAATCCGCGGGGGATTTAAATATCCCCCGCGGCATTTAAATAAAAATGTCCGCCGCTTTTTTCCGGCTTTTAAAAAAGCCGGAAAAGAGCGTCTACACTGGCTCCGATCCTCCGGAAAAAGCGCCCTTTTCCGGAGGCTCTTATTCCTACTTTAAAGGAATAAGAGCCTCCGGAAAAGGGCGCTTTTTCCGGAGGATCGGAGCCAGTGTAGACGCTCTTTTCCGGCTTTTTTAAAAGCCGGAAAAAAGCGGCGGACATTTTTATTTAAATGCCGCGGGGGATATTTAAATCCCCCGCGGATTTCCCTACTACGATAGGTGAAATTAACATGCCCCTTCCGGAAAAGGGGCCAGTGTAGACGAGCCCGCAGAGCTCTTGCCAAGAATATAAGAGGTTTGTTTGAACCACAGAAATCCCAAAAGTATTAAATTCATTGTACAAAGCCATTGTGCTGTGAATAAATTTTCTAAACAAGTCTGAGGTGGTTTTAGTGTTTCATTCATTATCTTTACATGAGTGATTAGCTTAAACTGGATTTACTTGCCCTTTTTTTTCTGAACGCCAGTAAAATAGCAAGCACAAAATTTCTAATGAGCTACCTAATAACATAACCATTTAAAACAATATAGTATGCTAGGCGCATGAAAACTATGTCGCTATAGATAGCTGTCATCAATAGAGTCCACTTAAGGATAATGACAGTAATTATTTTCTATAGTAAATTAAAAAAATAACAGCCAGAGTCACTAATGCAAATAGATATTTATGCTGTGTCCAGAGATTTTCTTTAATTGGATTTATTCATAACTTCAGACATTTACTAGCTGGAACTAGGTAAGTGCCTTTGATCAGTTTAAATAATTCATTCCCACTTGGGAAACTTGAAACTGTAACCTGCTCTTCCCTCAAGTTCCCATGAATTTAACTTGGAGATTTGCCTGAGTAAGCAATGAGTAAGGGCTTTAAGAGTTGGCTCTGCATGCACAGATACTTACAATTGTAGGGGGACAGATATTAATTTCAGACCAGATGTTCAGACTTCAGGAGTCCATGAAACTAAGCCAATTAGCCAGCTAAGACCCGGGAGAAAATACTCGTGTTCCATTTTGATGAAATTTTCATCTCTAAGGCTATGTCTAGACTACAAGCCTCTTTCAAAAGAGGCTTCTTCAAAAGATACTTTCAAAAAAGCCGCTTTCGAAAAACAGTGTCTAGACTACAACCAGTACTTTCGAAAAAGCAAGCCGCTTTTTCGAAAGAGAGCACCCAGGCAGTCTGGACGCTCTTTCAAAAAAGCACAGTTTCCATTACATAGTGCCTTTTTTCGAAAGAGCACTTTCGAAAAAAGGCGTTATACCTCGTAAAACAAAGTTTTCCACAGTCAAAAAAACTGCCATGTTCTTTCGAAGCAGTCTAGACACAGGGAGGCTACTTCTAGACTGGCATGATTTTCCGGAAATGCTTTTAATGGAAAAGTTTTCCGTTAAAAGCATTTTCGGAACAGAGCGTCTAGATTGGCACGGACGCTTTTCTGCAAAAGCACTTTTTGCGGAAAAGTGTCTGTGCCAATCTAGACGTGCTTTTCCGCAAAAAAGCCCCAATCACCATTTTCGGAATCGGGGCTTTTTTGCGCAAAACAAATCTGAGCTGTCTACACTGGCCCTTTTGCGCAAAAGTTTTGCGCAAAAGGACTTTTGCCCAAACGGGAGCAGCATAGTATTTCTGCAAGAACACTGACAATCTTACATGAGATCGTCAGTGCTTTTGCGGAAATTCAAGTGGCCAGTGTAGACAGCTGGCAAGTTTTTCCGGAAAAGCGGCTGATTTTCCAGAAAAACTGGCCAGTCTAGACCCAGCCAGGGGAAGTTTTTTCGAAAAAAGGCCACTTTAAGAAAAACAAAAAACCTGTAGTCTAGACACACCCTAAGACATTAATTGGGACTAGCTGATAGTATGTCTATCAGAGAAAGAGAATACTTAAAAAGACACTGCAGGCTCTCCACTACCCCAGCCATAGAGACAGCTTTGTCTGGACTGATAGTGACTCGGGGTGGGCAAGTTAGTGGAGCTTAGCCAAGCCACTGGCCCCTGTGCAGCTGAGGGAAGAGTATAAAAACCCTGCCTGCCAGCCTGTGCCCAGTCAGCAGCCTCCATTGGGATTAGTGTACAACTGAATTCTTTGGGGGAGTTGTGAGCATTTCATCAGTTGTCTTGAGGGGGGTGGTGGAAATTTTTACCTCACCAAGAGATTGGCTGAAGTAGGATGAGCTTTTTGCCCTTCCCACAGCAGCTCAGGGACCTAGTGGGATAGGTCAGGTTGTAAGGTTTGGGTGGTCACAACTCAAGCAATGGCAAATACTCAATGCAGAGATTTGATTCCTTATGGGTCTGGTTCCCTGAGAAAACAGAGTTAGCAGTAGACTGAGGGGAAGACATTCCTTAAAGAAGTTGAGAAACAGTCGTGAGGCTCCTAATGCCTGATACAGCAGAGAGATGACCGCCCCCCTTTTCCCAACCCTTTTATCCTCATTAGAGGGACATGCAGTGGAGTCCTGCAACAGGCTAGGACTAGATGGATAAGGAGGAGCTGGCGGCAGCTCTCTATCAGGTGGAACCAATTAAGGAAGTAATCATGCCCTGCACTGCATATGAGTTACAGTCAGTAAGTTCCCAGAGGAGTTAAGTGTTAAATTGTGACCTAATTAAGCCACATCCCTTGCATTTTGGTTTTCTTTCTGAATTTCCAGAACTATGATCCAAGCCAAGTGGGGCATAAGGTGAATGATCTGAGCTATCCAAAATGGGCAATCTAACTAACTTTATCACTTCAGTCAGGAATCAGAAAGTGATATAATAAGAATCACATTGGCTTTATAGGTAGGCTTTTCTGGGGTAAAAAGAGATCAACTGTTCTGACCCTAGTGATGGAAAAATAAGGAATGAGTATCTCCTGGATAACCAGGTCACCGACAAGCCAGATTAAAATCTGCCACTCTGAATAGCTCCAAAAGGGGAATGCTGGGTTTGAAATTAGCTAAATGATATCAAGGAAATTAGACAGGCCTGGTTACACTCATATTTGAATCTTTTTAGCACATTTAATTACAATCACTGCATGCTAGCTAGTTTTCTGTACAGAACTCTGAAAAAATTATGTATAATTATTTAATTAAACACAGGAACAGTCATTAAAGGAATTTAAGGCTAAATTGTTAGTTTCCTGACCCCCATCAAAGTCGCTATCAACTCCAATATCTCATGCTTTATTGCAACCCTTTGCAATTCACAAAAACCAGTTGCATGAAAACAGCCACAGCCTTTGAAAATAAATAAGCAATTACCTTGTAGACATCATGCACAGTTGTTAGTCTGTCAAACCGCAGATACATTGAATTTAACATGAGGACTATCTGAATAGGCTCACACTGGGCACAAATGTTGGTAAAGGTCACAACATCACTGAACAATATGGTGCATTCTTTAAACTCCCCTGTGAACAGAAAGGTCAGTGTGAGTACTCCTGTCATTTCTAAATAATTCTGATGGGAGGGACAGATCAGTTGCTGTTGATGTGATGCATACATGAGACTTGTTTGCTGAGATTACTTATCTTATTTTGTAAATACTTGGTGAGAAAAATCATTTAAGATCTTTATTGGTAAGGAAGGAAATGATGTAATAATGTATCAAGCACTTGAGACGGGGTGGGCAAAAAAACAGCAATAGTTTGCCAGGGTGAGCCCCTGGCAGGCTGCCACCATTATATTTATCTGTGCTTCCACAGGTACCAGTGATTGCTGCTCCCATTGGCTGAAGATCACCATTCCCAGCAAATGGAAGCTGCAGAAAGCAGTGTGGACTGGGACACTGCTTCCCACAGCTCCCATTGACCAGGAACGGCAACCTACAGCAAACTGGCATGAGGGGCTAATCCTGACAGACCAGTATTTGCCTGACTTAAACATGTTCTTTAGTCTATCCCTACTCCACGCAGCTCTTAAGCACATGCTTAACTTTAAGTTTATGCTTAAGTCCCACTTTCTTCAATGGAATTTAAACATATGCTTAAATACTGTCCTAAATAAGAATAAAAATGCTTTCCTAAAATCAGGCCAGGGCTGGGCTTACACATTTTTAGAAGAACAGCAGCATTTTATAGGTATGGCTGATTTGTTCCAGTTCCTCCTTCGTTTCCTGTATCTTTCCAGTCACACTGACACCTCCTATCTTCTAGCTAGATTACTATTGTACTTGCTGACTGGGTAGCCACCAGAAAGGGGGTATCATTGAGGCTACACAGTTTGCACATCTTTGGAGCCAGATCTGGTTAACAGCACAGTTCCCAAATCTAGTATTAAAGACAGAGCTGCTTTTTAAAAATACATGTATCGTATTTATTCACCTGCCTCAACTCGTTTTCCCTCTTTTAGCTGGTTGGCCACATGCTTTGGAAGCATGGCATAGAGCAGAGCTTCTGTCTTTTTCTTCTCTTCCTCCAGGTGCTTTGAGAGTATCCGCAGTTCTTCTTTCTTCCTCTCCAGCTGGCTGGAGAGCTCCATCTCAGCCAGCCTTTGCTGGTTGAGAAGAATCAAATCCCTGGTAACGTCATGAGGTGCTATGTCTGCAATGTGCATCTGTCTCTCTTCCAGCTCATGCAAAGTGCGCAGTAAAGGTGAGCAGAGATACAGCATGCACTGCAGAGACTCCATCCACATCATCTGGCCTGTTTAGAACAATTGGAAAAGAAAGTGAGGACTTTAACAGCCAACCCCAAGTGTCCCCTGGCTGCTCCTCCCCTTCTCTCCAAAGGGACCTAGACACAGAACAGCAGGAGGCACTGGGAGTGAAGGGAAGATGTTGATCTGTGGGGCTGCCAGCAGGCAGGAGTCACTGGGGGAGAGGGGAGGTGGCTGCTAAGCACCCACTAATTTTTCCTTATGTATGTTGGAGACCTAGAGCACCCATGGAATTAGCACCTAAGCCCCCGCTACACAAATTGTTTCAGCTCCCCTGCAGTTGGTGCTGAGAGCAGAGGTTAGCTTTCTGAGCTTTGTCTTGCACACCCCAAACTACCAATGAAGTGGATGGTGTTGGCTGAAGGCTGGGGATATCCACCAGGACATATCAACTGGGCTATGGAGTGGCAGTAGAACTATTCTGCAGACAGCTCAACTTAATGGCTAAAATAGTGTATATTTTATCATCCTACTGCATACACAACAAAGAAGAACCAGAGGTTTTGCATAGGGAGCTACCTTGTCATTCTACCCCCACTTGTTATCTGGCTTTCCCCAATGAATTAAGAAGCCCATAAAAAAGTAGTTCCATGACTTTGGGGTGAACACTTCTATGCACCTCCCAATACCTCAGCCTTCCACAAATGGAATCTCACTGGTTTTCACCAGAGGACCCTGAACACTTGCAGAGGGAGGGGCAGGATTTGTGCATGAGTGTAATAAAGCATCACTCTTCTTTCCTTTTCCATACAAACAGCTGACCATTTATTTCTCTAATGCAAGGAGGGAGGAGAAATCAGCTAATTCAACCCTTTCCTTATTCTTGATTTAGTAAGAGCCATCTTGTTCATTCAAAAAAAATTAGTACCTCTCAGCTCTAGCATTGGACGTTGTTTCCATGACTCTGGCATCATCTCTCTCCTAGTCCGGAAAACAAATTGACTGTTGATAAACTTCTGAACACTAGAGATGGTGAATGTCACTTCTGGGTGCACGATACTGAAGTAATCATCCAGGCGAATGCCCATGGTCTGCAGGCCAGGGACAATCTTTTGAATGCTCACCCCAGCTTGCTTTACTCTGAGCTTAAAAACAACACGGGCCGCAGGTTACATTTCACATCCTCTTTGAGTTCAGCTACTAATCATTTGAACCCCCACTTGCAATACACGATCACTATTTGCAAATGGACTTGGCTTCACACAGAACCAGTCAATCATCTCTTGACTGAAATACACAGCTCATTTCTCTGCATGGCTTCTGTCTTATAGAATAACATAACATAGAATGTTAGCTTGCAACTGGGAAATAGTTTTTTAATCATACAAGTGTTCTTGATACATTTTGCTAAGATTCCAAACATTAATCTTCACTGAAATATCAATTATATACAAGTAATGAGTCTGATCTTTGTCTTGCTTACACCAGTGTAAGTCCTGTGCAACTCAACCAATCGCAGTGCAGCTTACAACCAGTGAATAAGAGGAGAATCAAGTCAATTTTCCATCAATAATATGCCGTAGAACATCAATATTTAGTAATTACAAATCACAGAGTAGTGTTCATTTCAGTTGCATAATGCTATACAAGTCATGTTTTTGTACAAGACTTATTAAGCTTCTTCCTCATCTCCCCACAATTCCTTGTTCCCTTGCGTATATAGCAATGTCATGGTGACTTTGGAGAAAAATTAATTCTAAAATTAAAGAGATTGTTTGTTTCGACAATCTGCCATGCTGTGATCTCTTTTCTGTTCCTCACATGGGCCATGGTTTCACATGGTGGTGGCTCCAGTAATTGCAGCAGATTTATGATGTTTCTGTGGTTTTCAAAATCATTGTTATAATCTTACATTGTATAAAGGATAGTCAGCATTTGGGATGGATGTTTTTAGAACCTTTTAAAAAGATATGCCACTCTTTATCATTAAATACTGTCATTACAAAAACAGATTAACAAGTCAGCTTTGGCCAGCCAGTGGCACAAGGGAGATCTGAGAGATATCACAGTATTGCCGTACACCCAGAATAGAAAATAACTGCTGTATTGGCAAATATGTTGGCAAATACTAACTTTGCAATGAACACTACTGGCTTATGGTTACTTTCTTCAGGTCATATCTTGTATCAGTGTTTAAGAGCTGTCTTTGAAACTGTTGACAAAATATGACCCTAGTTTTGGCAGAGCCTGAAACTTTCTCCTCAGCAAGCAATTCACCATGTTAATTGTTCCCCATCTGAGGACCTGCGCAAATTATGAGAGCAAGACTTTATTCTGCACAAATATTTGTTTATCAGATACATAGAAAGGCTTAAAGCCTCTGATTTTCATTTACCACATTCTGAAGTGAGGTCTATCAACATTTGAAAACCTCTGTATCTAACCCAGCTGTAGGAACACTTTCCAGAAGTAGCCAATGTATTTGATTTGCTTACTCCACCCACCCACTTTCTCTCTTGTCTCCTATGTGAAGCCAACATCCTCTGCAGAGCATGGGAGTAGGAAGCTGAGGAGCCTGCTAGGGGATAAGATAAAGGAAAACTACAAATTTGGGAGAGTTCCCACAGCAAATACTTGCTGCAACTATGGTGGTGGGAGAAGCTGCTGCTACCAGTCCCCCGTGGCAATATGTTTGTGAAAAAGAAATTAGTCAGAGCTCTGTCATTAGACATGAAAAGAAGCTGGGTTCCTCCTCCTGGAGGACAGTGTGGTGCTGGGATTTCCTAGAAGAGGTGCTTTTTCACTGCCTGAAGAATCTCAATGATCAGCCAGGTTCCACAGAAGTCACTGGGTGAGCAGGGGATGGGGTAAGGGAAGGGAAGCTAGATGCAAGTGCAAGGGTGTCACTTTCCTAAGGAGTCCAAAAGGTGGGAAAAGATCCAGGCATTGGAAAATACAGGAAACAATGAGTGTTTGATGACTGAGAGTGATGCACCTTGCTAGCTCAGAAATCTCAGGGAACTCCCTTGCAATGTAGGAGACCCCACTTCAAGTTCCATTCCCCTGTTTGATGAGAAGAGATTCAATCAGCTATTGGCCACCTTTCAGCTGAGTGGGCTGTGGGAAAATCTGATGCAGGGCTCCTTTAATTTCTCCTCCTGAAGTTATTGTTCTACTTCAGTTAAATATTAGCTGGGTCAGAGAAAAATCACTCCATAACCTAACGGTTAGAGTACCAGGTAGCATTGGACTGTTCTAAGGAATTTGTCCTCTTCCTTCCACTCCCTGGCTATTTTGCATGGAGCTAGATGGCCTCTGAGCACATCTACTGGTTCAGATCACAATATCAGTTAGATGGAGGAAAATCCATTTTACCACAATTCATGGATTACTAGCACAACTGGGCATCTATCGCTGAGTGGAAGGGGGCTTTGGGGACACCTGTCTCGTTGCTCAGCATTGCAATGCTGAAGTCCCTTTGTGAAGCTGAGCCTATGTGGCTTGCGTGTGTGTGTGTGTGTGTGTGTGTGTGTGTGTGTGTGTGTGTGTGTGTGTAAAACTTACTTACCAGGTGCTTGCCTTACCTCTTCATCAAAAACAATATGGAAAGGAAGCCCATTGCAAAATGTTTTTGTATCTATCCAGAGGGTTGTAGGATATACTGGATTAAATCGTCTCAGAAGTTTACCTGCAGTAAGATAAATCTGAAGCTTTCAATCCTATTGTAGCTCATAAAAATAATCAGCAGACAGATGTGAAATAATAAGGAAAACCACTATAAATAATGAGAGACATGTTAGTCTGTTTCAGCAAAAACAAGGAATCTGGTGGCACTTTAACAAATTTATTAAGATATTAGAGAATAAGCTCTCGTGAGCTACAACTCACTTCCTCAGATGCCGAAGAGAAACAGCATCTGAAGAAGTGAGTTGTAGTTCACAAAAGCTTATGTTCTAATACCCTTATAAATTTTAGTCTTTAAAATGCCTCCAGACTCCTTGTTTTTAATATAAATAATGTGTGACTATAGAAATGTGCAAGTTCTTGGTGTGCTGTGCTGTACATAAAATGGAAATGAGTGAGCTGCTTTATATTTATCTGCGTGAAAAAAATTAGCTCTTTAAACCTAGAAAAATATTAATCTTTCTGTATGTGAAATTATGAAAAAAATAGATAGCAATAGAGTCCTGTGAATATTTCAGATACTATAGCAATTGTCACTGCAATATTCACACCAAAGGGTATAAAACAAAGGTGTTCAATATAGCCTGCCAACTGCTTATGGACACTCAGGCTATGTCTACACTCCAAGGTTTTTGTGCAAAACTGGCTGTTTTTGTGCAAAAACCAGCAGAGCGTCCACACCTCAAGTGTATTTTTGCGCAAAAAAAAAATACAGTAAATTGACAGGACAGAGGGTTTTTGCCAGTAGAGTTATTCCTCTCCCCGCAAGGAATAACTCCTTTTTGTGCTACAGCTCTTGTGCAAAAAGGCACGTGTGGATGCTCTGCAGTGGTTTCTTGCGCAAAAAGAGCCTATCAGAAAAAGCACAGGTGCTCTGATGGCCATTCTATTAATGGCCATCCGAGCTTTCTTGTGCAAGAGTGTCCATGCAGTGTGGATGCTCCCTTGCACAAAAGCACATCGCTTTTGCGATGTGATTTTGAGGTCTAGATGTGCTTTTGTGCTAGAAGTTTTTGCAGAAGATCTCTTCGACAAAAAACTTCTTGCACAAAAACCCTGCAGTGTAGACAAAGCCCCATAGTGGAAAGGGATAGGGACACAGTCTGCTGTCCCTTATATGAAGAAATCTGGTCCAGGGAATGGAGATCAAAGGGAGTGTCTCTGAAATATTCCTTGAGCTTTTTCTTAAAGCAGTCACTGTGTCTGTGGGGAGGTAAAAGCTTGCAATGGGAAAGGTAACGTTTTCATGTTACATGCTGAGCACGAAGCATGTAGATTAAAAGTGCCTAATTGACACATGTGCCCAAATACTGTTGATTTGTAATTGGTCTTAGATATCTCAGTCACTTAGGGTATGTCTGCACTGTGAACACCTGTACCTAGCCCATGTTGGCTGACTCTGGCTGAGGGGCTGTTTAATTATGGTGTAAATGTTTGGAATGGGGCTGCAGCTACTCATCTATTTTCTACATAAATTTACATCTCTGCTGCAACTAGACAGCCCCTCAGCAAGAGGTATTTAATTGCAGTCCATGTGCCATTTGGCTTTTTAGACTATTTCATTTATATAACAATAAAGAGTTTCTGGAAATAGGGAAATGCATGATTATGCCTGCATGGTTTATAGCTCAGCATTCTCCAGTAACCCGTTAACAATCAGACTGATGATTATTTCAAGTGATCTCTTTTCAAACATCTGTCATTAGCAACAGAGAAGCAAAGGTAGCAAGTTCTCAGGTAACTTTGGGGGGAAGAAGGCTAGATTAAGAATTAAAGGCCTAGCTTTCAGTAGAGCTGAGATTCTGCAGCTCCAGCTGAAGTCAATGGGAGCTCAGCATCTTTGAGAATCAGACTCTTGGTAATTTAAACAATTGATGAACCATTACAAGTTAACACAAAGAATCTGTTTCTTTGATTTTTTTTAAATGCGGTTCTACTTCAAAAAGTGATCACAAATAAATGGAAATTGTTTTAGTTTGTAGATTTGCTCATTTTGTATATTCAGAGTCCTGTAGATTGATGCTAGATTCAGAAATAAATTTTTCACTCCTATTAACATTATTGAACCAAAACAGCTTTGGCAAAGTGAACTGGCTTATAACCCTTATCGATCACCAACAGAATTCAATCAGCTACCCTTGAAAAAACCTACTGATACCTATAGATACTTCGGTGTCATCTTGGGCATTATTGGATACACCTTTGCAAGTATAAAGCTAACAGACGGTATAATTATCAGTTGCAGTTGTGCAAGTATAAGGCGAACAGAAGGTATAATTTGGCCCATAGCATCGATTACAGTTGTTGATTGAAAAGGAAATAACACAGTTTTTAAACCAGATCTTGGCCGTATTTGCAAGGCTAGCAGCTAGAAAAACCTTTTTTAAATTACAGGTTGAACTTCTAAAATCCAGACCTCTCTGGTTTGGCAACATCCATGGTCCAGCAGGACCAAAGAGCCCCATTGACTGGGGAACATGCCCAGGGCTGGGGCCTGGCCATGGCTAGGAAGCTTTGACCTCCCTTTGCCCAGCAAACTCCCTGGTTTGGGACCTCTTAGGTTCGGAGCATGTAGGACCAGGAAAGTCCAACCTGTATTTCATTATTTGCGAACTGAGACGACTTGATCTGCATATCATTGAGAATCAATAAACATGGAACTCCACAATGCTATTTTTACAGATACATGAGATCCATATGACATGAGAGACACATACCGTATGAGCCATTAGTAAGCATGTTTCTTTACCTACAGCTTTAGTGGATTACAATATGCCATCAAGAGGATACAGGGAAAATATGAATGGTGAGTTGTCAATGGATGTGAAGTTATGTATGGCTTATAAATTACTAAATGGACAGTATTAATAAATTATGTCCGAATCCCTTTGAATCATTTTCCTCTTACCTCTTCCTAGTGTAACAATTCCTCTGATTGTTTCCCAATGATTTTTCTTGACAGGACAAACACTTGTTCTGTCTCTAATCTTCTTTATTTTTTTTTCAATATCCTGTGGAATAAGCCCAGTCTGATCATTCAAAACAAATAACTGCAAATAAATCATGTCAACCTTCCTAAGTTTGTTCCTAGAGGACTGTGGGAGCAATTAGAAATGCTGCAGTAACTAGCCATCCTCAATCCACATTGAAATATTTGATTTCCTATAGACTTTATTTGGAATTGAAATTATTCAGTAAATTGGAGAAAGGACTTGCAGGACCCAATGCTGCAGATTATTCCGTAGTGTTTATGGGATCTGTTTGCATGAAGTAACTTGCAGGATGGGAGCCTTAAATTGGGACAGCTGATTCACTTAGGCTACGTCTAGACTGGCATGATTTTCCGCAAATGCTTTTAACAGAAAAGTTTTCCGTTAAAAGCATTTGCAGAAAAGAGTGTCTAGATTGGCAGGACGCTTTTCCGCAAAAGCACTTTTTGCAGAAAAGCATCCGTGCCAATCTAGACGCGCTTTTCCACAAAAAAGCCCCGATCGCCATTTTCGTGATCGGGGCTTTTTTTGCGCAAAACAAATCTGAGCTGTCTATATTGGCCCTTTTGCGCAAAAGCTTTGCTCAAAAGGACTTTTGCCCAAATGGGAGCAGCATAGTATTTCCGCAAGAAGCACTAATTTCAGACAGTAGGAAGTCAGTGTTCTTGCGGAAATTCAAGCGGCCAGTGCAGCCAGCTGGCAAGTTTTTCCGCAAAAGCAGCCACTTTTGCGGAAAAACTTGTCAGTCTAGACATAGCCTTAAAGCATTTTGGGTAAAAAAATCCCCATTATGGTATTTACTAATGAAAGCTATTTATTTCCCTGACATTTATTCATAGGAGAAACTTCAAAATACCTCTTTATTCAGTTGTTTCTCAGTTTGCCTTCCAGAATCAGCAAGGTATTGTGGTGAAGAAGAGAATTTATTCCTTTTTTTGTATGAAAATACAGGCTTTTGAGTGACAAGGAAAACTATATGTTCTTTTTTCCCAGTTCGTTCTTCCTCCTCTGTTTGATTGACTATTTCCATTGAAATTTCAGTGTTGAAAAAATCCAGGGCTGCTGCGCCAATGATTCCTGAAAGGGAATAAAAGACAGAATTCTGTAGTGAACTAAAATATTCCATTGTAACTAGTATTTGAGCAATGTTGTGTGCCAATTCAAGCATTTACAGCTGACTTCCATGGTGATGAGCGTTTACTTATAAAATATCAGAAGTGCAAGACATATGAAGAATCAATAACACTAATTACATCTATGTGTACATTTTGGATCAGATCCTTAGCTGGGGTAATTCAGTCTAGTCCCACTAATTCTATACAGTGTGAGGGTGATTTACACCAGTTTTGATGCAACATACAGCTTGGGGTGTTGAGAAATGTATTTAACTATCCACATAGCAAACGAAGTTAATGAAGAGAGTGCAGAATGCGAAAAATTATCTAAGGACTGAAATTAAACTTTAGAATGAGCCATGAGTAAAAGGTGGTTTGTCCCTGCATCAGAAGGAATGGTGAATCTCAGATACCCCCAGATTTGGCATCTTTCTGGAGCTCCCATTTGATGGGAGTGAATAGAGAAGAGGGCTCGTTTGTATCTTTTGCTTCTTTGACTCTTCATCAGACACTGCATTCTGCCTGCTGGGCCATGGAGGGCTTATTCTCCTAATCCTCTTACCATAATTGCCTGCCACTCATTCACATGAGTCCAAAAAAGCAGTATTGGGCCAAAAAGCCCTAGTCCCCCATCCACCGTCTGCTCCATGCCTACATTCAAAATCCAGACAAGTCCTGTGTTGCTGGCTTGTGAGGTGGTTTGAGGCTTTACCTCGCCCCCATCCCCTTTACTTGCCTGTACAGGCTATTCTCAAAATGTTTTCCTTTATAAAGCATACTGCAGCTATTTTCTAATATCTATATTTAGGCAAATTATATACTTTTGCTATGATTATCTTTCTTTTTATTTCTGAATAACATTTTCCACAGTATGACCTTGATTATATAGTCAAGGGGAATTTTCTCTCTTGAAACAAGAAATTGCATCAACATACTTTATTATTGCTTCCATCTGTACTTAGTAATATGTGGTAGTTGAGTCTAGTATTATACAGTGACAATGATCTGAAAACTCACTCTGTATTTCTAGGGACCTGTGAAGTCTCAAATCGCTATGCATTCTGAAATATAAAAAGGAAATGGGTACTTTCAAAGGGAGAAGCTTTGATTCCCATTTGAGATTATAAGCTCCTGTGAAGGGGCTCCATTTAATCATCTGAGGCTAAGAATGGGGATCTATTTTATCAGAGCACAAATATAATTGTGAAATATAGTGAGTATTTCAATGATCATAAAGATGGGTTTCTCAGTGAAGATACGAGTTCTTACAAATGCTAATAGATGCCCTAGTGCTTGAGTCCAAAGCTAGTTTTGCCTTCATAATCATTGCAGAATGTCTCCATGTTGTATTTTTAAAATTTCTCCTCAGATTAAATATCCTTTTTAGGCCGTTTTAATGATTTTAGTGATAAGAAGTATTGAGAACTAGCCCACAAGCAGACTCTCTAATGCACATCAGCAGTTTCAACTTCTTCCACCATAAAAATCTGTGGCTGCGTCTAGACTGGCAAGATTTTGTGCAAAAGCAGTTGCTTTTGCGTAAAATCTTGCCGCCTGTCTACACTGGCCCCGAGTATTTGCGCAAGAACACTGACCTTGTACTGTACAAAATCAGTGGTTTTTGTGCAAATACTCCGACGCTCCTGCTCAGGGATAAGCCCTCTTGCGCAAGTATTTACAGCCAAGTTAATTTCTTGTGCAAGAAAGCCCGACGTCTAAAATGGCCATTGGAGCTTTCTTGTGCAAGAGAGCGTCTACACTGGCACAGATGATTTGCGCAAAGGCACATGCCAGTATAGACGCTCTCTTGCGCAAATACTTTTAATGGAAAATCTTCCGTTAAAAGTATTTGCACAAAATCATGCCAGTCTAGACACAGCCTGTATGTTTCAGAAATGCTATGACAGGACAAATTTCAGTTATCTGCTTTTCAGAGTTGCTGAGTATCCCCAAATCCCAATAAAAAAATTAACAGAAGCTGTAGATGTTCAGCATATCTGAAAATTAAACCATAATAGCAATATATTTAAATGTCAAACAACATTTTGTTGGTCTGTAAATTCTCATACATAGACCTTGTGAAAATTAAGCAAAGAATAGCTGCAAATGTATGAGTCTATAAATGTAATGAGGTACTAGCTCAATTGCATTATTACCTGGAACAATGTGGCACAGTCCTCTTCTATCTGAGTAGTAATGCAAATGCATTGATCCATCTTCATTCTTTTCTACCCTAAAAGAAGGTGCATTCATCTCCTGAAATAATAATGATAGAAGATATAACTATCAAAGGGTATGTCTAAACTACAAAGTTAGTTCGAACTAACTTTCATAGGCGCTAAACTAGCGCTCTGTTAGTTCGAATTTAATTCAAACTAACGGAGCGCTTAGTTCGAACTAGGTAAACCTCATTCCACGAGGATTAAGCCTAGTTCGAACTTACTAGTTCGAATTAAGGGCTGTGTAGACCCTTAATTCGAACTAGTGGGAGGCTAGCCCTCCCCAGGTTTCCCTGGTGGCCACTCTGGCCAACACCAGGGAAACTCTATTGCCCCTCTCCCGGTCCCAGACCCCTTAAAGGGGCACGGGCTGGCTACGGTGCCCGTGCCAGGTGCAAGCCTGCCAGCACCCAGCCAGCAGACCCTGCACCTGGTTGAGCCACCCACCCGATGCCCCCCAGCTTTCCCCCTCTTCCCGGGACCAGGCTGGTGGCTCCCGGGAGCTTGCCTGGGACCGCAAGAGGCAGGCACCCGCCTGGGCTAGTGCGGACATCGTGGACCTCGTCCACGATCTCCGCACTAGGCACAGAAAAGTGGCCGGCTAGGGCAGGAGAGCTGCCAGCCTGGCCACCCAGGAGCAGGTGTGCAAGAGAATCAAGGGGGTCCACTGAGACCCCTGACCCTGAGCCCTGAGCTTACAATGGCTGTCCTGGGTCAGACCAAAGGTCCATCTAGCCCAGTAGCCTGTCTGCCGACAGTGGCCAACCCTAGGGACCCTGGAGGGGATGGACCGAAGACAGTGACCAAGCCATTTGTCTCGTGCCATCCCTCTCCAGCCTTCCACAAACCTTGGGCAGGGACACCACTCCGACCCCCTGGCTAATACCACTCCATGGACCCAACCTCCATCACTTGATCTCACTTCCCTTTAAACTCTGTTCTAGTTCTAGCCTTCACAGCCTCCTGCAGCAAGGAGTTCCACAGGTTGACTCTTTGCTTTGTGAAGAACAACTTTCTGTTACTACTTTGAAGCCTGCTACCCATTCCTTTCCTTTGGTGTCCTCTAGTCCTTCTTTATGGGAACTAATGAAGAACTTTTCTGTATGCACCCTCTCCACCCCACTCCTGCTTTTAGAGACCTCTATCCTGTCCCCCCTCCGTCTCCTCTTTTCTAAGCTGAAAAGTCCCAGTCTCTTTAGCCTCTCTTCACGTAGGACCTGTTCCCAACCCCTGATCATTTTAGTTGCCCTCCCCTCTCCCAGCCTCTCTCTTCCCCTCTCCCACCCCCTTTTCCCAGTCTCCCCCAGTTTTGTTCGATAAAGACAGATTCCATTTTGGAAGACACGTTATCTTTATTTTGTACATCAAGAAGAGGGGCTAGGGAAGGGTAAGTGGAAGGAGGTGAGGGAGGAATGGGGCACGAGCCCCCGATGGGGAGGACTGGGCTGGCTCTGCGGGCTTCTGGGGGTGGAAGCTCTCCTGCAGCCCCCCAATTGCCCCTTCTCCCCAGATGGCAGCCTGCGGCAAGTGCAGCCGGGCTGATGGCCGAGTGGTGTGATGTGCCCAGTGTGGGTAGTCCGGGCAATCCAAGCCAGGACTGCTTTGCAAGCGGGGCACCCCTGAGAACTGTCTGTCCGGGGTGGGGGTTGGGACCCTTTAAGCACAGCCCTCGGCTAGCCTGAGACAGCATCTCCACGCTCTAAGTCCTCCTCTGATGCCCTGCCGGCACTGCTTCCGGCCATCCTTAAGCCCGGTTCAGGGTCCACTTAATGAGGACATGCTAGTTCCAATTAGCAAAACGCTAATTCAAACTAGTTTTTTAGTCTGGATCCATTAGTTCGAATTAGCTTAGTTCGAATTAACTAATTCGAACTAAGTTAGTTCGAATTAACGTTGTAGTGTAGACGTACCCAAAAAGAACAATAGTGCAATAGCAAACTCTATAAAACATTTTACATCTTATCAAAATAAATGCTTATACTTTATAACACTGAACAAGTTTACGTTTGATTTATCAGAGAATTGATTAACTTTACATCTAATATTAAGGATAACTTTGCAATGGCTGATTCTTTCCCCAGTAATGCATCAGTATAATTAATTTCGGTGCACCAGAGGGATGGTTAGAGCACAGTATTTTGTTATGGTGTTGGTGTGTAAACTCTGACAGGGTAATCCACATCTGCTCAGTGGTTCTTACTTAAACTTGCCTGATAAGAAAGAGACAGGTAGCTGTGTAGTGCATCCAAGTTCTCTATGAACTCATAGAGATTTCCACCCAGAGTTCTTAGCATATGGTCATAGCCTGATTGCTTACAAAATTCAAAGAAATACTCTCCAAACTGCTTCAGAACCATATCAGGGGGAACATCTGGCAAAATAAAGATACATTAATTAACATGACAGATGTGAGAGTTTTATAAATGCTGAGAATGGCCTAACAATAAATACAAAATGCTTGTAGAAAAGGGAGGGAATTTTTAGAACCTAGACTGTAGCCCACATTCTACACACAGCAGAGGTCAGGGTAGGTGAATGTACAAGGGTGGCACAGAACTCTCCTTTGTACTCTCCCTACCCTTGGATCCTGTTTGCAGGCCTCATTCCTGGGCTTAACTGAGAGCATCCTGAGGGAAGCTTGAATTCAGTCATGCTGTTAGTCCCAAGGAACTGAAATCACAGATGGGAGATGAGGGGAGTATAAGGGCATCCCACCTTGCTCCCTTTCTGTCATCAGTGACCCCATATGGAACGGGAAAGTGGTGGCATAGAAGCCTCATATAGAACCCACAACTCTAACCTGATCAGTCATTTGAAATGTGGTGATCTCCGACTGGCAGTAAAAGCTATGGTTATGTATTAAGCATTTTTATTCTATGTTATTTTTTTAAAAATATTTGCAAAAAAAATACTGTATGAATACTATAAATGGGAAGAAGTGCATTTTCTCTAGCTGTCCCATTAGCTTTTTGTTCTGTATTTTAGACATCACCAGCAGATGACTAATCAGATTTTGATCTGAGGAAGTGGGTCTGGCCCACGAAAGCTCATCATCTAATAAACCATCTTGTTAGTCTTTAAAGTGCTACATTGTCCTGCATTTTGCTTCAACTACCCCAGACTAACACGGCTACATTTCTATCACTATTCAGCAGATGACTGACATTCCAATATTTTCAACATTCATTCCTAATGCTGCTCTCTGACTCGATTCTCCCCTGCTAGTGCCTGGAGACACAAACTATACCTCCTGGAGCCCTGGGGATGCTGTGATCCTCATGGGAGGAAAAGAATCATAGAACACTAGAAGTAGAAGGGAACTCGAGAGGGCATCGAGTCCAGTCCCCTGCCCCCATCGGCAGGACCCAGTACCATCTAGATTCTAGATCATCCCTGATAGATGTCTCTCTAACCTGCTCTTAAATATCTCCAGAGATGGAGATTCTACAACCTCCCTAGGCAACTTATTCCAGTGTTTAACACCATGACAGTTAGGAAGTTTTTCCTAATGTCCAACCTACACCTCCCTTGGTGCAGTTTAAGCTCATTATTTCTTGTCCTATCCTCAGAGGCTAAGGGGAACAGGCAGTGTTGTTACCTTTGCCTTCCCTCCAAAAGCTAGATGAGGAGGGTAGTCTTAAATTGAATTCAGAGCCCTAACAAAACCCCATGCATGCTAGTAGAGAGTGTCTAATCAATTAGTCCTAACTAACATTATCAATTTTAGGAGCTCCAAACAGTGACCTTCTCCAAGCTTTTTTAATCATAAAGTTGATGCAGCTTCAGCTATCTTCTGGATGGCCTTCCCAACTCTGACCCTGCTCCCCTGGTTGTACCAATCCAAGCAAGTATAACCCAAGATCAGCATAGTTCCTGATTTATAGAAAGCCCAATTACACTCCTTCTGAACTCATTTGGAAAACTTCCTTTGACTTATAAGAAGCATGAGATCCTCGGAAGTATGGGCCCAAGTCTTGTCAGTGCAAAGCAAAACATACCTAACATTTTGCAGGCTTTGTCAATTAGCTGCATTGTGATCTCATCTTTGTAAACTTCAAAAGTAAAAAATGTGTCCTGAACTCCTGCCTGGAGTCTGTAACAAAAATGAGATTCATGTTGCAACATCATTCTAAACAGAACACATTTAAGACTTTAATATTCCTTAGTTGGTCAATTCTCCAATTGGCACCCTTTACTGAGAGAGGTACCTGAGAAAAACCCTTCCCTTCATTAATATTAACTGGATAGATGAGTACCTGTTGAGGAGAAAATCTCAACTTAGGGCTCAAACCTGCAACTTTGCGTCACACGGAAATTGGTGAGATTTAAGTACTTGTCTAAACAATGGGCTGAATGAAAATCTATGTGAAAGAAGGCTGATCCTATTATTTAGTATTATGGTAGCACTTATGAACCCGAGTTTAGTATTAGTGCCCCATTGAACTAGGCAGTGTACAGAAGATAGTATTGATTTTGCTTCTCTTCTATTGGCGTACTATACATTGTGACACATGCTGTTAAATTTGGTTCCTGGTAGGCCTAAACCAAAGTCTATTTAAGTCGGTGTGAATCTTTCCATTGATTTCAATGGGCTATGAATTAGGGATGTAAAAAATTCATTTTGAAAATGTAACCGTGTAACTGCTAAAATCATAGTGGTTACACGATTACATGTTCTGTGGGCTCAGCAGTATAAAGCTTAAATAAGTTTATACTGCAGAGCCTGCCGTGAAGTCTCCCCAGGACCAGGGCCAGTAGCTCTTCTGCAGCTCCACCTGGCCCCAAAGGGCTGGAGCAGCCCCCTGGCCAGGGCATATAGGAAGCTTCTCCAGCCCCTGTTGGTTAAGGGTGAGGCTTACTGGTTAACCATTTACATCCCTACTTTGGATCAGTACTTGTGTCATGTTTTATCTATGTTTGATTTATGTTTTTGTTTCTTTGTATTATGTGCAATTCTATAAAGCTTTTTTAAATTTAAAAAAGCAACCAAAAAAGAGTAAAATCAATGTTTCCTATTACAATTAATAACTTTTCCCTGCGGCTCCAAGATGAAATTGACTTCAAAATAAGGGTGGCTTCTATTCAGCATAATGAGTTTTCAATAATGAAACAATGCACTACTGTGTCTATTGCACACATGTCCTTCAGACAAAATGTCATCCTTCATTTTTTGGTCTAATAAATGAAGTAATTAATGTCCTAGGATAAAATGTTGCGGTGTAAAAGCCTTGACATTGACTTAATAGATATGTTTAATAATTGCCTACTAAATAACGAATACTTCAGCCTTCATTCAGCAGCGAGAGATTGCTGGTCTGTGATACTATGTTCCTATATTTTCTCTTAATTTATTACATTCCTTAGATATGAGTTACCTTATTTTTTCCCATATTTCTTCACCATATTTTTCAATCACCAAAGACTTCAGGCATGTGTTTATAAATCCATACTGCAAAAATAAATATAAGAATATAAAAAAATTATAGACAAAAGTGGCCTTGAACCATGCAAGTCCATAATATTTTAAATTCCACTGTTATAATACAAAATAGCAGGTAACACTTTGCACTCATTTAGTGCCTTTCATCCAAAGATATTAATCCTTTACAATGTTTGTATTTATCTGCACATTTTAAAGATTTTTAAGAGTAAAAATAATTAATCCTGTTTTATAAATAGGCATCAGACAAAAATCTGCTCTGATTAACACTGAGGTCAATCCAGAATCATTCCCATGAAAGGAGTTACTACATCAGTGTGATAGAAAGCAAGATTAGCCCCACAGTGCTTCAACTACAGTGTAAGGGATTATCTAGGTACACATAAAATGGAGGTGACTGTGATTTGAAAAGATGAGTAAACATGAAGTTATATAGATAAATAGTATAATAGAAATAATTACCTGAAGCTAGGGACAGCGTTTGCAAACTGGGGACCTACTAAAGACCACTGCCATCAATGCTGAATCCATCTCAGAGAGGAATGGGGTTTTGTTTAAGCCCATAGTGAGTTGGTGTGTGGATGGGGTCTGGAATCCAAGTCTCCTGGCTCCTAGTCAGCCGCCCTCCAACCCTACTGCCACTATTTGCAATTTGGAATGATTATTTTAGTGTCTGAATTCACTGAGAAAGTCCTCAGTAAGTATTTCTGCTCTGGTTTTTAAATTAAATTACATTTGCATGGCAATGGCAGCCTGATCCTGCCTGCCTTCAGTCTTATCTTTATAGAGCAGGCAAACCGGGTAGGGACACCAATGTTATTTTGCTTGTTTCCAGGCTGCAGGCCCTATCTGTGTACTTGACAGAGCTGTAGGGTACTTCATTGCCACTGTGTGGTTCAAAGGAAACATCATTTCTAGATTTGCTCAAATACCTGGTATTCACTAGACTGAGCCGCAGCTGGCTTGCCGTGGAAACACGTGCTTAAAAACGATATAAGGGTCACACAAATTCAGCCTCTGGAGCACCTTTCAAGCCACAGCAGCTATTCTGTTCCATTGACACAGTTTCCCCATAACAGTTACCCAGCACATCAGTGGCTACTACACAGCCCACAGGGCGTCCAGGCAGACGTGTGTGCCTTGCCCAGTGAATAAGTTTCTAACATTCATCGAGGGGCCAGCCCATTTCCCGGGAAAGCTGCTCCACCCTCCCAGGCGAGGCCGATCGCCCCATCCCAGGCGTGGGAATGAGAGGCGGGCAGCACTGGCCTGGGACACAAGTCCTAGCACAGGCTGCCTCCCCCTCCCAGCTCTTGAGCGCCACGTCGCAGCCCCCGCGTCTGCCCGGCTCCTAGTCAAGGGCGCTGGTTAACCCCGGAATGTCGCTCCGGGCTGCTGCCCACGGTGGTCTGATCTCGGCTTGGCCTGGCCGTCAGGTGGCCTGGGAGAGCGCCAGCCACCCCTAGGACTGTTCCCGCGCAGCAGCCCTGCCGGGGGCACCAGCCCTGCCTCGGACCCTTCAGTCGCCGGCTCCTTTTACAGGACCCGCAAGGGGCGGGAGGCTAAACGGCACTTGCCCTTCCACCCCCCCCCCCGCTCCCCGTCTGTCCCCCAGGGCAGGCAGGCGGCAGGCAGGGCACCTCCCCCGCCCCCGGAGCCGGGCGACAGGGACCCAAGCGCCACTCACCATCCTGGCACCGAGGCCGCAGCACCGCCGGTCACAGCAGAGCCGGGCCGCGGTCACAGCGGCGAAGCCCCCGCTGGCTCTGCGCCCCACGCCGGAGAGGGCTGCCCCGTCTCCATGGTGGCTGAGGGTCTTCACACGCACACACGGGCGCCCGGAGAGAGGCGCCAAGTCGTGGCGCGCTGGCGGGCAGCCGCCTCCTAGCACAGCCTCAGCAGCCCAGCGCCGGGTGAGCCAGGCACCGCCACGTCCCCATCCTGCGCCGCAGGGCGCCGAGCCTCTCCCCGCCGGAGCCGGCTCAGGCCGGAGTCGCAGCGCCCCTCTCCCTCCTTTGCCACAGCGCAGCCCCCATCCCTGCCATGCGGGGCTCGCTGCCCCTCAGCAGACCGGCTGGGGGAGGCGCAGTTAGCCTGGCGCGGCGCGGGGCGGCGCTGGGGAGCTGAGGTCGCTGTCCAAGGGGCGAGGTGCTGAACTGCTCGCCGCTCCGGAGCGAGCCCTGGTCATCCAGCCCGGCTACCCAGGGCTCGGGGCAGATTCTGCCGGCGAGCCCCGAATCTCCCAGCCCGGACTGCGGCAGCTGGAGAGCAGAGCCGAGCTCACGGGCGCGCGTCTCAGTCTCCCCCTAGCCCGAGTTCATTCGCTTCGCTGGCTGCGTTTGGCCGAGGCTTCCTCAAGCGGAGCGGGCACGCTGCATCCTAGTCCCCGTTGGGCGCGCCAGCCGGATTCATAGAAAATCAGCACTTCAGAGGCGAGCACAGAAGTGTGCCAGGCAGCAAGCGTCTGCTTCCCTGCGCCTTGCGCTCCAAAAAGGGCTTTGTTTTTCCTGGGCTACCGATCGGCTTGTACAGCAATTAACTGCGCATAAAAGGAAACGTCCCAGCCCTTGCAGGGATGACAAGTAAGCCAGTACAGTGCAGACCAAGGGCCCCATTAAGATGGAGTTTTCCCAAACATGTGTTTGTTTTCCTGAGCAAAGGTATCTGATCGCAAATTCTGGCAAACACCGTCACTGAAATCCTACACTGACCCATACAGGATTTGATTCTCATAGCTAAGAAAAATCACAGAGCTGCACTGCTGTGTAATGAGTCACAAATAGGCCAAGTATTGTTTCAAAAACAGTCACAGGAGGGTTTTCATTCCAGGGATGCTCAGATTTCGTTAGGAAAATAGCTAAGCTTCCGCATCGGACGTGTTGCTGCAGCCACATGCTGACGGTTCCCGTGGCATTTAGACACGCTGTACACATGTTCTTGGAGCCCCTAATTCTGTAAACATCGGCTTGTAATAGAAGGTTGTTAATCAGTGTAACAGCCAGAACACGAATACTGAGCTCCACTGACAAGGGATGGGGAGGCCCTCCGGGTTTTGTGTGCCCAAGCAATTTTCCCCTCACTTTCATGCTTGGCCTTTCAAGCCTCTACTTCACACTGTAGCCGCCTTATCTTTTGTTCACTGCACCATGGATCTCTAGTCTGGAGCTGCTAGCTGAGAGTCAGCTTCCTTCCAAATAACCTTCCATAAGGGCCCCCAGAGCACAAAGTAACAGGTACATTTCAGTTGTGTAACATTATAAAAAGGGATTGTAATATTGGTGCTAAGCATCTAGGAATGATCAAACTAGGCCAGAGGTACATCCACACTGTACAGCTATTTCAGGATATAGTTACCCCATGTCTACACAAGCCGCCCATTATTTCAAAATATTTTTTTCAAAATAATGGGTGCGCTATTTTGGTAAACCTGGGATAAGAGATGGCTCAAAATAGCACATTATTTTGAAATTTGGTGCTGTGTAGACATACCAAATTTCAAAATAAGCTATTTCAAAATAGTTTCAAAATAAGATACACAATTTGCATAGTGCAAATTGTGTATCTTATTTCAAGTTTAGGGTGCTGTGCAGATGCACCCTCAGTGTATCATGACTGACCTAACAGATACTCCCATTCTTTTAATCACAGACATTATAAAGGTGAACAGCATCTCTCACCGGAGACCTTAAAAATGGCCCTTATATCATGGTTGAGTTTTTGAAGCAAAAGTTTGGTAGTCAGTTTATGACAGCCATGGCCAACCTGTGGCTTGCAGGCTGCATGTGCTCCCCCCCCCCCCCCCCCCACAGGGTGCAGCTTGCAAAGTCCCCCTCCCTTCCCCCGTGGCTTGTAAAGCCACCCCCCACACTCCTAAAAATGGCTCTCTCCTCCCAGCTCCCTGTGATGACCTGGGCAGGGGAGCCGTCCAGCGCGACCATTAAAGATGCAGAATTAAAGATGGTGGCAGCTGGAGGGAGCCTGATGTAACCAAAAAGTCTTTAAAAGCATTTAAATGCATTTTCTTAAAGGGGCAGGTTTTTTTTCTTGACAACTTTGCCCCGGCTCTTCCCACTGGATCCACTGATATCTTGGCTCTTTGCTGAGAATGGGTTGGCCACCCCTGGTTTATGCTATGAAATTGCTGTAAAATGGAAATCAGTAACATTTTCATGCAAATATTAGGGACCTACAATGACTGAGGTGCGATCAGAGCTGTGCATTATCAATAACTATCTCTCCACTATTATTAGTCCTACATTCCATGTTATGGACCAAATTAGGTGTTATGGGTAACAAATTAGAAATGTGTTAGAAGAAAGAAGTTAAATTCAACCAGTCGAAGGCAAATTCAACTTTTCTGAAGCACCAGTGAAATTCACTTTTACCATTATATTTTATTTGTGTTGGATGCCGAAGGTGTGTACATTCAAAGTAAATAGCCAGCAAAAGGAGAAGAGCTTTTATAACAGTAACCCATAAAAGAGAGTTGTAAAGTTGCACTCAGTTATGAAGAATGGAACCATATTAGTGAGGTAGACGGTGGACCAGCAGCATCTGGCAGTGCTTGTGTGCTTTTCCCTTTGTCACTTGTCTTTTAAAAGCATAAGACTTACTATTTTCTGATGTTATTTTATTATATATTTTGTTCAATGGCTGCTCTCTTCCTATTTAGCAAAGTAATTCAACTGAAGAAAAGCTCATTGGAACTGATGTTTTAAATAAAACATCAGTCTGCTTCACAATTCCAGCCATGAATCAGTTTCTATTATTGTCAAGATCTTTGTAACGTGACCTCTAGAGGGCAATCCTTCCCAATTTTAAATTTGGAAGCGGACAACACAGGAGTAGCACACAGTGTATCGATATAGTATTATTAACAGATTCTTGATGGAATGAATAAATTCGAAGTAAAGAACAAGGATTTTTGCATTCAAATTGGATGCCTTTATATACTTTAGGTTCTGTTATGCTCAGAGGAGCATAATTAAAATGTTGAGATCTGGATGCCTAAAATCTTGCTCCCAAATCCATTTGGGTCTTTACTTAAAAGTGATCTGCTTATCAAAAACATTGAGCACCCTAAAATCCCATTAAAATCAGGAGCTGATCAATACTATTTGAAAATCAGACCACTTCTATTCATTTGAGCCTAAATTCTCACAGATACTTAGCCACAAAATGCCAATTAATGAATAATGAGTCTAATATATTCATATTTTGGAGAGGTGGATGCAAGAACTACAAATAGAGAAGAACATAAGAATGATCATACTGGTCAAACCAAAGGTCCATCTAGCCCAATATCCTGTCTTCTGACAGTGGCCAATGTTAGTGCCCCCAGAGGGACTGAACAGAACAGGTAATCATCAAGTGATCCCATCCCTGTCACCAATTCCCAGCTTCTAACAAATGGAGGCTAGGGACATCATTCCTACCCATCCTTGCTAACAGTCATTGAGGGACATATCTCCCATGAATCCTGTTAAAATCCTGGCCTTCACAACATCCTCTGGCAAGGAGTTTCAAGGACTGTGTATTATGTGAAGACATTCTTCCTTTTGTTTGTTTTAAACCTGCTACCTACTAATTTCATTTGGTGACCCCTGGTTCTTATGTTATAAGAACAAATAAATAACTTTTCCTTATTCACATGACAAATGTTACCTTATATGAACAAGATGTGACTAAGTACCATCTTGAACACTTTCCTAATAAAGCCTGCCCCTTTCAGCTATTCTTTGGTTTTAGGTTGTAAACTCCTTGGGGCACAGGTTGTCTTTTCTTTTCATGTTAGAAAATGTTTAGTTTGTTGTGGACACTAACCAAAAATTATATCTATTGCTGTTAATTCTGCAACTTTGATCAACAAATCAAATGGTGGGCCAGGTGGAAGGATGCCAACATCCCAAAGAAAAATCTCTGTAAGGTACCATCTGAAAAATCCAGTGGCTTTTCACTCCCCCAGAAAATATAGTTCACTTTGACATCCATTAGCCACATCACTTGACAGATGCACCTACTTTGTCCATAAATGGGGAATGAGACACAATCATATTTGTGGCTGCAGAAATGGACTTCAAACTATGGAACATCTCATCAGTCAATGTTCCAAATGAGCATATTCCAGTAATACCTCTGTAATCCACTCTGGGTCATCTGGAGCTATTAATTGGATTGCTAACTTAGACCTGAAAATCTAACAGTGCTGTTTTTAAAGCCGTACAAAGAAAACTATTAGATAAAATGAATATGAATTAATTAATAAAAATATAAATGAAACATATTTAGGATGCCTGAACTGTGAATTCCAGAGTTTTGTGTATTTAGACAACAATGCTCAAAATCTAAAACATCTTCCTCTGCAGAAAAATATTTGTTTGCCTTATGTCTAATATTAGTCATGGTCCCAAGGAAAGAAATCAATGTACAATTTTTCCCTTCCAATATATCTCTTGTCCAAAAGCAGAACACTTCCTGAATCCAATGTTCAAAACTCAGACCCTATCAAAATTACGGCTTTCCAAATTTCCAGCTTCCAACTTCTAGGGAATCCAGAATCAGCTGCACTCAAATCATTCTAACAACTACATCAGCCTCTGTTCTCTCCACTTTCAAGTCCACTTATATTTTTATTGCCCAGATTTCAGCACATTTTTTTATGTTTACAAACTACAATTGTGCACACAAATCATGGCCTCCATCACATATTTAACACTTTGCATGCTCAAATACATTTATTTTTGAACTTGTGAAATCTAGCAATGTACATTTTTGTGTAATCAATGTTGGCAGAAATTGTGCTCACTGTTTTAAAATCCATGTTAAATCCCATGCAGGATCCATTTTGTTGCTATTGCTTCAGTAACACTTCGCAGCTATAAAATACTTTCTCTGAGAAATAACTTTTACCTGGAAAAGCTGATTCGAATTTCCCTCAATTTTAAATATTTCTTTTTAAAAAAATCCTCTCTCTTTTTTCAGTGTTCTGAATTTATTTCGACATTATATATAGTTTTCTAAATTGCATCACATCAAAGGACTTTTGGCATCTAAAAACCAATATATCCCACCACTACAATGAATTATAGCATGAGCAGCATTTGTTTTGACAGAATGTACATGTTGTAGCATCTGTTTTTATTTGAAATAATATTTGGGGTTTTTTTTATGGAAGTTCCAATCTATTTTAAAATGGGCAAGGTTAGATATTATAATTATTAGTTACCTTTATGAGCTGGGCATACAATTTGCATACCAGTTTTGATTGCTTAATCACTCCCACAAACAACTAAATACAATCTAGTTCTAAGTTCATGAGCCACACGATTCTAGTATCAGGTTCCCACCCATTCATGTATTTCTCAACTGTAACTCATCATTAGCTATGTCCTTGATTTAAAGTCCCAATTTTACCCTCATACGCCTGCTGTTTATTACACTGTATATACATGTAAATAATTGACTTTAGCAATGATGATTCATGAAACCAAGGTTACAAAATATACATATAAGTAATGCATGTAATTCCGCATCACTTACAGATTCAATGTACTACAGTAAAACTCCTGTTGTCTGGCATCCCGTGATCCAGCATGCCTGCTAGTCCGGCATCACCTGGAAGTGCTCCAGGCAGCCAGACAATTGGAGCTGCTCTGCCCCGGGCTTCCCCAAGTCAGCCTCAGCAGCTGACTTGGGGACACCTGGGGCAAAGCAGCTGGGGTGCTGATGGGTTGGTCCCGTAGCGCCACCCCTCAGCGCTGTGGGACCAACCCAGCAGCATCCCAGCTGCTCTGCCCCAGACTTCCCCAAGTCAGCCACTGCTGAAACTGACCAGTGGCTGACTCCGGGAAGCCCGGGGCAGAGCATCCCAGCTGCCCTGGCTCCTCAAAAAATGAGGAGTAACGTTACTTCGAACCAAGGGGTTTGGTTCGAACTAATGCGATCCGGTGCACACTTTCATTTTCGAAACAGCTGTCATTCAGAGTAACGCGCCGGCAATATCATGCTAATGAAGTGCGGGATACTTAAATCCCCACTTCATTGACTAATTTGAATCCCTGCATTTGCATCCCTAGTTCGAACTAGGGTGCAAGTATAGACATACCCATATATAGTTTAGAGGAACCATTTTCAGATCATGGTTTTTTTGGCAAATGGGTCATTTGATGTTTGCTTGTTCACTGCCCATTATTTATGATAATTTTGATTGGTCATGTGGTATTGTTTCTGCTCCCTAAGTGGATAACTGAAACTTTTTAAACAGGAGACTGGGGAGTCATATGTAGCAAATACAGAATAGTGACTAATCAATCCAATTCTAATGTGATTTTTCAGACACAAGATCATTAGTTTATCACAAAATTTATAAAAATTGGGAGATCTGCAAATATTTTCACACATATCTGTCAACTGTTCAAATACTTCATTTTTTTCTTTGTCTGTGTTCTCCACCTATAAAAATTGGATACAATAGCCCCTTTCTTTCACACTTTTTTTGTCTTGTCCATGTAGATTGTACCCGCATTAAGACAGCCAATTTGAGACAGGCACTGTTTCTCCTTCTGTGTATGTATAGTACATAGCACAAGGGGATCCTGATTCTGATAGGGGCCTCTAGATGCTACAATAAATAATAATCATAACCTCACAAATCTTTAAAAAGTCAATGTGGCATTTTTATTAGAAAATATCTTCACAAATCAGTATATTTACTGTTCATGTAGCTCTAATCCAGTAACAACTTCCCTTCCCCAAATCTGTTTACATGAGCCCCTAACATCCTCTCCCAGCTCCCCCGACCTTCTACAAATGTCTTGGCACGTGCCCTTCTTCAGTTCTATCTTCAACACCTCTTCGAATAGTCAAGAAGCCCCATGGGTCTTCCTCAATTTTATACCCTCTTTGGCTTCAAAGGATCACTGTGCACCCTGGAGGACAACAAACAGGTAAGAACACTGAGTGCCAGAAAGTTTGCTGGGAGTGAAAGCCCCAGGGTCCAGCAGAGAGGCTCTTAACCCTGCTAGTTCCCATGAATCTTCGAAGGGAGAAAAGAGGAAACAGCAGCGGCAGAGAGTGGTTTGAGGATTGTGCCCAGAATAAGGGGAGTGGTCAGCAAGTGGATTTTGGAACTGGATGGAAGTAACAGGAGCAGAGAAAGGCATTGGGCTAGGTGGAAGGGAGGCCTGCTGTATGTGAACCAATCTGAACCTAAATAAAGATCTGGATTCAAGGGATGTTCAGAGTACCAGGTTTGGTTCCTATTTTGTTTGAACCATTTTGCTCATCTTTACTAATTCAGCACCATGTAACTCCTTGAAAATGTTTAGTTTTGCTTATAAGAACATAAGAACGGCCATACTGGGTCAGATCAAAGGTCCTTCTAGCCCAGTATCCTGTCTGCCGACAGTGGCCAGCACCAGGTGCCCCAGAGAGGGTGGACCGAAGACAATGATCAAGCGATTTGTCTCCTGCCATCTCTCTCCAGCCTCTGACAAACAGAGGCCAAGGACACCATTTTATCCCCTGGCTAATAGCCTTTTATGGACCTAACCTCCATGAAATTATCTAGCTTCTCTTTAAACTCTATTATAGTCCTAGCCTTCACAGCCTCCTCTGGCAAGGAGTTCCACAGGTTGACTACACGCTGGGTGAAGAAGAACTTTCTTTTATTCGTTTTAAACCTGCTACCCACTTATTTCATGTGGTGTCCTCTAGTTCTTCTATTTAGGGAACTAATAAATAACTTTTCTTTATCCGCCCTCTCCACACCACTCATGATTTTATAGACCTCTATCATATCCCCCCTCAGTCTCCTCTTTTCTAAACTGAAAAGTCCCAGTCTCTTTAGCCTCTCCTCATATGGGACCCGTTCCAAACCCCTAATCATTTTAGTTGCCCTTTTCTGAACCCTTTCCAAGGCCAAATTTTTTTTTTTTAGGTGAGGAGACCACATCTGTACACAGTATTCCAGATGTGGGCGTACCATAATTTTATACAGGGGCAGTAAAATATTCTGGGTCTTATTTTCTATCCCTTCCCTAATAATTCCTAGCATCCTATTTGCCTTTTTGACCACTGCTGCACACTGCGTGGAAGTTTTCAGAGAACTGTCCATGATAACTCCAAGATCTCTTTCCTGATTTGTCGTAGCCAAATTAGCCCCCATCATACTGTACCTATATTTGGGGTTATTTTTCCCGATGTGCATTACTTTACACTTATCCACATTAAATTTCATTTGCCATTTTGTTGCCCAATCACTCAGTTTGGTGAGATCTTCTTGGAGTCCCTCAAAGTCTGCTTCTGTCTTGACTATCCTAAACAGTTTTGGGATATATAATTCAATAAGTCATTGCCACAAATGTAAAATTAGTTACTGTTTGAGTACCATGCATTTGTCTAATATTTTGCTTCGATGTAATCTTCCTCGCCCATAGTTAGTGTGTCAGCATTAAAGGGCCATTTCAACCTCCACGCAGCCAGTGGAACTGGAGTGGGTTTGCAGCAGAAAGGAGAGGCTGGATCCAGGAGATCAGCAAAGGAGAGTTGTACCTCCTCTACCGTATTAAGGTTAGTTTCACAGGACTTCTGGTGTGGCACCAAAGTGTATGGGAGTGCTGGGGCAGGGTTGGTGGCTGTGCAGATTTTCTGCTCTTGTCTCATGAGGCTGAGTTATGTTATGAGTTATGCCCTTGTTTATAGCTAGGCCAGCCTAGCTACTTGTACTATACACTTGGCTGAGGATTTAGCCATAAGTACCTTAATCTTTCTAAAATCCATCTCCATCTCTCCCCTAGGAATTAATGATTGATACATTGGAAGCAATAACAACAGCCCCAGTGCTATATTTTTACTCCTCTAGGATTCTATCATCCTCTAAAAACTCTGAGGCAGATATATAGTTCATTTACATTGGGATATAAAATCCCCTAAATGGGGCATTATATGGTGGAAAATGGTAAGTTGTAGCCCAAAGCTGTTTATATTCTCCCAAGGAGCTGTATCAAGAGCCAAGTTCTCAAGGCAATTTATGTTTTACTAGTACACTTGTGGAAATGAACAGCACCCTAGATACTCAGGTGATTGAGCAAACAAAATTATCTGTGCGCAGGAGTTCATACAAAAGATAAAATACAATATAGAGCCATTTAGAACTTAAATGTTATGACAGTGGGAGGTATGTGTATGAAACTAAGGATGCAGAATATGCCTCTCTGTCCCTGGAGATGTTCATCTATCTATATATATATATGTACTTTTCTTTTTTTTTTTTCTCTCTCTTCCTTCTCCTCTGTAATGCTGAAGTAACAATGAAAAACTGTATGTTAGCTGCCATAGTTGGAAGATCGCTCCACTTCCCTAAATACTCAACTGTCTGAACAGTTCACATTGTAAACATTTAAGCCTGGAGCCTGAAATAACATAGCAGTAACAGAATGCTTTCTCCAAATGATTTCTAGCCATTGCTTCAGTCAAAAAGCCTTAGTATGCTGTCCCTTTCCTACCATGTTCTGTTCCTGGCAGATGCTAATGCCAGCACACTACACACTCACGTTTCTCCTGAATCTGAATTCACTGTAGCCTTCAAGGCTACTTGAACAGAAAAATAATTCCTGTCTACCAAAGGCAGAGAAATCAAAGGGTAAAGTACAGGTTGGACCTCCCTGTTCTGGCATCCTGAGAACCTGACTGGCCCCAGATGAGGGATTTTACCAAACTAGGAGAGGTAAAATCTGGATCCCTCCTGCTGCCCCTCTCCCCCAGCTCCCAGCCAGATTGTTGATCTCCCGGCCTGCTCCTCATATCCTGCTAGCCCAACTGCCCTGCCAACCCTGCTGGGCAGCCATTGCTGCCCTGGCTTTGGGACCCACAGGGCAGCCACGTATGTCGCACTGGGGCTCCGGGATATGCTGGGCAGCCACGTGTGCACCACGCTGAGGATCCAGGATCCACACAACAGCCATACACACCACACTGAGTATCCAGGACCCACCAGGCAGGGATCTCTGCCCCACCGCACTGCCGCAGCTCCCATCCCTACTGGGCAGCCATGCACATGTCTCCCAACCCTGCTGGGCAGGCCTGCTGCCACGTGCTGATGGAGAGGTTGCTGCGGGCAACCCACTGCCCTGCTGGCACCACAGGGATCCTTGCCCGGCCTTCCACCAGGACTCTCTGGTCCTGCAATATCCGTGCCAGACCACAGATGTTGCCGGACCGGAGAGTCCCGATTAAGAGATTTTCAATCTGTATAGATGTCTGGTGGTTGTTTTCTGGTCTAATCAAACCATCAAGACACTTTTCCTGGCTTAGATCCAGAGTAAAATAAAACACTGAAGATGTGCTGTTTAAATAGTTATTTTAACGTATATATTTTTATAACCCAATACCTTGACTCCTGCACTTTATATCCTTTACTAAAGATATTGGGTAAATATAGCCAGGGCTCGACAAATAATGCAATCTACTCACCTATGGCGAGTAGATTGCAACCTGGAAGAGCCGGGTTCAAGCGATCTGCACATGTGCAGAACGATCTGCACATGTGCAGATTGCCTGATTGCGCGGCTGGCGGGCGGGGCTTACCGCAGTTTGGCGAGCCCTGAATATAGCCATTATGTAGAATAACTCCATTGTCCTCAATGGACTGCTACCAGTTTACACTAGGATAGAATGTGGATACATGCATGTTTTAAAAAATCCAAACCCTTTGTTCAACTATTAACTTAAGTAGGATTTGGAGGAGCGTGTCAACAGGATTTAACTCAGACTTGCAACACTGTCATAAAAATTTACCATCTCAGGCACAAAATCCACTCGCTAGTGCCTGTTACCATAATGAATGATGATAGATATAAATCTAATGGTTTGCTCCTCCAACTAAAAACTTTTTTGGCATCACTCCCTTCCTTTTTTCTATCCCCATGCCTCCATGCACACTGCGGCTACGTCTACACTGGCATGATTTTCCGGAAATGCTTTTAACGGAAAAGTTTTCCGTTAAAAGCATTTTCGGAAAAGCACGTCTAGATTGGCAGGACACTTTTCCGCAAAAGCACTTTTTGTGGAAAAGTGTCTGTGGCCAATCTAGACGTGCTTTTCCGCAAAAAAAGCCCCGCTCGCCATTTTCGCGATTGGGGCTTTTTTGCAGAAAACAAATCTCTGCTGTCTACACTGGCCATTTTGTGCAAAAGTTTTTTGGAAAAAGACTTTTGCCCGAACGGGAGCAGCATAGTATTTCCGCAAAGGCACTGACAATCTTACATGAGATCGTCAGTGCTTTTGCAGAAATTCAAGCAGCTTGATGGCTGGCAAGTTTTTTCCGCAAAAGCAGATGATTTTGCGGAAAAACTTGCCAGTCTAGACACAGCCTGCCTGTGTATTTAGTCTCACTGTGCAAGATTCCTTCTGTAATTCCTGGCCTTGAATCCTCTGGGAGTCATTAAGCGCTTCCTTGATGTAAAGGTCAAGAATCAGATCCACTGTGTACATTTTTTCTGCAATAAACTCAAGTGAATACTTCTATGGGCATTTCCTCGATGGTTTCTGATTCTTGTTACTTCACGAATGGAATACGTGCTACAGCCATTCATCCAAAAATCCACAATTAAAATAGTAATTATTGTATTTGAACTCTGATTGTTGGTTAACAATATCTCAATACTGTCTGCAAAAATAATTATGAAAATCCTGAATTCATTTTGACTCCAATGGGACAAATTCATTTATGGTGTAACTCACAGACAGACTTCAGTGGAGTAATAATTGGGGCAAAATGCAACATTAGCACAAAAGAGTAGAGAGAAATACTTAAAAAATCAACAACAACAAAAACCCTGACCTTGTTCAAATGTTTTCATTGATCTCAAAAGAGCAAAGGTTGACTTTCAAAATAATGTTTCTTAATGCCTCTTTATTTCGTTGCTACATTCAAAAGGCAATCACAACCTCTAGAGCTATTTTATTCATGTCAGATGATAAAATAATTTACTACTACTAAACAGACTGAGAGATTTTATTAGCATTTAGCATATTTCTCTTCCCCGCAGTGAATCATTCCTTAATTCAGGCAAGAGGTAGATTTTCAAATCAATGCTGATGGTTCTTCTAGTGTCTATTGATGCTATACATAATTTGCTATATAATTCAAAGAGCTCTCTCGAAATTCCCAAGCTGCTCACAGTTTGAGTACTCAGAGCAATGTGCAGCATGTCACTAATAATACACAATGAATAATAGTCTCAATGTTTGTGGGTTACCTTAATTTAGCCTGAATATTGTTAGAAAATCTTGTTACACCTTGTTAAAATGATAATCCAGTTATCCTATCCTGTAGAGTATTAAGTATCAGTCATCTTTGTTCTTATGACTTGAAAACAAATCTCTTATTTTGCATTTTAATTACACATGAGCATTACATTGTAAATATTAAATGAATAAATTTCATTCTTACGGACTGTGGAATACCACAGCCTCCTGGATCATCTCTATGGCTACATCTAGACTGGGGTGGGCAATCATTTTTGCCAAGGGGCCACTTCAAAAATTTTTGAAGTATCCCCGGGCTCCCCGGAAGGGGCAGGGCCTAAATGGGAAGTGGGGGCCTACCCCACTCCGAGACCATGATTGGTCTGGGGGTGGGGGAGCCCCTTTGCCCCCCCTTCCCACTAGGCACCCATGCCCTGGAAGAGACGTGGCACACTCCCCCACCTCCAGGCCAATCAGGTCCAGGGGAGGGGAGCATGGGAAGCCTCCTCCTGCCCTGGGAGGAGCATGTGGCACTTTGAAGTGCCGTGGGCTCCTCGCAGGGCTGGGGCAGGACAAAGGAAGCTTCATGCAGCTCCTCCGCCCCCAGGCCCTGATTGGCTTGGGGATGGGGGAGCACGCAAAGCCTCCTCCGCTCTTCCTTTCCCCTGCCCTGTGAGGAGCATGTGGAGCTTCAAAGCACCACGTGGTCCTGTCAGAGTGGGAGGAGGCTTTGCGTGCTCCTCCTCCCCCAGCCCAATCAGGGTCTGGGGTTGGAGGAGCAGCAAGGCCTCCGCTGGCCGGATCCACCTGTTTGGCGGGCCGGATCTGGCCTGCGGAGGCTCTTTTGCCCACCCCTGGTCTAGACTACAAGCTTCTTTCGGAAGAAGCTTTGTTTTGGAAGAGATCTTCCAAAAAAAACTTCTCAAAGAGAGCATCTGCACTGCAAAAGTGCGTCAAAAAAGTGATCTGCTTTTTCGAAAGAGAGTGTCCAGACTGAATGGACGCTGTCTCGCATGTAAGCTGTGATTGCTATGGATGGAGTGGCCACCAGGGCACCTGAGCTTTTTCCTCTTTCCTCTTTTTCCAAAAGAACTCCTTCTTACCTGCCCACACATGCCTTTTTGTGAAAGAGCTCTTTCACAAAAAGGCCTCTTCCTCCTAGAATGAGGATTACCGATACCAGAAAAAGCCTTCTGTTCTTTCGATTGTTTTTCGAAAGAATGTGATTGCAATGCAGACGGAAGTGAAGTTTTTTTGAAAAACGGCCGTTTTCCAACAAAACTCTGTAATGTAGACATACCCTATGACAAATACGTGTCTTTTGTTCCACGCAACCTTGCCATTTCAGAATCCAGCCTATGCCCCTTTCTTCACATTTGTGCTACTGGGGGCATCAGAGCTTTCTCCTTGGCAGCTCCTGCTTTCTGAAACAGCCTTCCTGTTGATCTACAACTCTCTGATTCTCACTTGATTTTCCAAATTTAATTTTCATTTTTTTGTCTTCTTCATTTGTGCCTCTTAATTTCCTTTTTTCAGTACAGGCTGAAACTCTCAAAACCATGACTCTCTTGTCCAACAACAAGATGTTGTTGGATGTATCCTGACCAGAAAGCCTCAGTGGCAGGGAGTCCAGTGGCAGGAGGGATGGCACTTGGTAACTCTGCTAGTACTGGGAGGCCAGCAGGACCCAGGAAGGGGGGTTGGCATCAGACATCCTGGCTGAACCAGCAGCAGCAGGACCCCAGCCGGACTGGAAGTAGCAGGGCCAGCAGCCCTGCCAGGGTCAGGAGCCCTGCTGGGCCAGCAGCAGTGGGGCTGGCATTTGGTACCCCGAGCCAAGCCAGCAACAGTGGGGCTGGACCAGTGGCTGCAGGGCTGGCGTCTGGCACCCAGGGGCAAGCCAGCGGCAATGGGGCCAGACTGGTGGCCAAGCCAGTGGCAGTGGGGCTGGACTGCTGGCACCAGAATGAGCATCCAGCACCCTGGCCGGGCTGGTAATAGTAGTGTCAGCATCTGGCAGTGAGGCAGAGCTAGTGGCAGGGGGGCTAGAGGCCAGGGGCTCTGCCAGGGCAAGAAGCCCAGCCAGGCTAACAGCGGGGGGCAGTGGCTAACTCCCTTGTTCTGGACCGGTCAGTTCCCAAGGGTGCCGGACAAGGGAGTTCCAACCTGTACTACTTTGAGATTGCATTATGGAATATATTAAATGTTCTCAAATAACTATGTAACTACATTATTTGAGCCAAACACCTTTGCCCATATTGAGCAGTGCCTTTCTCATCAATGGCTCCCCTTGACTTTGATGGGACCATTTATGAAATAAAGATAAAAGAATCTGGCTCTGTACTGTGTGTAATTTATTTGATTCTGTTATTATAGAATTAAACCTGTATTGTGATACATCTTTAAGATAGCTGCTATGACAGTACTGCTATTGCAGTACTTATACAATTAATATTACAGTATGTTGGATGTTAATAAAATACTGAACTTTTTATAGGATGCAGTGCCTTACAGCAATACATTTTAGGACACACGATTAAATAGGCCGAGGCCAGAGTTATCTTTTTGAAGGCGGTAACAGCGTATTATTTCCCTCTAAGGGAGGTTATGGGCCAAGCACAGCCTTTTTCTATTTTTTCCTGGTCAAGACAACGACATCTCTCAGAATCTGTAGGACTGGAAAGACTGGAATTGTAGACTTGGCTGCAATGCATGCCTTGAGAGAGGGCATAATAGACCAGAGAAGAGGTAATACCTGCTGAACAGTCCCAGGTGGAAGCCTGTGAAGATGATATGGGGGGAGGCTTAAGAGCAGATGGAGAAAGGGATATTCTGTGGACTTTGTCACAAAGCCTTCAGGTGGATAGATCTTGGTGGTCTAATAAAGGGCTTTGTAATATTAAGAAAGGGTGGCTAATAAACCAGAAGTAGCCAAATTCCAGGAGGGAAATTCAGAGACTAGCAGAGTGGAGGAAGAGGAAGTTGGCAAAATGAGCCAAGAAGTCTTTGAATGTGAACTGAGTACTTCCCATGTGGGGATCCACAGCTGGAACTTCAGAGACAGGAGGGACCTTTCCCCCCCATTGCATCAAAGGAGGGAATTATTTACACTTGTGAGGAAGGGCTCTGGACCAGAGAGGGAAACAACCTAGCTGCTGAGTGGCTGGTAGGAGGGATTGTTTTTCTTGACAGTAAATTGCCCTGTAAAGGGAGTGGTTTTCCTAATTTAGCTGGCAGAATAAATTAAAGTGCCCCATAAGTGAGAGTGAATTTACGGATCAGCGAGAAGACTGAGGTGTGGTCTATTCTGCCAACAAAAGGTAAAAGAGCCTGATATTCAGGAAAACTTGTTTGCATCTGCAACACCTTTGATGATCATATTTGCTCAATTGCAAGGAAATTTCCCTTTTGAAACTGTGGCTCTTAACTGTGAACTGAAATATTGCCTGATTCTACAGACTTTCCCTGTGTGAGCTGGTTTTGCTTGCCTGTGTACAAGTAAGGATTTGTAAGACTGGGTCTTCAGCTGAAATTGATGGTATATAGTCCAGGGTGGCCAAACTTACTGACTCTCAGAGCTGCATATGTCTGTCTTCAGACTTCAATAGTTAGTGTGTGCTGGTGGCCCACCCTCAACCCTGCTATTAGAGAAGGCACATGAGATCATGTCCACCTCTCCCAATTTTTGCTAGGCCCCACTCAGTCACATGGTGCTGCCAGGCCCTCTGACTGCATGGCAGCTGCTGGAGCAGGCAAGCTGGAAGCTACAGCCACGGGGAGAGGCAGTGCCAGTGGAAAACAGCCAGGTGGCACAGGAAGAGCTGCTACTTTTGCTGCGGCTGCTCCTCCCCTTGAGCTAAAGCTACCATCCCTCCCTGCAGCTCTCAGGTGTTGCTACCTCCCCACCTGGAGCTAATACTTGAGACCTTCAGGGAAAGGTTGCAGAGCATAAGGGTGTGGGGGGGGGGGAGTAATTCCAGCTGTGGGGACAGGAGCTAAACTATTTAAATTGTGCCCCCCCCCCCCCCCCCCAGCAGGTGCCAGTTTTCTCTGGTAGAAGTCCTTAGTCCCATTACGTCTCCACAGGGAAGAAGCCCTACGGCTCCCCTCCCCCATCTGGTAGGTGGAGAATGGGGAGGTCTGAGGAATTCTGTGGCTTATGAGCTGCAGTTTGCCCCCCCCCCCAAACAAACATTATCAGTACACATAGGATGTGCTACATGAGAGAGCAAGCCATACAATAACACTAACTCTTGGGAAATAATCAATATTGAGACTTCAATCTAGCCATGCACCGTTCCTAAAAATATTCTTTAATGGTAAGAGGGAAGAAGCAAACTAAAATATATTTTTCTGTTCCAGTCTTCTTTCCTGGTTTTGTTGAAAAGGTATATTCAACGTTGAACACACACAAAGCTTCCTAAATACAAGGGTCTTCCCAATCTAATATGTTCCAAACTTCCTGGGGTTTAGAAATTTTCACAGTTGTGTGGTATCAAGGCTTTTTTACCTGAGAAACTACTGCACATTTCCATTCAACAGTCTTGAATATTTAAGCACATTCATTTTTTCTGTGTGCTTGCATCACCTGTGACAAGTGAACACAAATAATTTAACAAATCAGTTTACTGGTAGGAATATTTCCCCAAAACAGTCAATTTTAAGCCAAATATTGAAGAATATTTTAAAAATGAATTTCAAATGAATAGTCGCAATGGAAACATGCTTCCAAGTTTCTTGAGTGGTGGCCCCAATAAGGATGGCTGCATGTTGAAAAACTTTCCATTAAAATCTGCTCATTTTCTTTCATGGGTTCTCGCAATTGACTATTTACAAACAGACCTAGCATTATTGAAATAAACTATTCTGTAACCAACTCTGAACAGATATGAGAAAAACCATAATTTTAAACTGTTTAGTTGTGTAGTTCTCATGCCCCCATGTTTTGTAATAGGGACTCTGCATTTGGCAGAGAGGTTCATCCTGGAGTTGAGAATGTTTTTTTTTTTTTTTTTTGCTGTTCCTATGTGCATGCACCTAAATTTGTCCACATTGTCAACCTTTGAAAAATTTTAGCTTGCTAAACTTTGAGCATATGCAGTTAAGTTCTCTGAAGATTATCCCCAGTGAGCATGCACAAGTCCTTTGTTACAGGGGCTGAACAGGTCATGGTTGGCAATTGCTAATCCCAGCTGCTGCATGCTACTATAGTGCTGTGTACCAGAATTGAAAGAAGGGTGATTGGTTACCACTGAGTGTATAGAAGAAACAGAGCCTGGAGGAGGAAACAGTTTCTGTCCAATGCACAGAGGACAGGAACCAGACCTGAGGGTGATGATGGCTGGCCATGGTGGAAGGAGTAGAGTGAGATAAGACATGGAAATTAGAAACTGAGGAGGAAGAATAGCGCATATGAACAAAGAAACTGAAGTGAGGTTGAACAGGTGACTTTAATTCTGTCACTTCCTTACTTTAGAGTGCTTGATTTGGCAGCTTCAGTGCCCTCTTAATATAGGATTTTATATATCATAGAAATAATGGAACTATTATTCGTGCCTGAATGATCACTACTGACATTTGTTCTTTTACTAATCTTACTACTTCTGCTTCAGTTTCTAGCATTCAGGACAGTTTTATTTGGCCTTACTTGTCCAAAAGTGTTTAAAAATTAATCCTAGATGTTGGCTATTGACATTGGGTTAGTAGCATGTTCTAACATAGAATCACAGAATACTAGGACTGGAAGGGACCTCAAGAGGTCATGGAGTCCAGTCCCCTGCCCACATGGCAGGACCAAGTACTGCCTAGACCATCCCTGATGGACATTTATCTAACTTACTCTTAAATATCTCCAGAGATGAGGATTCCACAACCTCCCTGGGCAATTTATTCCAGTTTTTAACCACCTTGACAGTTAGGAACTTTTTCCTAACGTCCAACCTAAACCTCCCTTGCTGCAGTTTAAGCCCATTGCTTCTTGTTCTATCCTCAGAGGCCAAGATGAACAAGTTTTCTCCCTCCTCCTTATGACACCCTTTTAGATACCTGAAATCTGCTATCATGTCCCCCCTCAATCTTCTCTTTTCTAAACTAAACAAACCCAATTCTTTCAGCCTTCCTTCATAGGTCATGTTCTCTAGACCTTTAATCATTCTTGTTGCTCTTCTCTGGACCCTCTCCAATTTCTCCACATCTTTCTTGAAATGCGATGCCCAGAACTGGACACGATACTCCAACTGAGACCTAACCAGCGCAGAGTAGAGCGGAAGAATGACTTCTCGTGTCTTCTTGTGACATAATGCAACTTCATGATGTAGACAAAACTTAAGAGGCCAGACAACCTAAATGCTTTACCAACGACTTTAACAGTAATTGTGAGAAAACAGCTGATAAATTTGTTTAAATTAGCAATGTTATGAGTCAGGTCCCATACATAGTATAAAATAAAAACTAGCTTTTGGCTATCCATACATAATATTTTGAAGCATTGCACAAATATTAAGTAGTGTATAAAACACTCCAGTGAGCCAGGTAAATGGTGGTACTCCTATATTCCAGAGTGGGGAAATGAGATGTAGGGTCTCCTAAGGAAGGGAACACAGTGTGACAAAGACAGGTCAAGAAAGTAATTCCAGAGCTCAGGACTCCTGACTCTGGCTTCAGGACAACGTGCTTTATTAAAACATCTGCATAGAAGGATAAACCTTATGATAGGACTTTAGACTTAAGCAACAGAACTATTAAAAGGAATTAAGAGACGGAGACTTGCCCCAACTTGTCCATCAGCTGCTTTGCTGTTTTGTCCAACTGCTTGCTAGATGGCATAAGATGACACAGTAAAAATTCTGCTGTCTTGTGACATGTACAGACTAGTTGGTGTATGCCTGGCTTTGTTATTACTGAAAGCAAGTGTTTAATTACTGAAAAATCTTTGAGAAGACTAACCTTAAATCTATGGTACTAACACCTTCAATCTGTCCATTACATACATATACAGCGGCAAATACTGAATTATATTGTCCTTTCCTAATAACTCACTGAAATCTTCAGTAACTGAACTTCTGTCACTGCTCTTGCAAGCATATAGACCTTAAGCTAGTTGTATCCAGCCCTGGCCTGCAGCAAACTCCATGTAATAAAGAAAAAAAAACAGTTTTTAAACATAAAAGCATAGGCAGTCAAGGCCAGAATAATAGACTCTAACTTCTCTATACTTGTAGGGGACTAGAATCATAAAGTACTAGAATGAAATTCACTTCCCTGCACTTATGGCAGGACCAAGCACCATCTATATAAGTGTGTCCCAAAGTGATCCATGGATCCACTCTGAGAAACTGGCTAACTGACTGCTCCGGTTTGTTTATTTATTGGCTCTGCAGCCATAAAGCCTTGCAGCTCCCATTGGCTCTGGTTTGCCATTTACAGCCAAGGGGAGCCACAGGAAGCAGTGGCCCAGCCCATGCCACTTCCCACGGGTCCTCTCGTCTACAAACAATAAACCAGAGCCAACGGCTGCAGGGGCAGTTAATAAACCAGAGCAGCCAGTTAGCAGGTTTCTCAGAGTGGATCTGCAGACCACTTTGAGACACACTGATCTAGATCATCCCTGACAGAGACTTGTCTAACCTACTCTCTAAAATCTCCATTGATGGAGATTCTGTAACCTCCTTAGGCAATTATCAGGGTGATTAAGCACTGGAATAAATTTTTTTCCTAATGTTCAACTTAAACCTTCCTTACTGAAATGTAAGCCCATTGTTTCTTGTCCTGTCATCAGAATTTAAGGAGAATAACTTTTCTCTCTCCTTTTAGTAGGAATCTTTTAGGTATGTGAAAGATGTTATCATGTCTTCTCTTTTCCAGACTAAACAAACCCAATTCTTTCAGTCTTCCCTCCTAGGTCATGGTTTCTAGACCTTTAATCATTTTTGTTGCTCTTCTTTGGATCTTTTCAAGTTCTCTACATCTTTCCTGAAATGTGTCCTGTTATGGGCAACACAATACTTCAGCTGAGGCCTAATCAGCAGAATAGAGCGGAAGAATTACTTCTGGTGACTTGCTTGCAACACTCCTGCTAATGCATTCCAGAATCATGTTTGCTTTTTTGGCAACAGTGTCACACTGGCTCAAATTTAGCTTGTGATCTCATTTGCATATTTTCTGTTTTTGTGCTGGGGTTTTTGTGGAAAAAGGGGTTTTTGCGCAAAAAGAAAACGTCCACACTGCTTATTTTTGCACAAAAATCGCAGCACAAAAACAGACTGGCAAAAAATATGCAAATGATAGTGACTCATGCAAATGAGTCCCTCATTAGCATATTTTTTGCTGAGAAAATTCGTAGTAGATGTAGCCTCTGAGAACAATTATCCAGCCAGTTCTGCGCCCACCTTATAGTAGCTCCATTTAGGTTGCACTTCTGTAATTTATCTATAAGGAGGTCGTGGGAGACAATATCAAATGCTTTACTAAAGTCTGGGTCGGGGTTGGCAACCTTTCCGACGTGGTGTGTGAAGATTTAAGCATCCTTCCCTGGATCGCGCCACTCTCCTGGCGGGGGGGGGGGGGGAAGGGTGCTCTTCACCACATGCCCCAGTTGGCCTTCTACCCTGGGCTCCGCTCTGGCACTTCCAGTGTGGAAGGGACGAGCAGCGCACATGCGCTTCTCTGGAAGCAGGATGCAGCACAGAGCCTCGGGACCTCTCCCTCATCCCTTCAGGAAGCCGGCGCAGGCTCCAATCTTGTGGGGGGTGCGATGCTGGATCACCAACATGGGCTGGGATCAGGGTGGGGGGGATAACGTTCAGGATAATGGGTGAGGCAGGAGTGGGTGGGTGTTCAGCCCTGCTGGGGGTAGGGTCCCATGGGGGTCCAGTCCATGGTGCCCTCGCCCAGGGTCGGCCCACAACATTTTGGCACCTCTGAGGCAGGAGCTCAAATGACACCCCCATGCTTGGGCCAAAACTTTGAAAGGTCTCAATTCTCTGGGTCCTAGTGGCGCCTTCCCCCTCCCCCAGTCTGGAACCTGAGGCGGCCACCTCAGTTCGCCTCATGGTAAACCCAGTCTTTCCCTCGCCTTCCTGCCAGGGACCCAGGCACCTGGGGGCCAACACAGCTTTGGGGCAGAGGGACCTCCCCCCCACACACACACATTTTCCTCTCCTCTCAGCTGCTCCCTTCTCCATCCATCCCTGGAACCACAGCCCAGGAAGCACTCACCCTCTAGCTCAGTGGTTCTCATACTTCTTGGTCTGTGGACCACCTGGCTAATACAAACCTTTCCACAAACCACCAGTAGCTAATAGAAATGCACCGTTAATTATGTAATTACCCCAGAGCTGTTTTGCTGGTGCTGCAGCTAAAGAGAATGGTTTAATTTAAATTATTAAATAGATTAAACATTTTAACTTTCTCATGTTAGTTTATCAATCTTCATTTTAAATAAGAAAAATATTTAATTTTTATGTCCAACACAAAAGGTTTCAGTGTTTTCTTTATTTATGACCAGAATGGGCAGCTATCAGTTGGGGACCACACAAGTGAGAAGCAAAAACACTACTCCAAAAACCCACAATCCTCTGAGCATGATCCATCACACCCCAATCTCCAATTCCCCCATTGCCTCCTCACCGTGACCCCCCACTCCACCTACCCCTCCTGGCTCTGTCTGGAGTCTCTGTGCCATTTCCACATTTTTCTGATATTATGTTTCCCTCTTCATTAAGTAACAGTCCTACCCTCTTTGGTTTGATTAAAATGCATTCATCACCAGTTTCCAAAACATACGTACAAAATGCTATATATAAACCCTATATATACTTGGGGGTGGGCTGTGCCCCCTGGTTGCTACACTCACCAACTCTTCGACTCTCTGGGAGTAGGCAGCCCCAGCTTTCCCCCTGGTTGCTGGGGAGGGCCCGGATGAGGCATGACAGCCCTGGCCTGTGTCCTTCCACGCCTGGATGCTGAGGGAACAAAGCCAAGGCCGCAGGAGCCAGCCCCAGCTCTCTTCCCCCTGCCCCCCAGCTGCCAGGGAGTGGGAGGCCAGGGGTATGAAAGGAAAGGCCCACGGGGCAATGCAGAGGTCCCTTGAGGGAAGGCCCAGGTTTCTAGGAAGAGCACAGCCCTCTGATGGGCTTGCAAGATGGCAGCAGTGTACAGCTGCTCAAAAGGCCTGGCGAGTCACTCAGCTTCAACCTCCCCCCCCCCCCCCCCCCCCATGGCAGGAAAGTCTCCCTCTTATTTTCACAAACTATGTGAAGCACACAACAGGCCACCAGCACATGGGGGATGTTCCAGTTGCTGAGATCCAGATGGGTGAGGAGACTCCGGAACCTCCCCTTCAAGCAGCTGAGGGCACCCGCCGCAGCAGTGTGGCACCTGCTGAGCCTGTTGTTGAAGAGCTCCTCTGTGGGGTCTAGGTGTCCTGTGTAGGGCTTTATTAGCTAGGGAAGCAAAAGGTACGCTGTGTCACCCATCTGAATCATGGGTATGTCCACTTTCCTGACCTTGGTGGTGCAGTCGGTAGGAAAATGTGCCAGCATGAATCCTCTGGAAGAGGCTGAAATTCCTGAATACACAGGCATTGTGCACCTTCCCCCAACCATCCAATGTAAATGTTGTCCTGCTGGACCATGAGGGCTGATAGCACTATTGCAAAGTATCCCTTCATAGGTGGTCAGAGGTCAGGATGGGGATGTGAGTGCCGTCAATGTCTCCCGCACAATTAGGGCAAAGGCAGCGATCACGGGCTCCACGTCACCCAGGGTGATAACCCCATGCAGCAGGACAGCATTGATGGCCTTTACCACCTATAGAATCACAGGTTTTCCGGAGCACTCGGCAGTTTCCTAAGTCCAAGCCCCTTTCCACACCAGGAGCAACTCCAACTACCTCAACCCTGGCAGGGCTTTGTGAAGCCGGGACTGAAAAACCTCTAGGGACGGAGATTCTATGCCCCTTCCTAGGGAACCCATCCAAGTACTTCACCATCCTCCTAGGACAACAGTAAGAAAGTCAAACCTGCATGAGCATGGCTCCGCTGGTCGATCTTCCCATGCTGCAATGGTGACACACTTCTTCAGGGGGATGGCATGTTCCATGTGGATGTCCTGTCCCCAAAGAGCAAGGATGAGTGACTCGCAGAGCTCCAGGGAGGTGTCCTTCCACATGCGGAAATTCTGGAGCCACTGCTGGTTATCCCGCCAGTCCATGACAATGTGGTCCCACTAGTCAGAACCAGTCTCCTGGCATCAGAAGGGACTGTGGTGCATGAGGAGCGCCCAGGCCTGGGTGCGGAGGTTCCCCATTCCAGGCTGGTCATCGTCCCTATGCAGCACCACAAGCGTAGTGTGCATGAACTGCACCATCAGGTACAGCAGCCTGGCACTGCTTTGCAGTAGAGTTGGCTCCATGGTGGAAGTGCTGTGGTTTCCGCAAAGGTAACCAGAGCGTGCAGTGTGAGTTTGCTGTCCCTCAAGGAGGTAGGCAATGGAGACGAGTCTGAAATGTAGCTGTAGAGGGAAGGCCCTTTAAGCATGAGCCTCAGCTAGCTACAGGAAGCAACTGCTGTCCTGATGCCTACAGGAAGCAACTGCTGTCCTGATGCCCTGCCTGGAGTGCTTCCAGGGGGCTTTAAGTACAATACAGATTCCAGTCAGTGTGAACATGCTATTTCAATATAATTATGCACTATAATAATAACTTATTTCAAAATGCATACAGTCCTATAGGCATAGCCTAAGATCTATTGTCTATCCCATCCTATGAAGGGCAGTAACATTCAGGAATCAACAGTCACTGCTTCCAGTTTCAATGGATACATTTATTATTTGCATTTTCATTCTAATCTTAGATTTACTGCCTGGCCTCTATATTTTGTATTTTAAATTATTGCAGTGTTGATATGCTCCACTTTTTTAATAGGACTTTTAAACTAGTTCACCTTAGTTGGAAACTTTTACATTTCTGATTCATTCCATTAACACTTTTGTATTTTTAAAGCATTGTGCAAAGATTCAGGGGAATGACCTCAAAATCACTAAAAGTAACCTGATCAAAGCTGAGCAAAAGTGCCAGTGGGAAGCTTACTGACCGGAAGCTGCCTCCAACTATTGCTGATTGGGTTTTTTCAGTCCCCGTCCTCGGACTGGGCTCATTAAGAGAATTGTGTTGGTCTTTCTTCAAGATGCTTATTTAATTTAAGACAAAAAAAATAGTTGGGGAGGTTAGGAAGAGAGGTGTGTTTCTTTTTTTAATTAGAAAGCCAGACTACTAAAGTTACAATAGTAAAACTGTCCAATATGTGATAACTAATGCAATATCCAATGTCATGGCAGATGTTGAAGAGGCTATTAGATTATAAGAGATTCAGACAGAAGTTCCCTATATAAAGAGCAAATGGACTAATAATACACATGAATCTCCTTAATCTGGGTGTCTGTGATCCAGGAACACCCATGGTTCAAATCCCTGCATGGCCCTCCCAGACCCTGCACCATTATCCCCAAAAGCAGTTTAAATACAGTGCATTAAGGATTTATCTTTTGACATGTTTTACATGTACAATACTCTATAATTGTACATACAAAGCTTTAGTAATAGACTTTGTTTATTCTTCATTATGGTGATCACCCATGGTCTGGAAAATTCAATAATCCATTCAATAATAGCCTATTTTCCAGTGTTGCTGGATTACAGAGGTTCAAGTATAATTTTAAAAAAAAGTCTCGGGTAGCTGTATTAATGTGTAACTTTAAAAATAATGAGTTCTATGACATCTTAGAGACTAACAAATACATATGAATTTTCATGGGCAAAACCCACTTAAGTGGATCTCCACTCAAAATCATCTCATCTGAAGAAGTGGGTTTTGCCTATGAAAGCTTATGATACTACACATTTTTATTAATCTTTAAGGTGCCACAGGACTACTTGTTGTAATTAAAAAAAAAAGCTGCCAAAGTCAGTACTAGGACTGCAAAACAGTTCAGAAAGGGGCTGGAGATATTTTTGGAATATAATTGGGTACACTGCTGCAGGTCTGATCAGTAGTTTGAAAACTGACTTCTCAGGATTTTACTTGCTGCTTGCCCATGGTAAGAGCTGTATTTATCTGACTCAGTCCTAATAGTACCATGTTTCTTTGACACAATGACAACACATTTTATAAATGGATGCATAAATTCAGAATTATGAATAACTTTTTCATAAGGGCCAAGCACACAGTCTGGAGATGTAGGCTGCACTAAATCAGATCAATTCCAGTCATGACTGGTGGTCAGTACTTCTGAAAATTAGACCAAACTCACTTCAGAGCTGAATTATGACTTGACGAGCCTACCTTTAGACTTTTTAAAATCTTGGCTCACATATTTGCATAATCCAGTGCCACAAATATTTACTTCATGGCACAGAATTATCCCTACAAGAACTGCCTCCTGTTTCACTGCAAAAGTTAAAAGGAAGGTGGTTGTCTTATTTTCTACACACACAGACTTGCTTTGACGGAACATGTGATAGCCAGAAGACCACATGTCCCTATATTTACTTTTGTGACCAGATCAACATTTACACTTTAATTTTTTAAAGTTTCTGTTTCTGGCACCTATAGTTGCATGGCGGTGGTGGGATACTTGAAAACATGACTGATATAGCCATATTTGCCTCTTGAGACTTTAAGCAGGCTGAAATTATAGGTCTGGGAATGTAAATTGAGCATTCATCTTAATGGGTGCAAACTCCAAGATTTACTGGCATGGGTTGGGAAGGTATGCCAACATCATCTGCATAGAGGTAAACTCAGGCTGCCATGGAATATATTGGGGTCTTCCCTGTCGCCAATCCTGCCTCTGCAGGACAAAGGAGAGGACTACGCTAGTTGTTGTGTGCTGAAAGAGGGATTCAGGTCACTGCATGTACCTCTCTGGGAGGGGAAGAGAGCCCCACCTCGCCTTTGTCATTTCAGGGGGCCCTGTGTTATGGTGTACGTAGAACCCTAGATTGCCTTAAACCTGCTCATTAGCTTTTGTGCACCATGAAATCATACACAGATGTAGTTCATGGTTTATTTCTGCAGAGATGGAAACCATTGGGAACATTTATTTATTTTTTTTATTTAAATATTTGTACCCCGCTTTTCTATTTAAAATATTCAAGACGGCTTACAAGAACAAACAAACAAAACAAAACAAAAATACATATAAAAATTTAAAATACGAGAATTTAAAATATGAGACCTCAGAAAGACATAACCAGCTAAAAACATATAGGCTACGTCCCTTTTTCATAAAAGGGATGTAAATTAGACGTATCGCAATTGCTAATGAAGCGGGGATTTAAATCTCTCCTGCTTCACTAGCATAAAAATGGCTGCCACTTTTTTTTTGGCACGGAGCTTTGCCGGAAGAAAGCGCCAGTCTAGATGCTGATCTTGTGAAAAATAAAGCCTTTTCTGAAAGATCTCTTATCCCTCTATGAAATAAGGGATAAGGGATCTTTCAGAAAAGGCTTTATTTTCCGCAAGATCAGCGTCTAGTCTGGCGCTTTTTTCCAGCAAAGCTCCGTGCCGAAAAAAAGCGGCAGCCCTTTTTATGCTAATGAAGCGGGGGAGATTTAAATCCCCGCTTCATTAGCAATTGCGATACGTCTAATTTACATCCCTTTTACGAAAAAGGGATTTAGTCTAGACATAGCCATAGAGAGGAGGAACACACACATACAGACTCAAACATTAATAAAAGCATGAGTAAAAAGGGTGGCTTTAGCCTGATGCCAAAACAACGCTAGCGTTGGCGCCAAGCGAATATCCCGAGAGAGAATGCCACAGCCTGGGAGCAAAAGCTGAGAATGCCCTGTTCCACGTAGATGTTAATCTTCTCTCCACAAGTGGGGGAACATCTACTTAGTGACATCAGTGGATGAAGGTTTGAACCCTGAGTCACTCTTTACCTAGACAAATGAAAGGTGACTTATTTGTAATATACAGATACAATATGCCCGCTCCTCTGTATATCAGAGCCAGGATAAACGATTTTAGAAGAACCAGAAATGAGGAAATGATAGAGCCCTGCACAGATACAAAATTTGTATTCGCATCTGGATCTGTAGCTGCAAAAATGAGCTGCAGACAACCACATCCACGGATGCAGATACCCACTAATATAAAGTGGATATCCATGGATTTGCAGGGCTCTAATGAGATATATATTTGGGGGTTTGAAGGCACTTCTACCCTAATTGGCTATGGTTCAGTTAGAATGAATTGTAAAGAGAAATCATATGTGAAAGATTAATTTAAATATTTTGCACATCTTGAATTAACATAATTATTCCCCATCCATACTAGAACGCGCTTTTTTTTTAAAACAGATTCATCCTACCCTTATTTTGATGGCAGAAGTTATATTGGCCCAAATTAATTAATAATATAGATGAGTTATAACCAATGGAAATAAAAGTTTACAGTGTGTCAAATGAAATGCATTTCCTATAAAGAATAGCTTCTAGTTGCATATAAACTGTATCTGTAAAATCCTTACAGTTCCTAAGAGTGTTCCAAATCAAAGTAGCACAAGAGTCAACTGATTCACATGAATAAAAGCAAAGCTAAGGGCATCAAACCAAAATTGACTAGCCAGATAAGTCAATTGTTGCTTCAGAATTAAATACAAGAGCCAATTCAGCTCTAAGATGCAATGATGAAATGTAGTCAGTACTTACAGTCTAAGAAACAGGAAAGACTAGTGATCTGAAAGTAAATGTCAACCAAGCAACCATAGCCGTTCTCGTCTATTAAACAGTAATTCTTTAGAGGCACATAAGAAAACAAATCAAAACTGAGCCTTAGTAAAGAATAAGAGGGCAAATACCATTAAAAACAATATTAGCTACAGGAAAAGCCAGAAGACTATATAAGAGTAATGTTATTCTAATATATACAGCTGTGTAACTGCTATGATCTTGTCTTCTGTATACTGCATCTTTACATTTCTAAAAGCATGCTGTCTCAAGCAACAGTAATTATTCTGTGGGTGAGACATTATTTTAGAGGACTAACATGCTGTACCATCTCCGGGGCAACATTACTTCTATGCTTTTTTGCTTTGTTGTTTCCCCCAGCGTAAAGTAAACAAGTCAAAACTGAAAGTATATGGCTTGTTCTTTATGTATGGTAAAATATAACGCTTATATTTCCTGGAAGCAGGGGAAAGGAGGAAAATTAAGCAATCTAAGAGTTTCTCCTTTTGCCTTTACTATCCCTCACCTCCCCTTCCCCAAGGTACTGATTTTAATTTTTGGTACATAGCCTCCTGCAAAATATACTCCTTTGTCTTCAGAATTCACTGCCAGTTCAATGTCTGTATTAATAAGCTCGCAAAAGTACACACACATAATATGCATGCATAATTACACAGACAACAGTAGTAATTTTGCAAGGAAAATACCAGTAAGATGTCCATCTGGTCACTGGAATGAACAATTAGTACAACTGCATCTGCAAATTATGTGCAAGTAATTCTAAAAACCTGGGCCTTAGATATACAGTCTTTGGCCAATTTTACATCCAAAAGCGTATCTATTGGATTTTGCTTTCATCTTTAGTTGGTGAAAAAGAGCTCTGATGCACTACAGGATATAAAAAAGGTAATTTATAGTATGAACAATCAAACAGATTTTTTTATTATTTTAGGTCTCCCTACTTAATGTTGTGAGTGAGCACTCTTCTTTTACTTTGACCCCTTTTCAGTAATTGATTTTACCAGGAAAATTGAGGTGAGACTATCAGACTTTCTGCAAATTCTTGGTGTGTTGAATCAATTAGGCTTCAGAGAGTCAGATAGACCTGTAGGTCAATGACATGGTCATTTATAATGGAAAAAAAAGATATAGTATCACTCTTGAGTCTTTAAAAACAGCATGTTTGGGACATTTTCTACCACACTCTAGAATAGTGTCACCATAAAGCAAATACTGATGTTTATGTATCTTGAAACAGTATATAAAGCTGAGTGTCTTTTTCTTTAAAAAAAAAAGTAAATTTCCCCAAAATGCCTTTTTGTGGGGAATTTAATCTATTTACAAATTCAGCTCAAGTTCAAAAATAGTTTGACTGAAAAAAATGGAAAAAATAAGTAGAAAAGTTGAAATATTTCAAAATGAAACATTTTGACTTTTCATTTCAAAACATTCAAATTCAATAAGATGCAGTTTGACTTTGAAATTTTGAAACTTGATGAAAAACATGTCAAGAGGAAAAACCAAAATTTAACTTCAGGTCAAACTAAACATTTAATTTAAAACAAATCCTTTTTTTGTTTTGTTTTAGTGAGGAAAAATGAAAAAAAAAAAACCCTAAGTTTCATTTTGAACTATTGACTAAAAGAACTTTTAAAAACAATGTGGCCATTTTGGCTATACTCATCATTCACTTTTTTAAAATATTCAAGAGACCAAATGTATTGTCTAAAGAAGTACAATAAAAATCCCCTAAATACATACCCTCTTTCTGGGAAGCGATTCTTATTTCAAAGCATGTTCACTTTACATAGAAGGTGTGCTTTGGAGATACACATTTCAGTTAGTAGTAATACTATTTACAGTGTGATTTTTTTTTTTTAACAAGTTACAAAACTTTTTACATATCACTTTAAGTTTAACCCACTAGTTTGTGCCTTGGTCAGCTTTGTCTCCCTATTTGAACTTCCTTGATCATTGCTCCACAGATTTTTTGGGGAGGAGGCTTTAAATAATAATAATAATAATTAATAAGAAAATCTAAGCTAAGTCACCAAATAGCATTTTTATTTTAACAAAGTATTGATGATCCATGGAAGTACTTCCCAACTATATTTGGTACAAAGTGTCTATGTATCTTTGCTTTGTCAGGCTTCCTATTTTCTAATGCAAAAGGCGATTTCAACTTTACAAAGTTCAGTGGAATGCTCGACATGGATGAATGGAATTGTGGGAAGAGCACAAGACATTCAGTTAACATAACTTCCTAACATCCATATATATAGTGTATATTAATACCATGCGCATAATACCACCTATTAGTGCAATATGCACTTTGTCTGAATATACGTATTTATTAGCTAACAGAACAGGGTTTTTTTTATTTCAGAATTTTTGTTTTTGCTCAGCACTAACAGGAACATTGTTTTTAAAATCATTGGGCCCGTTCCTGCAATCCTCAGAAAGCAAAGGTTGCCTTGACTTTGCAAGAGTAAAAATCAAATCAAATTCTAAAGAAGATGTCATAATATGTTAGGCTATTGAGTAGCATTATTTTGAAATAACAACAGTGTGAGCGTCTACACAGTCTGTTATTTTGAAATAATTTAAAAATAATGGCTTATTCCGAAATCTGTAAACCTCATTTTAAGAGGAATAAAGCTGATTCCAAAATAGCTATTTCGGAATAAGGTGTGTGTAGACTCTCCTCTGGTGCTATTTTGAAGTAGCCCCTCACCAGGGCCATTCTAAGTTATTCCTCCCCAGTGCCTCCTGGGGCTGTAAATCAAAATAGCATGTCTACATTAGGGAAGCCTGCCTCAGACTAATTTTGAGGCTTCCCTTCCGTGTAAATGTGCTATTTCGAAATAAGCTACTTCAGAAAAACTATTCCAGAGTAGCTTATTTTGAAATGTGCAGTGTAGACATATCCTCAGAGGTAAGTCTCTCACACTACTGCCAAATGTTAATAGAGAGATTCTGGTATCAGTGGCACTAATGTGCCCCTGAAATAATTCAAAGTGAAGTAGAGTTACTCTGGAGGTATCCTTTCATCGCTGCTGCCTTAAGTTCTAGCTGTGTATCTTGCCAGTCTTATCTCTTTATGCATTGCGGGCACTGGGAGTTTGAGGTGAAAACTGGTAGTAAGATATAACTCTCTGTGGGAGAAATTCATCCAGGTGTACAAAGTTTCTGCAGCACATTAGCAATGTGATGGGCTTCTGCAGGAGAGATGATGATGGATTGTCTATGCATGGTCGCATACTTAGCAGGAAATCACTGAATTGGCACCACATAAACCAGCACAGAGGATGACAGTGATGGCAGACCAAGGGCATGGCAGGGAGATTACATGGTATCCACGAATAAACTAATAAAGCTGCCGTTGGACATGATACACCTTCCTGATTCTGAACCACTTGCCAGTTCAGCACACTGGCTGGAGAAGGGACTGTGAGGAAGGGATTATTTTGGCTTTATGTGGATGAAGTGAATTTCTCCCTCTACACAACAGAGCTTTAAACATGTAACTTTCCCCAGCATTAAGCGTTAGATGGCCCCAACGGTATTTTGTCCAGAACATCCAGTATTTCTGCCTACTACAACCCCCCCTCCCCAACAAAACAGGAAACCTTTTAAAAACAAACCAAAAAGCAATTTCAGAAGGCAAAACATATGTACTGTTATGCTATCTGTGTCACTGAGCAAGGAAAGTTTAGCAGTGTTTATATAGTAGCCATATTAAGATGAACAGAATTTCTGAAGGATTTTAAGAAGTGGAAAATATTTGTTGGCATTTTAAAAGAAAATCCATTTTTCACCAAGCTCAGACTACTCTGATTTTAAGAGTAAATCATTGGAATACCTCTGGTCTGCTGCTGCAGCAGGAGAGCTAGAGAGACTGTTGTGCTGCTTTGACATTCCTTAATATGGAGAGCTCACAGAACTGAGGGAATCCTAAGAACAGGGATCAGCTCTGCCTTCTCACAACATTGCACTGTGGGATGAATAGTCACATTACTTTGCTCTACCAGATGATGTGGGGGAGCTAGCAATATGGCCATGAACTGTCCACAGTGGGAGACAGGAACAACGGGTTTGACAAGTTTTCACTTTTGTTGCCAAGCCTTGTATAGACATAGCCTAATACAGTAAATTCAATACCTGAGGTTGGCAAATGTTTGATAAATTACTTCATTAACCCTTGAATGGCTCTATCAAAAGTTTGATGTCCTGCTAATAGATCTGCCAGGCTTTTTCACTTTCAAGTGAACTAGACCATCTCCTGATGAAGCAGAGCAACAACAGAATGAGAACAGAAAGAGGCAGTTGGGTGAACATTAAGACACAGTGCAGTACCCTGAATTTTCAGGTGCCCTATGCAGCTGCATGCTCTGCTATAGGTAAGGATGACTCTGAGTACCATTGCTGGAAAACGGGGCCAAAATATGCTTGTCTATCAACAGTTGCAAATGGAGGACCTGGCATTCATTAGCACTGCAGCTCCATCTGTGGTAGAGGCATTAAGGACTCAGACATTTATACAGTTTTTTTTAAACCAGTATTTAATTCTCAGTTTGCCAGTATATTTGAAGTCGTGTTGTGGCTTGGAATAAGAGGTGGTTCCTGGAGCTAGAGTAGACCTAGTCCATGCAGGGATATTTTATTAAATTTCTCTTTTAAGTGACTCTAGCTGAAAGGGAAGTCAGTATAGGTTGTACAGCATTAGTGCTTATTATTATGTGCTTTGACTGGTTAAACCTGTTCAGAATCACCACGTGATGTACTAATTACAGCAGCATCATGATCTTTGCCTTTCACCCCCTGAACACTGATTGGCAACCGTCCGCTTGGAATTGGTCAGAACATGGTGCAGATCTCATTCTGCAAGACTGACTTCTATGTTTAGATTGATTTGCACAGCTCATATAAATGCATGATGTTTTAAAGGGAGTAATTGAAGTAAGCTGCACCGGTAGAAATCATGATGAGCTGATGAAAACCCTGTCTACACAAGGGCTGTGTCTAGACTGGCATGATTTTGCGGAAATACTTTTAACGGAAAATTTTCCGTTAAAAGTATTTCCGCAAAAGCGCGTCTAGATTGGCACAGATGCTTTTGTGCAAAAAGTGCTTTTGCGCAAAAGCATCCGTGGCCAGTCTAAATGCGATTTTGCACAAGAAAGCCCCGGTCGCCATTTTAGCCATCGGGGCTTTTTTGTGCAAAACAATTCTTCCTGTCTACATTGGCCCTCTTGCGCAAGTATTCTTGCACAAGAGGGCTTTTTCCCGAGCAGGAGCGTGAAAGTATTTGTGCAAGAAGCACTGATTTTGTACATTACAAAGTCAGTGCTCTTGCGCAAATTCAAGTGGCCAGTGTAGACAGCTGGCAAGTTTTTGTGCAAAATCAGTTGCTTTTGGGCAAAATCAGTTGCTTTTGCGCAAAATCTTGCCAGTCTAGACGCACCCTAGGGGTTTACACCAATGAAGTTAGTCATTGATAGATAACTTGAACAAAGTAGGGGTGAGATTGCATCTCTTTTCTTACCTGGAAGCTTTTCTGAATTTGTTTTTTATTTTGAAACTGATAGTTTGATACATTGGTTTAAATTGCCATTTGTTTCGTAGTCACTTCAGTTTTGTAGCAAATTTAAATATGGACCAGTAATACTTTATGAAGCAAGCAAAATATCTCTTATGCTCATCATCGGAGAAATCCAATTTATTTCCCATGTTGGTATGATGTTATTGGTTAGCTATTTTAAGTCTTTTGTTGATGCTCCTACAGAGTTAGTTATTGTGCTGTTGCTAACATGGATGCTGTGTCACTGTAGTAGGCTGACAAATCTCCCTTTTTATATTGCAGGAACTGGTCCTTTTGAGCACATCTCAAAGTCCAAAAAATTAGGATTAAACCATTTCTATATAGTGTACCCTGGGCACGTACAGTGCAATGTTTCAGAATATAATGTGTAATATTATCCGGTTTTCAAGATTTCTTATATTAAAGGAACATTATTTGCTTGAAATCTAATCACAATTAAACAAAGAAATTAAAAGTTTTAGATGCATCCACCCTTTAATCCTCCAGCAAAGTTTGTGTTTTATAACCACAGTACTTTGTTTTTGTAAATGTTTGTCTTCATTCTGTTACCACATTTGAACAAACAGGAAAATAAGCTTCGGGGGCCTTAGGTACATGTCAAATTTTAAAACACTTGAATATTTCCATTGATGTCAATAGAAATACTTTATATTAAAAAGTGCATGTGAAGAAATGTTTACCAGATTGACCACTCTGACCCACATTTTAAAAAGTATTTAGGATCCTAAATTCCATTGATTTTCAATGGTAGTGAGGAGCCTGAATACCTTATGGGTCTGTGTGTCTACCTTGATTGCACAGGGGAAATAGAAAAACTGATCATAACAAAAAGTATGTTGTAAAACATTTATAAACATTTATAAAAAGGAAATATATTTTCTCTAAACGTAGTCGTTTAGGGTATGTCTATACTTGCCCCCTAGTTAGAACTAGGGAGGCAAATGAAACATACCGAAGTTGCTAATGAAGCGTGGGATTTAAATATCCCGCGCTTTATTAGCATATTCACGGCCGGTCGCCATTTTAAAAAGCCGGTAGCCCAAATTAACTTGGTGAGTGTAGACGCAATAGTCTGATCCAAAACCCTTCCCTTGAATTAACTGTTACCCCTTGTGGGAAGAGCTCTAAGTTACTACAGAGAATTCTTTCGCACAACAGAAAAACTCCTTCTGTGCGTATGGGCTGCATCTAAGTTAGGGGGCCATGCTAGCACAGCTATGTAAACATAGGCTCTGTTGACAGAAGGGATGCCAGACACACAGAGGCCTGTGTGAGTGTGCACCACTAGTAGAAACAAAACCTAGCAGTGGGTGCTCTACTAATCAGCTGGATGGCATTGGAATCTCTCCTGAGTGGCTGTACAAGTGCACAGCTTGCAGGAAACAGACTGTGGGGTAGGATCGCAGTGGCCTAGGCTGACTTTCTAACCCTTTTTGGCCCAGTTGGGTGTTCTATAACCCATCAGACCCACTTGGTGAAAGAATGGGATGGAGTGGAGCTGGTGCATCACCTTGGTCATGATGTCCTCCCATCTCAAGAGAAAAAGGATCTATCAGACACTTAGAACCATAGAATACTAGAACTGGAAGGGGCTTTGAGAAGTCATTAAGTCCTGTCGCCTTCCCTCAAGGCTGAGCCAAGCACCTACTAAATCATCCCAGACAAATGGCTATCAAACCTGCTCTTGAATATCTCCAGTGATGAAGACTCCACAACCTCCCTAGGCAATTTATTCCAGTGTTTAACCACCCTGACAGTTAGGAAGTTTTTCCTAAAGTCCAACCTAAACCTTCCTTGTTGCAATTTAAGCCCATTGCTTCTGGTCCTATCCTCAGAGGCCAAGGAGAACATTTTTTCTCCCTTGTTCTTGTAACACCCTGTATGTATGAAACTGATTGTTCCTTCCTAAGTGGAGTACTTTGCATTTGTCCTTTTTAAACTTCTTCCTATTTACCTCAGACCATTTCTCCAGTTTGCCCAGATCATTTTGAATTGTGACCCTATCCTCCAAAGCACTTGCAACCCCTCCCTGCTTGGTATTATCGGCAAACCTAATAGGCGTACTCTCTATGCCAATATCTAAATAGTTGATGAAGATATTGAACAGAACCAGTCCCAAAGCCAACCCCTGTGGAACCCCACTTGTTACGCCCTTCCAGCATGACTCTGAACCATTAATAACTACTTTATACTACTTGTGTACTAGTACTTGGATACTCCCCACAGGAATCAGGCACAATTAATGGCAATGGGCACCCTGAAGTGGACTCATTTTCCTCTCTAGTACTCCGTGTCAGACATACCCAACCCCATTGTAGGAGGAGCTTCTGCTTCCATTCCCTCCATCTCCCTGTTCCTTAGAAGCTTCTCATTGTCAGATCTCTGTCTGGTGTTGGTGGCTATGTTCTTCCATTCCCACTGGGTTGCATCCTTGGTCCAACAGAATAGTAGAGGTACCTACAGTGGGTGGGGAGGGGAGCTGACCCTAAAATGAGAAGCAGGAGGAGGAAAGAGACAGACATCCTACGGCTGAGGTCAGTCTCAGAGGATCTGGCAAGTTGCGACAGGGCTCCCATTACTCAATGGTGGGCAATCTCAGATAGGAGGTGTATCATTTCCTCAGAGGTCCCACTGCATGGACTTCTGGCAGTGTCACTTTTCTATTGGGTCCCATTTCCCAGATAGGTTTCCTTACCTCTGGTGTAGCAGCAGTTTGCATAGCCAGTTAATCCCCTCTCTGTCCAACTGGCTAATAAGGACAGTCACAACTAAGCCACCAAGTTCAATAGTTGGGAAAGTGTGCTAAGGCTGAATGGAAGGGAAGAGAGGGGGCTCCATCAGTATTTTCCTGTCAGCTCCCAATCTCTCCTGGGCCAGGAGTCTTTCCCTCAAGGGGTCCTGGAGTAAGGGGATGTGGGCAGGGCCCTCCATGAAGACTTGCATCCCCAGCTGCTCCAGAAGAACAAGAAGGGATCCAGAGCCAGGCAAGAATCTGGTTGAAACAGGTTGGAACATGGTCCCCATAACTTTACTCAAGTCTATCTCATGCCCTGCTCTGAATCTGCCTTTTTAAGGGAAACACTCCCAACCCACAGTCCTTGCAGCTATGGGCCCTACAGCCTTTTGGAGCCAGCCTGTCTATGCCTGGAGTCAGGGAGCAGGGCTCAAATCACTTCCATCAAATCCAGGGACTGGGATGACGAATCAAAATGGGGCTCTGCTGCTCCTTATGGCCTTGATTCTTCCCTGGAATCCTCTGGATCTGATACAGAAAGTGACATACCATAGGGGAAGGAGGCAGGCCAGGACAAATATACAGGCACAAATGCTGTGCAAATGAGCACACTTCCTTCCCTGGGACTGAGATATGGTGGAATATCTAATTCCTGGATCTCACTAGGAGTTGGAACTGAAAGGGGTGGAGAGTTTGAGGCTCTCACGCCCAAAGTCAGTCAGGGCCTTGACTTGAAGTTCTACCTCCTGCCCCTGCCCCTGCCCCTGCCCCTGCCCCTGAAGGCGGAAGGGACCAACATAGCTCTGCCCTGACCAAGGATGGCCCACTGGGGTGCAGGCTAGGAGGACTGACCGGAAAATAGATTTCCAGTTCCCAGTTTCTCCTTTCTCGTTCTCCCCAGCACTAAGGAAAAACGGCCCCTGTCCCTCCAGATAATGCTTGCTTCCAAGATGTATGGGAGCCTGCTGTGTCTGGGGACCAATCCTATTCAGCTGGGACCAATCCTGTTCAACCTACTTATAAATGATCTAGAGAAAGGGATAAACAGTGAGGTGGCAAAACTTGCAGATAATACCAAACTGCTCAAGATAGTGAAGACCAAAGCAGACTGTGAAGAGTTTCAAAAAGATCTCACCAAACTAAGTGACTGGGCAACAAAATAGCAAATGAAATTTAACGTTGGTAAATGTAAGTAATGCACATTGGGAAAAAATAATCCCAACTAAACATACAATATAATGGGGACTAATTTATCTAAAATTTACTCAAGAGAGAAATCTTGGAGTCATTGTGGATAGTTCTCTGACAACATGTGCAGCGACAGTCAAAAAAGCAAATAGAATGTTAGGAATAATTAAAAAAGGGATAGAGAATAAGACAAAGAATACCTTATTACCTCTATATAAATCCATGGCATGCCCACATCTTGAATACTGCATACAGATGTGGTTGCCTCATCTTAAAGATATATTGGCATTGGAAAAGGTTCAGAAAGGGACAAAAAATATGATTAGGGGTTTCGAATCGGTCCCATATGAAGAGAGATTAAAAAGACTTGGATTTTTCAGCTTAGAAAAGAGGAGACTAAGGGGGTATATGATAGAGGTCTATAAAATCATGACTGATATGGGAAAAGTAAATAAGGAAAAGTTATTTACTTGTTCCCATAATATAAGAACTAGAGATCACCAAATGAATTTAATAGGTATCAGGTTTAAAACAAACAAAAGGAACTTTTTCTTCACACAGAGCTTGGTCAGCTTGTGGAACTCCTTGCCAGAGGCGATTGTGAAGACCAGGACTTTAACAGGGTTCAAGTAAGAACTACATAAATTCATAGAGGTTAGGTCCATCAATGGTTATTAGCCAGGATGGGTAGGAATGGTGTCTCTAGCCTCTCTCCTAAACTATGAATGGGAGAGGGATTGCTTGAAGATTCCCTGGGGCATCTGGCATTGGCTACTGTCAGAAGACAGGATACTGGGCTAGATGGACCTTTGATCTGACCCCGTATGGCCATTCTTATGTTCTTTGTGATGTCACTGCCATGCCCACCTTTCCCCTGCAAGGCATAAGAACATAAGAACGGCCGTACTGGGTCAGACCAAAGGTCCTTTTAGTCCAGTAGCCTGTCTACCGACAGTGGCCAGCACCAGGTGCCCCAGAGAGGGTGGACCGAAGACAATGATCAAGCGATTTGTCTCCTGCCATCTCTCTCTAGCCTCTGAAAAACCAAGGCCAAGGACACCATTTTATCCCCTGACTAATAGCCTTTTATGGACCTAACCTCCATGAAATTATCTAGCTTCTCTTTAAACTCTATTATAGTCCTAGCCTTCACAGCCTCCTCTGGCAAGGAGTTCCACAGGTTGACTACACGCTGGGTGAAGAAGAACTTTCTTTTATTCGTTTTAAACCAGCTACCCATTAATTTCATTTGGTGTCCTCTAGTTCTTCTATTTAGGGAACTAATAAATAACTTTTCTTTATCGGCCCTCTCCACACCACTCATGATTTTATAGACCTCTATCATATCCCCCCTCAGTCTCCTCTTTTCTAAACTGAAAAGTCCCAGTCGCTTTAACCTCTCCTCATATGGGACCCGCTCCAAACCCCTAATCATTTTAGTTGCCCTTTTCTGAACCCTTTCCAAGGCCAAAATATCTTTTTTGAGGTGAGGAGACCACATCTGTACACAGTATTCAAGATGTGGGTGTACCATAGTTTTATACAGGGGCAGTCAGATATTCTGTGTCTTATTTTCTATCCCTTTCCTAATAATTCCTAGCAACCTATTTGCCTTTTTGACTGCCGCTGCACACTGCGTGGAAGTTTTCAGAGAACTGTCCACGATAACTCCAAGATCCCTTTCCTGATTTGTCGTAGCCAAATTAGCCCCCATCATACTGTACATATAGTTGGGGTTATTTTTCCCAATGTGCATTACTTTACACTTATCCACATTAAATTTCATTTGCCATTTTGCTGCCCAATCACTGAGTTTGGTGAGATCTTCTTGGAGTCCCTCACAGTCTGCTTCTGTCTTGACTATCCTAAACAGTTTGGTATCATCCGCAAACTTTACTACCTCACTGCTTACCCCTTTCTCCAGATCATTTATGAATAAGTTGAAAAGGATTGGTCCCAGGACTGACCCTTGGGGTACACCACTAGTTACCCCTCTCCAATATGAAAATGTACCATTTATTCCTACCCTTTGTTTCCTGTCTTTTAACCAGTTCTCAATCCAAGAAAGGACCTTCCCTCTTATCCCATGACCATGTAATTTACACAAGAGCCTTTGGTGAGGGACCTTGTCAAAGGCTTTCTGAAAATCCAAGTATGCTATATCTACTGGATCCCCTTTATCCGCATGCTTGTTAACCCCTTCAAAGAACTCTAATAGATTAGTAAGACAGGATTTCCCTTTACAGAAACCATGTTGACTTTTGTCCAACAAATTATGTTCTTCTACATGTTTCACAATTTTATTCTTTACTATTGTTTCGACTAATTTGCCGGGTACTGAAGTTAGACTTACCGGTCTGTAATTGCCAGGATCGCCTCTAGAGCCCTTTTTAAATATTGGTGTCACGTTGGCTACCTTCCAGTCATTAGGTACGGAAGCCGATTTAAAGGATAGGTTACAAACCACAGATAATAGCTCAGCAATTTCCCATTTGAGTTCTTTTAGAACCCTTGGATGAATGCCATCCGGTCCCGGAGATGTGTTAACATTAAGTTTTTCTATTTGTTCCAAAACCTCCTCTAATGACACTTCAATCCAGGACAGTTCCTCAGATTCATCACCCACAAAGGACGGTGCAGATTCGGGAATCTCCCCAACGTCCTCAGCTGTGAAGACTGAAGCAAAGAAATCATTTAGTTTCTCCATAATGGCTTTATCGTCCTTGATTGCTCCTTTTATAGCTCGATCATCTAGGGGACCCACAGGTTTTTTAGCAGTCTTCCTGCTTCTAATGTACTTAAAAAACATTTTGTTATTTCTTTTTGAGTTTTTCGCTAGCTGTTCCTCAAAATCTTTCTTTGCTTTTCTTATTACATTTTTACACTTGATTTGACAGTGTTTATGATCCTTTCTATTTATCTCACTAGGATTGGACTTCCAATTCTTAAAAAATACCTTTTTGTCCCTCACTGCTTCTTTTACATGGCGGTTAAGCCACGGTGACACTGTTTTAGGTCTCTTGCTATGTTTTTTAATTTGGGGTATACATTTAAGTTGGGCCTCTATTATGGTGTCTTTAAAAAGTTTCCATGCAGCTTTCAGGGATTTGGCTCTAGTCACTGTGCCTTTTAATTTCTGTTTAACTAACCTCCTCGTTTTTGTGTAATTCCCCTTTTTTGAAATTAAATGCCAGGGTGCTGGACTGCTGAGGTATTCTTCCCACCACAAGAATGTTGAATGTTATTATATTATGGTCACTATTCCCAAGCGGTCCTATAACGGTTATTTCCTAGACCTGATCCTGCACTCCACTCAGGACTAAATCGAGAATTGCCTCTCCCCTTGTGGGTTCCTGCACCAGCTGCTCCAAGAAGCAGTCATTTAAGCCATTGAGAAATTTTATCTCCGTTTCTCTTCCTGAGGTGACATGTATCCAGTCAATATGGGGATAATTAAAATCTCCCATTATTATAGATTTCTCTATTTTGGTAGCCTCTCTAATCTCCCTCAGCATTTCAATGTCAGTATCACTGTCCTGGTCAGGTGGTCGGTAATATATCCCTACTGCTAATTTCTTATTATTGGAACATGGAATTACCATCCATAGCAATTCTATGGAACGTGTTGATTCATTTAATATTTTTATTTCATTTGATTCTATATTAGGCTGGTGTCCTGCCCCCAGCCAGCTCCTTGAGACATATTGATTGTTAAGAATAGAGTGCTCTCAAATAGAGAAGTAAAGGATTAACCAGTTAAAGTGAGCTAGAGCGATCCCTGCCCATGGAATCCTCGTTAACCAGTTAAACAACATTTAAGTGATGAAGTGATTAAATGGGATTTTACATCCCTACTCTCAAATGAGCTACAGACCAACAATTGTTCATAGTAATCAATCATCAAGTATTTGAGAAGAACTGGCAAAAGAGAATCAGGGACTGTGCAGATAAAATAATTGCTGAGAAGCAGCATGATCAGTCCAATCCATGATTGCTTGAGCCTTATTTGTCTGGTCTCAAAAGAGAACAAAAGGACCTGAATCTTTCCCGGCAGTAGCTCAGCCAGTAATCATTGAGACTCTGAGAGGTGGGAGGCAGAGGAGTCTTATCAGACATCCCAAAGGGTAGCCCAGAAAGAATTAGTCTGAGAGCAATTCCAGCCTTATCTCTTTGTGAGACCTTTCACAGACAGCAACCCCCCGAAACACAAACACACACAGACATGTGTGTGCACACTCACATATCCTTCCTTGGTGGAGGGAGGGAAGAAAGGAAAAAGGGGAAGAAGCAAGTCAAGAAGAGAAAGAGGGAGGGAAGGCAGAAAAGGGAAGCCTAAAAGGACAAACTCTCAATTTCCACCCCTTACATACACATACCACCATCCTTGGGGAAGAGAGGGAGAAAAGTCTTAGCAGGGAAAGAAGCAAGAGAAGACGAGAAAGAAGGAGGAAAAGGGAAACCTAAAAGGACAAACCCCCCCCCCCCCCCCGGTCAGGGCTGTTCTCCACTCTGGCACTCGGAGTGCAGAAGATGGGGGCCTGCAAGAGACCTTAAATACCTTGTCTCTATAGGCTCTGCTTACAAAAACTCCCCAAAGTCACAGATGCACTGGCTCCAAGAAAAAAACAAAAGCTGTCACCATCAAGTGATTTAACTCTGAAAATACAGGAGGGAATACTTAAATTCCTTCCCCAGGGGTACCCTAAGCTCTTTTGTCCAAGAGAGCTTGGAAAAAGAAAATAGAAAAACAAGCTGCAGTATCTGGTAGCTGACCAATCAGTCTTAGGCAGGCAGATGCACAGACTCCCTGTTACTTTCCAGGACACAAGAATCAAATAATTGCCTTCAAAAGGTGATTTTAGTAACAAAACAAAAGATATACTTGATAAAGCATACTTGATTGCTAGGTGTTACAGAGCAACTAAGTAAAACAAATTAAAACACAGAAAAAATCTCTGGGAACAGCTCTTAGATAGTGAACGGGGGAGGGAAGGCATGGATTCGCACAGAGAAGTTTAAACCAAACAACCAAAATAACGAAAAATACCCTAATTGCAACTAGATACAGATTGGGTGTAGAGGGAAAAATGTACTTCAAGGCCCAGTTCACTCCCATATCTAATATTCTTATAGGCATGGTAATTCTGGTTACTGCATCTGCTCCCTTCAGGCCTTTACTTAGAAGTCACCCAAAGAGAAAATGGCTGCAGGTATATCTTTACAATTTAAATTTCAGCATTGTACCCCATTGGTACTTCTGGCTCCCTGCCAACAATACCCTTAGCTACCTGAATTTAACCCTGTAGGGGTATGTCTACACTACAAAGTTAATTCAAACTAACGGACGTTAGTTCGAATTAACTTTGATAGGCGCTACACTAGCGCTCCGCTAGTTCGAACTGAATTCGAACTAGGGGAGCGCTTAGTTCGAACTAGGTAAACCTCATTGTACGAGGACTAAGCCTAGTTCGAACTTACTAGTTCGAATGAAGGGGTGTGTAGCCCCTTAATTCGAACTAGTGGGAGGCTAGCCCTCCCCAGCTTTCCCTGGTGGCCACTCTGGCCAACACCAAGGAAACTCTATTGCCCCCCTCCTGGCCCCGGACCCTTTAAAGGGGCACGGGCTGGCTACGGTGCCCGTGCCAGGTGCAAGCCTGCCAGCACCCAGCTAGCAGACCCTGCACCTGGCACGGCTCGAGCCAGCCACCCAATGCCCCCCAGCCCTCCCCCTCTTCCCGGGACCAGGCTGGCGGTTCCCGGGAGCTTGCCCGGGACCGCAAGAGGCGGGCACCCGCCTGGGCTAGTGCGGACATCGTGGACCTCGCCCACAACCTCCGCACTAGGCACAGGAAAGCAGCCATCTAGGGCAGGAGATCTGCCAGCCTGGCCACCCAGAAGCAGGTGTGCATGAAAATCAAGGTGGTCCACTGAGACCCCTGACCCTGAGCCTTGAGCTTACAATGGCCGTACTGGGTCAGACCAGTCCTATCCATCACACCCCTAATGTCCACAGTGATTCTACAGAACCAAGTCCTTGATAGGAAATCAAATTACCTTAACTTAGTGATTTCTATGGCTAGAATTCAGCTGGTACCAGGTGGATCTGACAGAACAGGCTCCAAATCTCTCTGAGGCTCTTACCATCTGAACAGGTTACACGGAATCAGTGGTAGGGAAGGAGAAAACTCTGAGGTTCCTCCTCATAATCGTATCGATTCATCCCAATTCTTTTATCAGTTCAGTGGGAGAGACCTTGAGGAGGAGCCTTACTGCTTCAAAGCCATGGGAATCTTGAGGTTGTCTCTGGCTTGCCCCTCTGTCTTGATTGGCTGATGTCAGAGTCTCTCTGTGAAGTCACCACTGGCCCATCACTTTTCCCTCAATAGGCTGAGGGCCTTTGCGCAAGAGGGCTTTTTCCTGAGCGGGAGCAGCATAGTATTTGCGCAAGAACACTGACAATCTTACATTATATCATCAGTGTTCTTGCGCAAATTCAAGCGGCCAGTGTAGACAGCTGGCAAGTTTTTCCACAAAAGCATCTGCTTTTGCGGAAAAACTTGCCAGTCTAAATGCAGCCAACATGTTCTTTCCAGGAAGGCATTTAAACACTTCAATGACATCACCTCTCAGCTTTCCTTTGTAGAAGCTAAACACATTGCGCTCCTTTCAAGAGCTCACAAGAAGGTGTTTTTCTGCAGCCCTCAAAATATTTGGCTCCTTGCTGCCCCAACTCCAATTTTTAAAATGTGGCCCCTAGAACAGGCTGCTGGATCCAGTCTCAGTTTTATGGATGTTGTGTCACATCCCTGCCCTACTCACTCCTCTGCTCATGTGTCTAATGATGGTGTTGGCCCTGTTCACCACAGCCTCGCCCTGAGAACTCCTGTTGAGCAGCTTCCCTGGCATGACCCCCACAGTAATCTTAAGAGTTGTGTATAACAATAGACATAAAAATATTTTCAGAATGAATGTGGATTTTTTTAAAAAGCTGATAATGTCCCTTTACATAGGTGTAAGTTTGCTTTTAATTTGAACTTCTGCATTGTTATAGAAGTATCTGGGGCAATGCTGGTAAATTCTAGCAAATGAAATTTGTAGGGTTGCTGTTCTGAATTATTTATTCCTTGTTTGATTTAAATTCTTTGTAGATGTTCCAGAAAGTGCTGATACCCAAGGCCTCTTTAATCTCTGATAGTCTTCCACATGAATTGAAATCTTCTTTATGGAAAAGCAGATGTATCTTCTGAGTCTGACTGCTACTTCTGCCACCAACTATATTCCTCTTAAGGGCATTCTACTAAATACTTTTACTCTGTTCTGAGTCTTTAAAAATGTAGTAGAGCTTTTTTTTTTATGTTATCCATTTTCCTCATATACTCTCTAAACTCCTCGTAGCATGTTCTGTCATCTTCTGCCCTCTACATTTTTCATAAAGATCTTTTTTTTTTCCTGGAAGCATTGACAACATTTCTGTATCAAGTGATTGACTGTTTCTTTAGCCATATGTGTTACATAACCCATCTTTGTGCCTATTCAATAGACACAAATTATTATTCAAGCCAACCAGTAAACCGTCTAAATATGAGTACTTCACGGATCTATTCAGAACTTTGGAAGAGTGCACTATCTTCTATTTGGGGCATATTTCATGTAATCTTCTTTTCTTCATGGTCCACAATACTTGCCATTCTTTTTAATATTGTTTTTAAATTAAACTCAGAAATCTTTATATCCATTTACCCATGTATAACAGCATTTTTTTGCTTCTTTTTCTACCATTTCATTGCTTTGGGATCCACACTAGTACAATATTCATGCCCAAACATACCAATTCTGTTGTCAAAAACCGTATTTTTATTAGACCATTTATGGGGTGACATCTTAGATAGACCACATCTACATTAATGAACTGACAGTGGAACAGCTGTATTAGTGCAGATGTGCCACTGTTAGATGGCTCATGTAGCTGCTCTATGCCATCAGGTGAGAGCTTTCCCAACATAATTAAAATACCCTCAATAAGCAGCAGTACCTATTTCCTCTGCCGACATAGTGCTGTTCAGAAAAGTGCCTCTCACCTATGTTGCTCAGAGAGATGTGTTTTTCCACATCCCTAAGCAATATAAATTATTAAGGATAAAAGTTCTAGGATAAACATTGCCTTACATACTGTGTGTGATCCCTCTCCCAGTTAACAACTTGTTTCCCACACACCTGGAGTAGTTTTCCTCTCAGACCAAATGGAAAACTGAAAGTTATTTTCAGATAACAATGGAAAGCAATTATCTACATCAATACCCCTGCCACAGCCCCTTTGCTCTTTATTGACAATACGTATCTACCACCCATTTGAACCCTCAAACCAAACTGCAGGCTTTGGAAAAGTTGCCTTCACATACATCTCAATGTGAATTGAAATTCTCCACACTAACTGCTCAGTCACTCTTGCTCTGATCCCTGTTGACACTATGTGTATGTGGCACCAATTAGCTTGTTTAGAGTCACACATTCAGCTAACTAGTTTTAGACCACTGCACTGAATAATCCTTTGCATTACAGTCACAATATTAAAAAACAAAGAAATGTTGAGTATAAGGGGGTTGAAATAAGCCAAGTTTATTTAAGAACAGTGATACGATGCATACTTTCAATACATGCTGCCACATGAAAACAACATTCAAAACCTTATATGATTCCACTCACTGAAGTGAAGAGCTGTGTGAATTGAGCTCTTCTTTGTGAATATTCTGGACAAAATTGCAGACTCTGCGAAGTAATCAGTACCACTGATGCTATTAAAATATTGACACTACACCAAGTATTTTTTTTTCATGGGCAGGAAATGCTATTTGGTGACTGTTGCTCTGATATTCTTTATTTACAGCCTTGTAAAGGAAGCAAGTGATTGCAAGATAAAAGTAGAATTGTTCAGATACATCATATAAATATAGGTTACTTCAGCATCTTCTGTCATCTAATTCCTCCCAAAAGACATATGAAGCAATGGTCAAGGAAATTAAAATTACAAGTACAGAGATGTTGATTCAGGTCATACAAGAAGGAGGTAAAAAACCCTCACAACTTTTCAGGATAGGAACTAGGTGGAATATAATTTGGAATTACAATATTTTCGTTAACCTGTTTCTAAATACAAAAGTTTAGAAATAATCTTTTGAATACGTTTTCTGAATGTTTATTTTTATGCTTTTACTGGATCAAACAGACCCCCTTGATATCAACAGAATTGTTGGAGTTGGGAGAAGTATGGAGGGATGAGGATTGGTCAATAAAACAGCAAAATAAAACTTACCTCATTGTGTCATTTTTTACTAATCATGTAGTGACTTCAAAGGAACTTTTGCTTGTCAGGACTGCAGGATGAGATTCTAAATGTGATACATTGAAAACAAGCTACTCCCCATCCTCCCCTTCTCTTGAGCATACAGGCTATTACACAGGTTTTGTTGTATTGATGGTGTTATACATATCCTCAATATATCACGCAAAATTTGTGCAAAGCCTAAAACAAGCATCAACACAGACTGATAATTGTATTTATGTAACTAAAAAGAAATATGACTTTTTGTTCTTTTAAATAAGAATCTCTTCCTTCCACCCTCACATAGGCAGCTGCCTTTCTGAGTTTCCTTTCAAATGTAAAAACTTGAAAAACAATGAATAGTCTAGCAGCACCTTAAAGACTAACAAAACATGTAGATGGTATCATGAGCTTTCATGGGTACAACACACTTCTTCAGATGAAATGTTGAATGTTATAGAATGAGACCATGCTAATACACTTTCTCGGATTTTTTATTATTCTGATGCAACCCCTCACTGTGTGGATAGCGCCAAAATTCAAGTTAAGATTCTTCAATTTAAGCTATGCAATTACCGTAGCTGAAATTGCGTATCTTAACTCGAACTTATCCCCTAGTGTGAACCAGGGGTATCTAGAGCAGGAATTTCTGGCCTTTGTACTCAGAGCTTGCACACGAGTGTGAACTGTGAAGGGGACTGGAGGCAAACAGAGGATAAAAGTAGTCACAGTAGATAAACTTGAGCCCCATTATGGAAGGCTATTTTTCCCAAAACAGTTATTACTTTCTTTATTGTAGGAATATTTGATGATGTATAAATAAGATAGCTGGCATTGACTAAGATGGGCGTTAGGGCTACTAGCCATTGATAAGTAAATCCTGCCCTTCTTCACACACTCATCTCCCCTTTGATGGACACCACTAGTTCTTACGAGCAATTCCAATGATCTCTTGTGTGAGCACAAGACCCTACATTAGCAAAACTGCTTTATTCCTCCTAGAGATGGGAGCAGAAATTAGAAGAGTTCTAATAGGGGAGTTCTGTGCAGCTACCTGTTACAGAGCTGGAATGCAGAGAGGAGTGAACAGCAAGTTTCATATGAGATCCACTGGGCTGCAAACCTGCATGGGAAGAACCTCAAGCAACAATCTCTACTTGTAATAATTTTACTAAGTAAGAACCAGCAGTATTATTGAGCCTTCTATGATACCAAATGATCATACATTGCAAAGTTAAAGAAGGTTTCTTAAGAGGGCCAACATGGTTGTAACTGAATTTTTAAACGATGATCCCTCCTCTAGTGACATAATCAACCATTTAACTGACCTGAGTGGACCTCCAAAAAAAAAAAAGAGTATTTATGAGAGCTTGGTACGCTTGGATAGTGAGGTTGCACTATGTAGGGTTGCCAGGTGTCCGGTATTGAACCGGACAGTCCAGTATTTTTGCCTCCTGTCTTGTAAAAAAAATTCAGAAAATGTCCAGTACATTCTGATTTTTTTCCCAGGTAGGAGGCGAAAATCCCATTCTGTCTGGCTCAATACGGAAGCAACCTGGCAACCTTAGTGCTTACCGGATTCCGCAGGGGAGCTGTCCGGCCTGGCACAGAAAGGCAAGATGGCGGGTGGCCACCGGCAGCCTGTTAGGGCCAAAAGGCCTCACCACGCGGTTTTTAAAGGGTCCCCGGGGATTTTTTTTTCTTTTGCTTAACAACTCTCAGGGTCCTTTTTTCTGGCGTGGGTTTTTTTTTTGGGGGGGGGGGGGAGGGGTTCTGGCAACACTAGCCCTATGCATAAGGGAACAGTATGAAAAAAGGACAAAAACAGTATTCGAACGTGTTGTGCTAGAGCAGGGGTGGGCAATAAGCATCCCACAGGCCTGATGAAGATTACCAGATGCTTTATTTATGTGCAGATATACAGGTAAATCATCTGGTGGCCCAACATGGGCTAACCCTAGCAAACTGTGTATGGTCTGCAGGCTGCTTACTGCGGGCTCTATGCTAGAGCTATCAGCAGTAATGCAGGTACCTGCAATCCAAACTGCAATTTAAGGTAGGCTCCTTCTCCCAACCATTTGAACTTCTTGGAAGCAAAACTTTTAATTTAGACTTAATTGGTTGGTTTACTAAGGTCTCAAATGAGGAAGATAACACTGAAATGTATGGACACTATTTCTTCATATTGGAAGTTAGAAGGAAAACTTTGCCTCTCCTACCACTTGACTTTTTGGCTGTTAATGAAAAGTGGTTTAAGAACTAGACATTCTTATTCTAGAAACTGTACTTTTCAGAAGGGTTGAATGGCACTGTACTTTAGTCATGCTGAAATCATTAGAACTTTTTTTTTCTGTGCTCCTGTTATATAATTTTTCCATTCAGTGTATACGTAATTCTGAACAGGAGATTAAAAACATACACAAGAGGCACTTACATTAGTTTTAATGCTAAGTATTTGTTTTTAAGATGAAGGGAACAAATAGGTAAAGAAACTCTTACAGAAGACAAACTAGCTCGCAGGATATTTGTGCCTGTGTATCCTTTGTGCCAATATTTTAAAGGCATTTCTAGGAAATTGCCGAATAGTGTGATGATTTTAGTGTACTAGACTGAAAAATGCCTGTGAAAAGAGGAATTATGCTGTTGCAGGTAAAGTACAGATTGGGAACTGAAACAGGAGTTCTGTTCCTGTCTGTGCCACAGACTTCCTATATGGGATCTTGGGCTAGTCACCTATGCCCAAACTTCAAGTGACTATTAACTTTTTGTTTTTGTTCTTGAGTGACCCACCTGAAGGTCAGATGTGCTGAGCAACTGACTCTGCCTTTGACTTGCAAAATATATTTACAACATTTGATACTTTATATAAACTGTCCTAATTTGAGAGTGACCTATATTTAGCCTCACTCTCACACAGGGATTGCCTCAGGTGGCATCCTCATTTCTCAAGCATATATTGTGATTACTAAATTTTAAAAAGAGAAAACAATAACTGCATTTCAACATGACTATGAGTCTCGGAAGGAGTACAACACCCATGAGTGCCATGACTCAGTGAGCCAAAATTAACAGCTGGGAAACTTCAGGTTGATAATGGAAAAGGGACAATATGTCTGTGCAGTTTTTTACTTGGCCTATCTTTTAAAGAGACTGTTTGCTTTTGCTCTCTCCACATAGATTTGAAAGGAGTTATGGGCCTATGTTTAAGGCTGCGTCTACATTTGACTTTGTTTCCTTCAGTTTGCCCATCACTGCTACCATTGGGTGTTCAGCTATTATTACCAAATTATCAGCATATGAATAACCATCTCAGCACAGGTCTAGCAACCTGATGGCTAAAAGCTTTGTGAATGCTGGCACCTACCTAATTTATGCTAACAACTGAGTCACTATTACCATTGAGGATAGCTATATAGACCAGTGCTTATTCTGATTTCTTTATTTAAAGGCTCCATGGTGACAGAGCCTTGGTCACATTCTCAACCTTTTCCCAGTCCTTTTTTAAAAAGAAGAGTTGTGAGTCTTTCATAGTCACTTGAGTCCAGGAGCTGTGACTTTAGAAAAACACCTATTGGCATGAAATAAAAGGGAAAGAGCTGGCAGGTGGCTAGCCTAGACAACACCATCCTAAGGTCTGGGCATGTTGTCCACATGTGGGGCTCTAGTTCTAGCTGGGCCTGCAATGAGTGGAAGTAGCACTAGGCCCAGAGTGCAGTGCGGATAGTCCCAAGCTACGTCTACCCAACAGTGTTACTTTGAAATAACTGACATTATTCCGAAATAACAAAGCGCACAGCTACGTTACAAGCCTTTATTTCGAAATAATGGCGGGCTGGAGGCCGTCTTATAGCGAGGGCTGTACCCCTCAGTCAGCAGGAGTAAGGAAGTGGAGGGATGAGAGCTCTTCCTTCCACTCCTGCGGTGGGGACAGCGCCAAAGCCCAGTTAAGCTATTTCCACTTAAGCTGGGCAGTTGAGGTGGCTGAAGTTGTGTAACTTAATTGGACTTTAGCCCTGCTCTGCACAGGTACCATGGAGACCACGCCCCCGAGGCCCCACAGCAGCTACTGCTGCTAAAGCCACCACTTTCCCCCAGGCCAGCCGTGGGACCCCCTCTGCGTTCACCCCACCCGACTGCGCTGCGCTCAGCCAATCAGCGGCTGCCTTTGCCCCAGCGCGCTTTCTCTTCCTGCCTTTGCCTCCCCCCGCCCCTTTGCAGCCGGTGACAGCTCCGAGCGAAGTCTCGCGAGAGCAAAGCAGCGGGGGGGCCCCCACCCCCTCGCCCGCCCTCCCCGCCGAGCTCCTCCCCGCGCCCCTCCTGCCGCCGCGGCCGGATCTGTCTGTGGGGTGGGGGGGCGCTTGGCCCTGCGCACTGAGCGATGTTTGTCCGCCATCGCGGCGGAGGAGGGTGAAGGAAACGCCGCCGCCGCCGGAGACAGGGGCCTGCGCCGCCGCCGCCCGGAACCTCCCGTCGCCGCCTCTCTCCTCCCCGCCCCGCCGCCCCCGGGGCCGCCGCTCGGAGTGAAGGTCGCCTGGGGCCCCCGCCCGGGGTCTCCCCGCAGTCCCCCCCCCCCCCCACCCCGCAGCAGGCTCCGCTCGAGCCGGGTCCGAAGATGTCGAACCTGAGCAAGGGGACGGGCAGCCGGAAGGACACCAAGATGCGGATCCGAGCCTTCCCCGTGAGTCCCCGGCCACCGGCTGCGCGCCAGGCCCCGGCCTCCGTCCGCCCGCAGGCCCCGCGGCCGCCCGGTCTGTCACCCGGCTGCCCGCGGGAGGCGGGCTGGGGAGCAGGGCTAGAAACTCCGGGCACGGGGTTGGGCTGGGGGCTGGCGGGCGGGGGACACGCTCCGTGCCCCCATCTGTTACCAGCACAATGAAACCTGTCACCGCGGCCGAGCGGGGGAGGAAGCACCGGCGCGGGGGGCGGCGGCGCGGGCCCTTGCTAGGGTCTGGGACCGGCACTGGGGGTGGCGTCGCCGGCGCGGGCACTGGCAGGCGGCTGGGTGAAGGGGAGGCAGTTTGGGCACTGACCGCGGTTTTGGGGGGATGGTTTACAGACACTGGGAACGGTGAGGGAACAGCTCGGGCACTTACTGTGGATCGGTACTGGGGAGGGTGCATTACAGCGAGTGGGGACCCTCCACAGCATGAAGCATGTGGAGGAACCCATACTGGTGGTAATTCTTCCCCCTCAGAAGCTGTGTGTTTATTATAGTCATATGTTCCGAAAATATATTTAATGCCATTTCCAATTAAAGGCTTTCAGACAAGAAGCTACAAATGCACATAAACAAAAAAAGGAGTCTTATAACTCTATCTCTAAGCTAGTTTTCCTGCATATGGGAGATTTTATTTTGCAGGTATTGTTGGTCAGATGGTAAAACGTCAGGTGACAGTGTAACTTTTCATAGGACTGCTAGGATATATCCAACTCTGAGATTGCCAGTCACTTTAGTTATTGAGCAAATAAGACAGATTATTAATTTACACTGCTGTAAAACTGCTGTGCTTTGACAGTTTCTTCAGTTGAAGCTTAGAACAAATGAATGTGAAGACTGCTGTTAATGGTTTCCAGTATTACAAGATGTGTGGAAACTTCAGTCATTTTTAGTGATTTCCTGCAAAAGTGTGTGTGTGTGTGTGTGTATATAATATGTATATAATAAAAAGGAAATGCTCTATTGAGTCACTAGCCTTTAGTATTTATCTTAACTTTTTGTTACACCTGACCCAGCTAGCCAGTGGCAAACAATTATAATAGGTTGCTTTCATGAATAAACTGGACATACCTGTTCACATCTGTTCACCAGCACATAATATCAGGGAAGACCTGCTTAGCCAAAGCTCTTACCAATGAAGTTGAAAACTTTAATACTTCTTTAAATTGTTGGAAGTTATCTGTAGGTATTTGATTCAGCTGGATAGCTTCCCTCTTAAACTCTACTTCTAGTCAACAATAATTATTTATGTTGAAGGAAAAAAAAGTGTACTGTGAAGTAAAAGACTAGAAAGTTTTAAGTCAGGGTGGGTATCCAGTACATGGTTTGTTAGGGTTAGGTGCTGGTGGACTGCCAGATGCTTCGTTTACCTGAGTGTCCGCAGGCATAGAGCCCCCTGGCCCACTCCCAGTGGCGGCTGTTCCTGCTGTTCGCATTGGCAAGGAATAGTGAACTGCTGCCACTGGGAGCTGCCGGGCTTCATGACTGTGGATGCTCAGGTAAACAAAGCATCTGGCAACCTTCCAGTGGCTAACCCTGATGCACCTCATGTGGCCCAAAGGCTGGAGGTTCACCACCCCTGTTTTAAGTGGTGTGTGGCTGGTGATCTCCAACAGACATTATTGATTGTTAATAATACTCTTGTTCACAGCATAAACCTCATATTATCAGAACATTTGGAGGGCGGTATAGCAAAAGAATAGCTGATAACTTGTGTACTATAGTGGATTATCATACACCATTTTTGTCATTGTTAATGTTTATCTGTTTTACAGCAAACTTCTTTTCTTATTAAATCTAAATTCTGGCAGTCTTTTAAATTTGGCTAATAGGATCCATGCAAAATCTCTTTACGTATGTAGATGATGGTAAACTAAGAAGGGTTAAACAATGACTAGAATAAGTATTATTTTGCTTTTTATTTTTTGAAAGTTCTTGTAACTAAGCATATAAAATGCGGTTCGTGGGTGAAGAATGTTCATGTGGAGCTCTGCTTTCATAAGTGCTGAGAATGCTTGATATTTTTTCACCCCTCAAAATGCTTCTTGTTAGCATTGTTTTAGTTTTCCCTTTTTTGGGTTGTTTAAAGAATGGATTACAACTATCTAATTTATCTAATTATCTTCCTTTAAAAAGTAACACTTTTAAGTATATATTGACATCAAGGCCTCCAAATGCCAAATAGAACCTAACATCTGTTTATAGTATTTTTTTTAAGTTTTGCGATTTTAAAATAAATGTCCTTTTTTGCAACCAAACACAGTAAAAAGTTCACAAAGGATTTTTAACTGAAAAAGGGCATGTTAATGAATGACAATTTTTCTCTCTCATAATTATTTGCATGATAGTAAAATCTTAAAAACTATCACTCTCTCCAAAACCTATAAACATTTAGGCACGTGTGTAATTTGATTGGTTCATTTCAATGGACTCTTCATGAAGCTATATTTGTTTGCAAGACTGGGACCTGTATTTAGTATTTCCACCTTTTTTGGCTACTGTTTTCTCTTTTCACTTTCTCCAATTCTGATGCATTGTTCTGAGTTTTGAATTGTTGATGTTGCTAGTGTTATGTCATTTCTGTGCTGTCTGTTGAATGTCATCAGCTGTATTACATTTCCATTTCCTTCATTTTGTTTCAGTTTTTCATGTGGGAATACATATTTACTATTGGATTATCTGGAAAGGGGTAACCTTGTTGGACAAGTAAGATTCCTGAAATCTAACAATGTCATGATTAATTTCTAATGATGGCCATGGCCATTTCATATTTTCTATTTATCGATAACATTTTTGGCATTTTTCTAATAGAAATATGTACAATAGTTACTTTTTACAAATTATTTTGTTTTTGCCGTTCATGTATTAAGTGAAAAAGAGTGTGAACACAGTGTTAAATTGTTTCTCAATTCCAAATACTCTACCCATGAACTGTAATTTTATTGTAAAATTACTTAGTGTGTTTTTTTTTTTTTTTTTTTTGTTAAGTTTCTTGTAATTAAGGCCTGTAGAATCTAGGGATGTGAAAGTGTAACTGTGTACACTTGGGCTCATTGGTTAATCTTCACAGTTACACACATCCTCCTGGTACATGAGGGGAGGGTGAACCTGCTTAAAAGCTGGCATTCTGCACGCAGCAACTTCCAAGGAACCACCGGCCCCCTGTGCACTGCTGCCTATGTTTCAGAGGCAACAGAGCTGCATGCACCAACTCCAGGGAGCAACATGATTCTTCCCTCCCGCCTCCATGTGTAACCGCTGATATTTTGAATGGTTACATGGTTAATTAAATGTATTTTAACATCCCTAGTAGAAACACGCATAGGTGGTAAATGCCCCGCCAAAGAAATGTCCTTTAATACTAACTGGCTGCTGGTATACAGAATCTCACTGAGTGCTTTTTCTTCCCTCAAGGGCAGTGGCAGAGAATATGTCTACACTTCAATTAGAAACATACAGCTGGCCTGTGCCAGCAGATGTGGGCTTGGGTAAGGGTCTGTTTAATTGACCTGTAGAGCCCAGGCTCCAGCGGAGCCCAGAAGTATAGGATTCTGTGAAGTGTGAATGTTCCAGAGCCCAGGCTGCAACCCCAACCTCTGCAATGCAATTAAACAGTCCCTATGTTTGCATTGCAGTTAGGTACTTATGACTGGCCTGAGTCAGCCTCACGGGGGTGTCCAAGGGGCTTTTTAATTGCAGCGTAGATACTCAGGCTGCAGCTTGAGTTCTGGGACCCGCCCACTTCGAAGGGTCCTCGAATTTCTGCCCAAGCCCAAATGTCTACACAAAGGCCTGCTGGGAGTGTCTAATTGCAGGATAGAGTATCCTTAGAATACTTTAGAATTTACAATAGAAAGAAATGGGTTTGTGTGTCTGGTTTAACCCTACTATATTAAAAAAGGTGTTTATGCAACATTGTCTTGTTAAATATATATTAAAGTAGATGAGTGCGGCTAGATCGAGGGATTAGGCCAAAGAACAGATAGCGTAAATATTTTTTTAAGTATTATTCAAATAATACTTTCAAAGTTACTTGTCTAAAAAGGGTATTTAAATTAACTTCTTATCTTGTTACTAAAGTTTTGCCTATTTGCATTAGGTATGCAATGGTTACTTTAAGGTTGTGTAACAAAATTACCTTGTGTATGAACTTTCAGGAGTACAGAGTCTATATAGAATAATGCCATTTTTATAAATATCACAAGAGACTCTTAACACTTAAAATAAGTACTCATATATTCATTTCTAAATTTTTATAGGACAGTTACTTAAGCTGAAACAGGTGTAACTTGGCAGAGGGTTTAAACCAGAGGTGGGCAAATACTGGCTTGGGGGCTAGATCCAGTTTGCCAAGGTTAGCCCCTGGCAGGCTGCTGCCACTATATTTACCTGTGCCTCTGCAGGTTTGGGCGACCACAGGTCTTGTGGGCCACGGCGCATCATTCCCAGCCAGTGAGGGCAGTGTCAGAACATAGGGTATAAGACAAATTATCCATACTATATGAAATTCTACAGCTTTCTTGTGAAAATACACGGTGGCTACGTCTACACTGGCACCTTTTTCCGGAAATGCTTAAAACGGAATACTATTCCGTTTTCAGTTTTTCCGGAAAAGGAGCGTCTACATTGGCAGGCTGCTTTTCCGGAAAAGCGTCTGTGGCCAATGTAGACGCACTTTTCCGGAAAAGAGCCCCGAGCGTCATTTTCGCGATCGGGGCTTTTTTCCGGAAAAGATTACTAGGCTGTCTACACTGGCCCTTTTCCGGAACAGTGTTCTGGAATAAGGACTTATGCCCGAGCGGGAGCAGAATAGTTTTTCCAGAATAGCGGCTGATTTTGTACAGTAGATCGTCGTTGCTTTTCCGGAAAAGCAAGCGGCCAGTGTAGACAGTTGGCAGCTTATTCCGGAAAAGCAGCTGCTTTTCCGGAATAAGTGGCCCAGTGTAGACACAGCCGGTATGTGTAAATCAAGCTACCAAGAAGTTTTGTAAATTTACATAAATAACATGACTTTTAAGAACTGTTAGATGGACTCTCTCCGAGGATTCTTACTACTTTTATGGAAGGAATTTACAAGAAATTAGTTGGTTAGATCACTTTAATTTGAAGTGAGCTACTGTTATTTGTTAATGCATTATATTTTGTTGATGTTTTAGATCATCTTAGTTTCCTGTAGCCCCTACAAAATATTTTCCTGCTAACCCCAGAATGTAACCAGTTATTCCTGTCCACTTTTATTGCAACAGTAAATACAGGGTCAGAACTAGTGGCTACGTCTAGACTGGCATGATTTTCCGCAAATGCTTTTAACGGAAAACTTTTCCGTTAAAAGCATTTGCGGAAAAGAGCGTCTAGATTGGCACGGACGCTTTTCCGCAAAAGCACTTTTTGTTGAAAAGCGTCTGTGCCAATCTAGACACGGTTTTGCGCAAGAAAGCCCCGATCACCATTTTCGCCATCGGGGTTTTTTTGCGCAAAACAATACCGCGTTGTCTACACTGGCCCTCTTGCGCAAAAGCATTTGCGCAAGTGGGCTTTTGTCCGAATGGGAGCAGCATAGTATTTCCGCAAGAACACTGACAATCTTACATGAGATCGTCAGTGTTCTTGCGGAAATTCAAGTGGCCAGTGTAGACAGTTGGAAAGTTTTTCCGCAAAAGCAATTGCTTTTGCGGAAAAACTTGCCAGTCTAGACACAGACAGTGTATTTTGGTGAGGATTAGTGTGATCCCATACATTTGTGCTATGTAAAATGAGTCTGTTTAAATATACATAAAATCATAAATTGATGCTTTTTATGTAGAATGGATAGGATAGTTATGTTAAACAAAAGGAGGCTGGACAAAGTGTAAGCCTAGCTGCTTGTTCCTTTCAATTCCGTAATCAGTTTACATTAGTTTAAAGTTTTCAAAACTATTGATGCTGAGTAAAGAGAGAGTGATTTAATTTTTGTATTTTTTTTCTTAAACAAGGCTGATGGTCTCGTTGCCACTCCTACATTCTCTAAATCAGAGTGGCTGGTAGTGGTGACCTTTAAATTCCTGAAAGAAACTTCTTCTTCTTGAAGCATTTGGTGCTTTTTGTGCCATGTTTTGATCCTGGGGAGTGGGGTGTACATGATATACCCTGAGGTAAAATTAAAATGTATATTAAAGTGCATAATGCATGTATCCATCAACCATTAACAAAGTTGCTTTAACTTTTGTAGATTCACATGGATCATTCTGAGCAGAGATTTCAGAAAGAACCTGGAGAATGTGTTTGAACTACACTAAAGCTGAGAGTATTCAGGTGGTAGAAGCTGTTACTGACCTATTAACATTTAGGGTGCAGCAGTGTGTCTCCTATCAGCATAATAATACCTCCTCCATGAGGGGCAATAGTTAAGTCAGTGGGAGAAGTTCTCATCTTGACATAGTGCCTGCTTGCACAGCACTTACATTAGTGTAACTTACGTAGCTCGGAAGGGTAGTTAATTTATGTTGCTCAGCATGCGTGAATAATGACGAAGTATGTTGTAGAGTAAATGTAGCCTGATTAGATTCGTAGTACGTGTTCTGTGGTGTATATTTTGGGGTAAGATGAGGAGATAAAGGGAAAATAGTTTGTCACATGTTTATTCAGTTCCAAGTAAACCTTACTATGTATTTTAGAAATGTGTGTCTGTCCATTCGTCTGTAAGTCTGTTCAAATACTCCTAAATAGTAAGAGCTAGGACCACCAAGTTTGGTATACAGTTTCCTCATTTCATAACTTAAAGGAAGGTAAAGATTTGATTGTGCTTGGACAATGGGATATGCTGGTATTCGATTTTCTCATAAAATGGAAAGGGAGGAGACTAATAGCAGGAACAATTATGCTGTAGAATAACCACAGGGAGCAGCAAGTGGCCAGAGATAGGAATTGGGACAGCTATAACCCCACGGGGCCTAACATTTAAAAAGAATGTTAAATTTTGATTAATCAGCTAATCGAATAGTCTATGGAATTTCCATCTATTACTCGCATTAGTTGATAAGGAGAGTGCTTGCTATTGTGCTGTACCTCTCTTTGAAATGTACAAGATCCACCGCAGCTCTTGTACATTTTAAAAGAGGTGCAGAGGGATTGTTTATGTACCTGGTCCTGTGCTTCTCCCTTTGAAATGTACAAGATCTGCAGGTCGCTCTTGTACATTTCAAAGAGAAAGGTGCAGCAGGAGGATGTCTCTGCCTCCCCTGCACTCCTGTGAAGATAGTGCTGGGAGGAAACAGATTTTAAATGGTTCCCTTCTAGCACTTGCTGCTCCTCCCCTTTGCTGCCTCTTTCAGAGAGAGGCAGCTAGGGTTGAGGGGAAGTGACTAGTCGAGTTACTACTTAACTAGCTGATAAACTTATGCCTATTGGGTAGTTGACTAGTTGCTTACTTCCCTAATTGGGCCAATAGGGGGCAGGTATGAGAAAAGGACAGCTATCTATTATATATTTCAGAGTATTTGTGCGTCTTCCTCCCCTCCCCCCACCAAGAGACATTCACCCCTCTCCATCTGTGCCTGCTGTAGTGACCAGGGACAGACACTTTTCATCTTAGCTCCAAGCTGCTTTGGTGAGAGAGGCCTGGGTTGTCCTCTTTCCTGGGAGCAGCCTGCATATTGAACTCCTTATCCCCAACCCCAACCTAGGACAATGATTTAAGTGAAGAAAAACAAAACTTATTTAAGTTTTCTAGTGAATTAATATAAACAGAATGTTTGGTAGTGTTCACTTCAGATCATATGGATAAATAAATATATTACATCAGTGCTTTTGTGAATATATATGCTGTATTTCACATTTCCAAGTAATATTTTTATAAAAGCAAATTAGCGTTGGGTCCATAAGATTTATTAATGAATGTGGCAATAAGTAGAATATTCCTCAGTAAAGTTCTATTATAATACATTTAGGGCTTTGAAATTTAAAAAAAGAGAAAGAAATGAGCATTTTAAATGGAAGTTTTCCAAAACAATGCTTTAAAATCTTTAATGTGAAAATGCACTTAAATTGTATCTAATCGTGAACATTTGAAGAACATGGCTGGATTTCAGATTAATGCTGTTAGAGTTGAACAGGTTGGACTCAAACTAGACTTTGGTTCATTTTCACCATGTTCTAGGTGTTTGAGTTAATAAAGTTGGTAAATTTTAGCAGAAGTTTTACAAGGAATTTCTTTCTAATTTTGTGACCATATTATGTCTGTCTATGTTGTCATCAGATCTTTCAAGCGAGGTAGTACTGAATGAAATGCCACAGCATGGTATTGGAAAGCACTTTGCTGCTAGAGATTACTACCATCTTTTAAGTGAGATGGAAAAACAAGTAATCTTGGTCACTTGTCATCGGTAAAAATTCATTGGGAGTCTTTGCGAGAGGAGACAACACTAGTGTTCAGATCAAATTCTAATTTTTCCAGTGGATTCGGTGGGATTTGATTTCTATTAAACTGTTTTGTAACTTCACTAATGTTAAGCAATGACCCCCTGTTTGTCCTAGGTATATTTGCATAAATGATGGGTGAATGAGTTAAAATAGCTTTACAACTTATGCAGGATAGAAGATACTATATACATTTTAAGACCTTTTAGATGAAGGTAGCATATATTATTGGGTTCTCTGAAAAAATACTATTTTGTATGATCTATTAATTGCTTTCTTCCTATGATGCAGCCTAAAACATGTGCAGTAGTAATCTGTACATGCAAGAGTGTACGTTTCTAATTAGTTGAAGTGTCCATCTATGCTTTCTCAAAAGAGAGCAGGTGCCCTTTAGTAGTTTAAAATTCTATTTGCTTGAGGGACTTAATTTTTTTTTTTAATAAAGTACAGTCAGTAGAGTAAAGACTGTCTTTACCTTTTTGAGTTTTGAAGATACAGGCAAGGAAGTGCTTGTTAAAACTGCAGTTTGGACCTGCTTTCCATGTTTTATCAGATTGTTAGTGACAGTCCTCCAGATTTTTTTTAATGGGAAAAGGATCTACAAATAGATGTAACTTTGGAGAATTTAAATATGTCTGGAAGAGGACCAAAGCCTCCTCTCTCTCTCTCTCTCTCTCTCAAAACTATATCAATAGTACCTTAGTACATTTACGCTATAAAGGAGGCATGAACGCTGGAGAGAACGTGGAGGAATAGAGTCCTTCTGAATATGTGGCAGGGATTAAGCATGTTAATGGTTAACTCATAAGCCTCACTCTTAAGAGTTGAGACTTATCGATTATGGTTAACTGTTGGAGGCTGGAGCGGGGCCAGGCTGTAGTGCCTCCCGCCACCCTGTCCAATCAGTTAATCGCTTAAATGTAACAGTTAACCCATCAACTAATTAAATGGGAGTTGCCTAAAATAATCAAGCCTTTTTGGTACTTTGAGGGTAAAATAAGGTGAAATTAGTAGAAATGAAAGATGTAAATTGTTTATATCTATGGTTAAGATTTATTATACTTATATGGAAATATGTGTTTATGTGAATGTTAATAACAAACATCTGCATAATTTAAGTCTATATTAATGTGTGTTAAAGATATTCTTTAATTACATGAACTTCAGCTTTTTCATGAAAATATAACTATAGAATGAAGAGTGAAGCTTTACTGTTTGTAATCTTAGTTAAGATATGTCCAGTACAGAACCAAGAGCCTACCTTATGCCCCACATTGGTTTGAACCTAAAAGGGAGTTAATATAAGTCAGGAGTGGGGAACCTAATGTCCATCAACTTGTGAAGCTCCAGCTCCTGAGCTAGGAGCTCCCTCTGTATTGGGTAGCACGTGCTGGCTCTCCAGCCTCCCTACTGTCCATCCCACTGTGGGACTGGAGCACACACAATCTACTAGCCTGGGCTCCCCGAGGCTCTACTGTGCAAAGGGAATGTGGGGAGTGTCTTTCTCCTTTTCAGTCAGGGGTTACGTCAAGGGGTTGGTTATTCTTTTTTGTTTCTCATTTGTGTGCGGCCCCAATTGATTTTTCTGTGGGTCAGTGGCCCCCTATTCAAAAAAGGTTACCCACCCATTGTTTAAGTACAGGAGGCCCCCGACTTGTGACGTGATTGGTTCCGGGGGAAGCATTGCAAGTTGGGAGCATTATAACTCAAACCCTCATTTATAATAGGTGCTGTGCGCTGTCGTAAATGCGGGCCAAGGACATATATCAGGGATTTTCGGCCCCTTCCACACTTACAAAAATGGTTGTAAGTGCGGGGGGGTTGCAAGTCGGGGCCTGCTGTAATCCATTGCAGCTGTTCACATTCGCTCTTCCAATCCAGAGTGTTGAAATGCTAGACTTTTCTTCCCCCTTGCTATCAGTGCTTCCCCTCTCCCCCCAATTTTTTTCTTGTGGGCAGGCACTGGAGAAACAATGCTTGTGAATTTGGGGAAAAATAGGAACTCTGTTCAGTGAGTTTAGTGGTGGAAGATGCTCTGTAAACTTCCTTGTACAGCTGTTAATTCATTGCTTTCTTCCCGTGTTGTTCCAGTGTCAGGATTTTCCAGGCAATGGTTCCTTGTGTCCCAAAAATTATGGTAAAGATGTTAAATATATAAGAGAAAATAGAAGAAGTCTTTTACATCGTGCACCAATATAGATTACCCATAAAATTTTAAATGCATTATAAGTTTCTTCAAACAGATTGGAAAAGTAGGCCTTTTTGTTCCTTTCTGGCCTCTTCAATAAAAATTCCATGCAATGGTGTGGCGGTATCACTAGGGGGAAAAAGTACCTTCAAGCCCAGAATGGGTTTAAAACCTTTCTTTTCCCTTATGCTTCTTCTTTTGCAACAAGTTCTAGAAAATCTCGTAATTCTTAAGTTTCTGAACACTTTACTTTGATGAATAATCTTAGAATCATAGAATCCTAGAACAGGAAAGGGCCTCGATAGTTCGAGTCCAGTCCCCGCCCTCACAGCAGGAATAAGCACTATCTAGATCAGGGCTACTCAATTTTGGAAGCTTTGGGGGACACAATGATACTCACAGCATGTTCCGAGGGCTGCAACTTAAGTGTGGTTGCATATATGTGCAAAAAGCTTCTTTCACAAAGTTTCATGTGAGACTATACAACATGCAGGCCCCATTTAAGTCAATTCTGCTAATATTAATAAAATGTAATATTTACCCGATTTTCACGCATATGACAGTACTCCTAATGAGCAATGACAGTTCAGGAATTTAAATACTAAAATGCATATCAACCATTATATTGACTTGCCATTGTGTAGCATATTCCCAGTGGAGGCCAAGTTCAAAGGATTCCTCCCTGCACCGCAGGCCGCAAACAAATGGGTCGTGGGCTGCGTGTTGAGTAGCCTTGGTCTAGATCATTCCTGGTACATGTCTGTCCAATCTGCTCTTAAATATTTTCCAGTGCTGGCAATTCTACAACCTCTCTAGGCAATTTATTCCAGTGTTGAACCACCCTGACAGGAAGTTTTTCCTAATGTCCAACTTAAACCTCCCTTGCTGCAATTTAAGCCCATTGCTTCTTGTCCTATCATCAAAGGCCAAGGAGAAAACATTTTTCTTCCTCCTCCACTGGGGACTCTTGTACATTTCAGAGCTGGCACGCGGTGTGCAGCCCAGAGTCAGTGGGACTTCCTGCTGGCCCCAGGCTGCACACAGAATTCCTCATTGCTCCTTTGAAATGTATAAGGAGCCCCAGTGGGGGCTCTTGTACATTTCAAAGGAGGAATGCTGAAGTGCCTATCAACTAGTCTAGTAGTCAATGGAAATTCCGTTGACTACTCAACTAGTAAATTAACCATTACTTACGATCCTTTATATGGGATCGTTTCTGGTGGGGTTTAGATCAACATTGATATTGGGAAGGTATTGAGTATTATCGCTTAAGGAAACTGAATCAGAGCTGAAAGGCTAATGAATTAACAGATTGGTTTACATTGGGAAGATGGTACTTCTGAGTAGACCTTAGTGCCTTCCAGAGAAATTGGGGCATGAGAAGTAATTTTTCCTTTTCTTACTAGTTCAAACTAAGACTTGGTAATAGAGCATCTGCATCATGCTCTAATGTGAGGTTTTTTTTTTGTTTTTGTTTTAATTCTGAGCTTTTTAGTAATCAATAGATATGAGCTGGCAAAAAGGAGAAATTAATGATCTCTGCCTTCTGTGTATAAAATCAGTTAGCTGTTTTTTTCTTAGTGGCTATTGTCTTTAAACATCTTTTAAAGAAAATTTGTCAGAACAGATCTTGAAATGTACAGAATCGTTTTATTTTAGGTTTGGATTCTTGCATAGGTTTGGGAAGCCCTACATCAGTGGCTTTCAACCCTTCTAAACTCCCCTTTTAGAACTATACTTTATCTCTTGTAATCCCAAGTTGTACCTCATTTAAAAACTAGTTCCTTACAGAATTACACAAATGCAAGTGTCATAGCACACTATTATTGAAAAATTGCTTATTTTCTCATTTTACTGTGTAATTATAAAATTAATTAATTAGAGCTTGAGGTGTAAGTAAGTGGGTGCGCCCTGGTGCGCAGCTCCCGCAAGAGCTAACCTGTGCTGTGGCACAAGTTAGCATGGAGCTTTAAAGAGCCAGCAGGGACCTGGGTTGCAATAAGAAATTTTAAGCTACTGTCATCACTGATTGGAATATAAATATTGTACTTACATTTCAGTGTATAGTATAAACAGCAATATAAACAAGATGCCCGTATGAAATTTTAGTTTGTACTGACTTCACTAGTGCTTTTTATATAGTCTGTTGCAAAACTAGGCAAATATCTAGACACATTTATGTAACCCCCTCCCCCTGAAAACATTTCTATGCCTGCAGGGGTATGTGTACCCTCATTGAGAAATACTGCTCTGCACAACCCTCTTGTATCAGCTAATTTCATTACATTAAGTATTTATTAAAAACATTGATTCTACAGCAGTTCTCCATCAGTGGCTCCCAGACTGACTTAGTATACTGCATCTACAACTCAAAAGTACTTTGTGTACCACCATCATAACTTTAATCAGTGTACTTATAATAGATTCCCATTTTAATATTATATTCAAGTGGGGATATATGGAAAGAGAAAACTACTGTTTTGTATATTTAGCATTAAATGGTATTACAGCTCGACTCTCTAGTCCGACATACTCTGGTTCAGCAACATCAATGGTCCAGCTTGATTTTAGCTAGCAGGATGTCCACTTACAGACAAAAAGTTTGTTTACAGCCATCAGCCCTAGTTTTCAGAGTTCTGTACTGTTGTTGAGCTTTAATTTACCCCTAAATGTCTTCTAACAGCAGTAAACAGTGGAAGTGTTGGTAATACTGCTAGACAATATTGACCTCCCATGGTCAGGGTCTGAAGGTGTTGACTAGCGAGGTTCAACCTGTGGAAATATTTACCAAAGCTAGGATGGGGAGACACAGGTTCAGGTCCCCACTCTGCCTGATTCAGAGCACGTTGCTCCTCCCACCCCCTCAGTTGGCCTAAAGGCTGAAATGTAATGCCACTTATGTGAACAAACACACTTTATTTGTTATAATAATCACGGGAGAAGCTGTTGTATGAAATGTTATTTGAAACACTTTAAATCCTACACAAGGATTTTTGAAGGAGCCTAGGGGATTTAGGTATGCATACCCCATTGAGGTTGATGAATAATTCCAATAAGTAATTATTTTATATTAATGATTATTTATCATTAGGCTCTGATTGTCGTACAACACCTTACTCCATGAATAGTTCAAGTGACTTCAGTATAGCATAACATGGCACTGAGTGTAAGGTAAAGGTTATAATCCTTACTACTTATAATTAGTCAAAGGAATTCATAAATATCAGTAGTAAAAATAATCTTCAAAGTAGCTCATAAAATACTGTGCCTGTCACTGTTGCATAATATTTTTAGTGTATGAGGTTGATATTATCAGGTGGGGTTGACTTAACAACTGCACATAACGCTTATTTTGGAATTAGGGTTGTTAAATTTAAGTTTCCAGCAACCCAAAATCTCAATCGGATAAAAAAAACAGCGAAGTACATACAAACCGTATTGCAAGTACTTACTCTTATGTGCTTATTGAGTCTTGTTTCTATTGACTTCAGTGGCACAGGATCATGTCCTAACTCCGATTCATCCTGTCTGCCACCTCTGCCAGAATGACCAGTAATCTGTGACGACGTATTACGCATGTAAACATATTTCAACATGTAAATGAACATGGACAGGAATCTTAATTTGTGATTGCAAATAAAATGAAATTAACCCTCTTTCCCATTAAAACATATTGAAGATGATTTTCAACATTATAAGGTGCATATATTAAAAATATTTAATGGGTTGTTTAAAAAGGTAAGATCAGTGTTAAGTTGTTTAAATGTAAAAATCTAAGTTACAAGCAACTTTGAAATTCACATTTCTAAGCTAATAGGAAAACTTTTTTTATAAAAAGAGTCCTTGGTATCACTGAATCACCAAGGTGATGATTTTCCAGTTTGAGTGTATTATTATATTAAAGGTAAATCATTAAAATACTGTCTTAATTTGTAATTAGAAACTGTTTTTGGAACTGATGTTGGTGGCATGTGACAAAAGGACTTCCTTGCATGCTTTGTGTCAAATCTGAACTAGGTTTCTCTTTCATAAATTAGTGTGCTGCAGTTTTTATTGTTTCTTGATGCCATTTTGTTCTATTTTGAGTGGAGGATGTGTAAGAGGAGTTAGATATCAGTGTTTGCATTTGTTCTCCCATTTCATTCAAGATGGATTAATTTTTTTTACTCTAAATATGAGCTTTTGGTAAACTATTTGCTGTCACTTTAACAGATCATAAACAAGGCAATTTACTTGAATAGAAGAGGGAGGCATTGAGATGTGGCTCGTATATTAGCTAATTTACATTTGTATTGTAGATTGTAAGTTGGACCAGACAAAACAGACAGCTCTCCTTCCTGGATACAAAATATTTAATTCATCTCACACAGCTTTTTGTTAAGCAAGAATCCAAGGATAGTTTCTGATTGTTCATTCTTCCCAGCCCAAATTACCGTGAATACTAATACACCATTCACCAGCCTGACTGGATCGCTCTGTGCAGAGAAGTTTTCTAACCTGTTTTGAAACCAGTTTTATAAAAGTGCTTAGGCTGTTTTAAACACCTGAATCTAGGTCTCTCAGCTTTGGCTCTAACCAAGTTTAAAATTAGGTTAGGTTGAGCTAGTTTTAAAATCAGTTAGAAAAAATTCTTCTATGTAGCCAGCTCTCTCTCTCTCTCTCTCTCTCTCTCTCTCTCTTTCTCTCTCTTGCCTAAAATGTTAGGGTCAGATGTTTTTGAAATAAGCACTTTCATTATGACCTCTCTGTAATATCTGCTAATCTTTTATGTCCTGAGACACTATGGAGGTGGAAATAGAAATGTCTAAATATTTTCAGCAATCTTTGGTTAATGTTATAGACAATGTCTGTATTTGGGTTGTATATGTAGTGAGCAAGACACATGAAGTCATTCTTCTGCTCTACTCTGCGCTGGTTAGGCCTCAGTTGGAATATTGTGGCCAGTTCTGGGCACCACATTTCAAGAAAGATGTGGAGAAATTGGAGAGGGTCCAGAGAAGAGCAACAAGAATGATTAAAGGTCTAGAGAACATGACCTATGAAGGAAGGCTGAAAGAATTGGGTTCTTTTAGTTTAGAAAAGAGAAGATTGAGGGGGGACATGATAGCCGTTTTCAGGTATCTAAAAGGGTGTCATAAGGAGGAGGGAGAAAACTTGTTCATCTTGGCCTCTGAGGATAGAACAAGAAGCAATGGGCTTAAGCTACAGCAAGGGAGGCTTAGGTTGGACATTAGGAAAAAGTTCCTAACTGTCAGGGTAGTCAAACACTGGAATAAATTGCCCCGGGAGGTTGTGGAATCCCCCATCTCTGGAGATATTTAAGAGTAGGTTAGATAAATGTCTATCAGGGATGATCTAGACAGTATTTGGTCCTGCCATGGGGACTTGATGACCTCTCGAGGTCCCTTCCAGTCCTAGTATTCTATGATTCTATGCTGGTCTCAATCTTTCCGTACCTGGCTAGGGACCTTTTAGTTTACAATGATGTTTCTGTTGGTCACAAATTTTTATTTTAAATATAAATTTAGTGATTGGAAAAAGAATTAATAGATGTGGACAGAAGTTGTCTTTATACACAGAACCAGGAAAACGTGGATAATAGTATTCTGTGATTAGCTATTATTTATCAGAGCCTAAGAGCCAGCTAAAAATAGGGCCCCACTGTACTTCAGTAGTACAGAGTAGAAGACAGTCCCTGCCCTGAAGAGCTTACAGTCTAAATAGACAAGATAGAAGTGAGGCTGATGACAGCGGGGAGGGCGAGGGAGAAGGAGGCGATATGTAGAACACACAAGCAGAGTGAACAATGGGATGGCAGCAATTACTAGGAATTTTGGATGTCATTTTAAATATAAAGTTTAGGGATGTTAAGTAATGGTTAATAAGCTAATTGACTTAAGGGAGCGGGGGAGGGCTTGCTACTGCTGCTGCAACTCTGCATTTTAAATGTAGTAAGAGCTGCTGGGCTTTGCTCTTGGGGGCGGTGTGAGTCGGGGCTCTGGTACTGCTGCGGCTCTGTTTGGAACTGGCTTTTAAACTGCCCTCGCCCCCCCCCCCCCCCCAGCACCAGCTCCCCCTCCCTTTGCTGTCTCTGTATCAGAGCCAGTGGAGGGGGAAGCAAGTAGTTGAGTAGTCATTCTCAGCTACCCGATAAGCTTATGCCTGTTGGGTAGTCAACTACTCAACTAGTTGCTTACATCCCTAATAAAGTTATTAATTTTCAAGAATAAATTTTAAATTTATAAAGAGCTTTTATATAACTTTTATAGCTTTTATGTTAACTCTTTTTGTTTCTTAATTGCTCAAGAACCTGTGGCTGCTCTTGTGTACAGTCACAATTGAAACAAATCTGTGAAAACAGTTACTTTCCTAGGAATTCATAAGATGTGAAAATTGTGAGGGGCTGGGTGTTGAACACAGAAAAGCATAAAAATAAAACCTGAAATCCAGAATAACTAATTTCTTTATGAATGTGTGTCAATCTTATTCTGCTGGAGCAATTTCTAGAAGAGAAAGGATAGTTAAATTTGTGGTCATTGTTTAAATTTCTCAATCTCCAAAAATGGTCAAACACTGCTGGATCAAGATAAAGATAGTTTAAAGTCTATTTTATTTTAATAGTGCACTGAGTATTGTTAGGTGATGAAACTCCAGCAAGTCTGCATGTTATGGTCAGGGAAAGCAATTCTATATCTTGTTGCTGTTGCCCTTAATCGAGAGAGGACAGTTCTTCCCAATTTAGATTTATTAAAATATTACATTGTCATTGCAAATTGTTTTTGCAACGCAGCCTAGCCTTTTAATTTAAAAACTCATCTTCTTTCTGTCTTCCATCCTCCACCTGTGTCTAAGAAATGAGCTCTGAAATAGGTATGTAAAATCCTGTTTAATTGATTAACCGATTAACAGATTAAAGTGGAGGGCGAGGGGGTCACACCAGCCCAAATAGTGGCCCACCTGCGACTGGGCTCGAGGAACCCCTCTCTGCCCCGGCAAAGGCTCCAGCAGCTGGACTGCTTTGATCTGTGGTGCCTGCCATGGACAGACTGCTCAAGCGGGCCAGGGTGTTGTGTGGACAGAGGCTGGTCAGAGCAATCAGGGTCCCTGCCCATGACAGGTGGGGAGCTATTCCAGCCCCCACTGGTTGAGGTTAACTGGTAAGCCCTCACTCTTTACTATTTAAACATTCACATCCCTACTCTGAAAAGCCCATGAATGCAGCAATGATTAATTTTTAATTTTTATTTTGGAAGTTAATATAGTGCAAGAATTGAACTCTACAAATGAACAGAAATTCATTATTTTAAAACATTTACAGCAGGTCTAAGTAAATCAGTAGCTACAACTCAAGAAATGAGCAAGGAAGAACATTTGGGAACTGACTATTCACCCAGAATTGCTAATATAGATCACTGAGCATCCTTTTTTTTGGTCCAGGGTGTTCTCATTGGTGCAGGGGTCCACTTTAGTGGCTCATACAGCAGAAACAGAGCTTTATTTTTGTAATAATACTTATGTCAACTGTTATCCAAGGATCTCAGTCTAGATCTCAGAAGTACATAAATGTTCTTATGACATCACAAACTAATTTTTGTGTCTTTTCATTATGATATTGGAATGTTCAGTATGTTTGTGTTTTTATGGCGACAGTTTTTGTTACAGCTATCTTCAGAAAAACATTTTAATTTTAAATATTTTCATTTGTGACTACATTACAAGCTAAACAATCCAGAGGTAACAGTTCATTGACATTCTTCCTTAATTTTGGCCAGGATAAGGTCCTACATATTTTGAGCAAATGTTTAAACAGACCTTTTTAAAAGAAGGGGATTAGGGGAAGAGACTAAAGGACTCTTGCAAGAGTGTATACTGTATAGGAGACTTATTTACTCCTGCAATACACATAGTCGTTTAAGTTTTATTAGAAAGCTTTGGCTTGCTAGAAAACAATTGCTGCAAAACAAGTAAACTATTTTTGATGTTTGAACAGGAGACAATGTTCCCTTAATTTGTCATGATAAAACTTCAGCAAACCCATTTCCTACAATTCATTTAAAAAAAAATTGAGTACCAACAGTGTTGCTGCTACTTGAGAGATAATTAATTGAAGGAGAATAGTGATATAAGTGACTAATTGACTAGTCGACTATACGATAAGCAAAACCTTATCAGATAGTCGACACGCTAGTCGACTAGTTGCTCCCCCGCCCCTTGCTGCCTCTATCCTAAAGAGGCAGCAAAGCGGGGGTGGGGGGGGAGGAGGGAGGGTGCCGGAGGGAGCTGGCTTAAAAGCGTTCCCCCCAGCTCCAAGTCCATGAGAGGGGGCAGAGGTGCAGTGGGGACTCTTGTATGTTTTAAAGTTGGAACACTGTGTGGAGCCCGGAGCCAGCGGGGAGTCCTTCTCTTTGAAATGTACAAGAACCCCAGTGGGAGTACTTGTGCATATCAAAGATTGAAACACCTGGTAAAACCTGGGGCCTGCTCAGGACTCTGAGTTCCCCCCTGGCCCCAGGCTCCACACAGCCTTTCAGTCTTTGAAATGCACAAGAACTCCTCCTGGGGCTCTTGTACATATCAAAGGTGGAACGTGGAAGTTCTTATTGACTAGTCAAATTGTTGATGGAAATCCCAGAATATGAAGCTACACTGAAAGATCAAATATTTAATATTAAAATATTAAAAGATAATATATTTCAAATATTCTTTGATAGCTTTGTAAAGTTGTTTTCTATAGCTTGGAATTTCCCTTTTGTTGTTTTTCTTCAGTTCTCTGAAGTTTACTTCATTGCCACTAGACTGTGTGTGTAGGGGTGGGTGGGTGGTCGGTCCTTAACTCAATTTTCGTTTTTTGGAAATGAAAATGTACATGCTTAATTAAAATCATTGTCCTGGGGTGGAGCTGGGGATTTGAGGTACAGTAGGCAGGCTGCCCTGGGGAGAGAGGACTATCTCAGCCCTCTCACTGCAGCAACTTGGGGCCAGGTGAGAAGAGTCTCGCCATAGCTGCTGCTGTGCCTGATGGAGCTGCAAGGAAGGGATGCGTGTCCCAGGCTGGGGCAGGTCCAGGTTAGGCTGGTTGGGTCCCCTGGAAAGACCATCTGTCCCCTGGCACTGGGAGCTGTTGGGCAGCTTTAGGTTGGGTGCCAAGCCTGGGGATGAGGTGCCCCCTCTTCTGGCCATAGTATGGAACAGATGCGTCTGGGGGTGCTAAGCACCCACTCTCACAGCCCCAGCACAGAGCTGCTACAGCTGGAGGGGACTGGCCCAATAAAGAATGGCTGTGCTTGGGCTGGTGGGGAAAAGATTACACCTGCAGTATTCACTCAGTTATGTCAATTTTGAGGACCGTATTTGATTTGGTGAGTCTGTCTTTTGTGTCTGGTTATTATGAGAAGCAATCCATTCCAAGTACATCTTCTTTTTTTCTGGCAAAACCAAACCCCTTACTTTGCTTTGTTATGATAAGAGGAAGCTGAGCATCACATTAGATGGTCCTAGCTGTTACTGTTTAGGAGGAGTTCTTGAACAAACAGGCTCACTGAAGGACGGACAGTCAGATGGACGCACATTTCTAAAATATATAATATTAACATTTTGAAGATGGTGATGGAATCATAGCATTGGAAGAGACCTCAGGAGGTCATTGAGTACACTCCCCTGCTAAAAGCAGGACAAATCTCAATAAATTCATCCCAGCCAGGGCAGCATCAGTCCAGGTCTTAAAAAGCTTTAGGGATGGAGATTCCACCACCACCTACCTAGGTAACCCATTCCAGTGCTTTACCACCTTCCAACTGAAATAGTTTTTTCCTAATATTTAACCTAGACCTTCCCCACTGCAACTTGAGACTACTGCTTCTCTTTCTGTCATGTCAATCCTGAAAACTCCTTCAGGTAGTTGAAGGCTGCTACCAAATATCTCCCTCCCGCCCCTCCCCCCCTTCTTTAAAATACTGCCAGCTCTCCTGGACTCCTTTCCCTTTCATGTTAGCATCCCAGGGGATTCTGCTCATCAGGTCTCTGAGGGAGTCAAAGTCTGCTTTTCTAAAGTCCAGGGTGTGTATTTTACTACTCTTTTATTCTTTTGGTCAGGATCCTGAAATCTACCATCTCATGATCACTGCTTCCGAGTTTGTCACCCACCTCTACTTCCCCTATTAGTTCCTCCCTGTTTGTGAGCAGAAGGTCAAGCTGTGCATGGTCCCTGGTCAGATCCTTCAGCACTTGTACCAAGAAGTTATCCCCAACATTCTCCAAAAATTTCCTGGGTTGCCTTTGCACTGCCATATTGGTCTCATGGCTTTATCATCCTTGAGTTCTCCTTTATCATCTTATCGTCCAGTGGCCCCACAGATTATTTAGAGAGGTTCCTGCTTCTGATGTATTTTTTTTTTTTTTTTTTTTTTTGGCTACAGCTTTTTGAGTTTTTGGCTAATTGTTCACATTCTTTTTTGACCTTCCTAATGATATTTTTACACTTAATTTCCCAGAGTTTATGCTCTTTTCCGTTCTCCAAACTAGGATTTAACTGCCACTTTTTAAATGATGCTTTTTTGTCTCCCACTGTTTCTTTTACTTGGTTAAGCCAAGCCATCATGGCACTTTTTTTAATTCTTACCGTGTTTTTAAATTTGGGATATATATTTAAATTGAGCCTCTATAATGGTGTCTCTAAGTTTCCATACAGCTTATGGGAATTTCTGTACTTTTTTTTTCTTTTCTCATTTTTTGTGTAGTTCACCCTTTGGAATTAAATTCAACAGTGTTGAACTGCTCTGTTGTTTTTCCCTCCACAAGGATGTTACATTTATTTATATTATGATCACTGTTTCCAAGTAGTCCAGCTATTCATCACTATATAGTCGCTCCTTGAGTTATGAACAAGTTATGGACCAACACGTGGTCCGTAACTCAAAGTGTTCATAACTCGGATCCCATAGAGTTACATGGCAACCATGCTGTTCATAAGCACGGATCGCTGTTTGTAACTCGGATCCACATTTACGACAGCTTTGGTCATAAGTGCGGATGGTTGTAAGTGGAGGTGGTCGTATCTCAGGGAGCGGCTGTATTCACCTCTTGGACGTGGTGCTGCGTTCCCCCTAGGACTAAATCAAAAATTGCCTCTCTACGTGTGGGTTCCAGAATCAGGCTGCTCCAAGATGCTGCAGTCATTGATGGTGTCAAGGAACTTGATCTCTACATCCTGTCCTGAGGTGACATGTATCCAGTCAGTGTGGGATTCTTATAGCCTCTCAAATCTGCTTTAGCTCTTCAGTCACTGTTACCATCCTGCGAGGTGGTTGGTGATACATTCCTCTAGGGATGTAAAATCCCAATTAATCCGTTAACCAGTTATACATTATGTTAACCAAATGTTTAACTTTTTAACCAATTAAGTGGGATCCCAGTCTCAGGGCTGTTGCTGCTGCCACCACTGCCAGCAGGAGTTCTCTCAGTCCTGGGGCTGCCACTACTGCCAGCAGGAGGCCCCTGGACCTAGTCCTGGGGCTGCCACTGGCTCCCAGTCCCACTACTGCAAGTGGGGGGAGGGGTCTGCTCTTGAGCACTGGTTAACTAGTGTAGCCAGTAAGTATCACCCAGTAACTGGTTACCCGTTCGCATCCCGAATTCTATATTTTTATTCTTATAACATGGAATGAATATCCATAGAGATTCTGTGATACCGTTTGGTTTATTAAAGATTTTTATTTCATTTGATTCTACACTTTCTTTCACACGTAGTGCCACTCCCCCACTGGCATGACCTGTTCTGTCCTTCTGCTGTATTTTGTATGGTGGTATTACTGTGTCCCATTGATTACCCTAATTTCACCAAGTTTCTGTGATTCCTATTTTATTGATTTTTTTTTTTTTTGTTTAATTCAAGGCACTCTGGTTCACCTACCTTATTTGGACTTCTGGGGTTCATATATATAAACACTTAAACTTTTCACCTGTCTGCCACTGATGTGAGTGAATGAGACTCTTTTTCATTTGACTGTTTCTCATCAGATTTTACCTGTATTTTATCATCTTCCAGCCTCTCTTCTTTATTAGCATATAGAGAATCTCTAATTATAGACCCTCTCCTAAGAGATGGCTCTGTCTGATCCATACCTGTCAGCTTTCACCCAGTACTTAGTTTAAAAACTGCTCTGCAGCCTTTTTCAATTTTAAATGCCAGAAATCTGGTTCCATTTTGGTTTAGTTGGAGCCTATCCTTCCTGTATAGGCTCCCCCTTTCACAATACTTTCCCAGTTCCTATTAAATCTGAATCTTCTCCTTCCTATACAGTTGTGTCATCTACACATTGAAACCGTGCAGCTTTGCCTGCCTGGCGCTGCATGTGAACTAGGAAGCATTTTGGATAATGCTACCAGGAGATCCTGGATTTAATCTCTTACCTAGCAGCCTAAGTTTGGCCTTTAAGACTTTTTTGTGGCTCCAGATCATTCCCTCATCTCATGAAAAGCTAAAGAAGAAACCTCATTTTAAAAGTTCGCTTTCTTCTGCTCTCTCTCCAGCTGCACTTGCCAAATATTGTTCTCTCTTAAAAGAAATTACTTGTTCTCTCTTACATGTGGACACCTCCAAGATTAAGGAGTCAGTTCAGCTGGAGAAGATTTCAGTACACCTAGGGCAGGAGGAACAGTCTCCTTCACAGTGAGGAAACTGCCTCCTCCTGGCAGCTGACAGTGATTCATCCCTACTTCTAACATAGCATCCATAAGGAGTAGGGATATAAAATCCCATTTAATTGGTTAACTGGTTAAACATTGTTTAACTGGTTAACCAATTAAATGGGGGCAGGCAGGGCTCCTCCCACCCGCTGTGGCTGAGCTGGAGCACCCCCTTTTGTGGCAGGCCCTTTGTGGCTGGAGTAGCCCCCTCCCCATGGCAGGCAGGGAACTTCTCCAGCCCCCACTGTTTAACTGTAATCAGTAAGCATCACTCAGTAAGATAAATCAATTAACCATTCACATAGAGAAAAATAGTATGTTGCCTCATCAATGAAAAAGGAGGAATCTTCTCCCAAAGATGGAAGAGGAGAAGCCATATACCTCCAAGGCTGGGAGGAGTGTGGCCACCTTTCGCAAGAGGAAAGGAAACAAAACAAAACAAGTACAGTGACTCATTTCTAAGGGGAGCAGAGACATCTAACTGCAGGCCTCACATAGCCTCTCAAGAGGTGTGCTGTCTGCCAGGGCACCAATGTGACAAGGTACAGAGTGATTGCCAAGCACCATCTGGCCCTGTATCCCATATGATTGTGAGATAGGACCCTGAGTAGATCAGAAATGACAGCAGTGTTCTCAGGGTAAGGGGAAGGAGCTGGCGCACAGGTGTGTGTTCTCATCTGTCCTTCCCTTCAGTGCTAGGGGACCAGACAGAGACAGACATATGCTGCAAGTGAATGCCTGGCTGAATGGATGGTATTGCCGGGAGGGCTTCGGCATCTTGACTACACAATGTTTTTCAGGAAGGACTGCTGAGTAGAAGATATTTTCTTGATATTACTTTGTCTAGAATAAAATAATAAAATACTTGGTAGTATTAGAGTATCCCTACACCTTTAATAGGACTGATGGCTCCTGGAAACTGAGTTGCAACCCAGTTTACCATATGCTAACTTCAAGACAGAAGTCATCTACTGCAGTCTTTATTATTAGTTAAACTACAGAACTTTGCTGCCCTCTCTCCTCTGGTCATTTTAGTGAAGTCTTTAAATAAACATTGTACCAAAAATATTTAAAATGTATTGTAACGTGTAGTTAGAACAGAAGACTGAATCAGTACCAGCTCTGCTGCTAACTCACTCTGTAGCCTTTGGCAAATCATGAAAGCTCTATTTCCTAATTGTGCAATGAGTACATGTTCTGTAGCGTTGCTGACCGTATTTAATGGTGGTTTGCAAAAAAAGTACTTCATCTGTTCTAAATACTTGTTCGTATAAATATGTATTTCTTCAACACTCACCACTATTGCCCTAGGTGTGTTATACTAAATTAGAAACAAGTCTGCTTCTTCAAGACCGGTCCAACAATGAAAGTACACCATCGTCATCCCCTACAATAGCAGGGCCGCATGGGCCCGCAAAGGAGACGGGAGTGCCTGCACTGCCAACAGCTGCTCCCCCCTGCCCGTGAGGCCATTTTTGCCAGTGGTGGCACTAGGACTGAGGCGGCGGCAGGAGGAGGAGGTGCCTCGCTCCCTCCTCGCCTCTTGATAATAGCATCTCAGACGGGGCTCTGCACTCTGCCCACATGGCCACTTTTGCCAGCAGCAGTGCTGGAGCTGAGGTGGCAGCAGGAAGAGGCGCTTTCCTCCCTCCCTCCCTTCGTAATGATGGCCCGGCTGGGGCTCCGCGCTTCTTCCTCTTAACCCATGGGGGCACAAGAAGCGCTTGGGGAAGGAGGGGGCGCAAAGGAGGAGAGAGCGTATGTGCTGCCAACGGCTGCTCTCCTGTCTGCGTGGCAGTAACAGGCACACTTCCTAGAGGCAGCCTCACTCTGGGGAGTGTTGGGGTAGGGGGAGCAAAGGGGTGTTGAGTGAGGGTGTGGTGGGGTCACAAGGCAAGAGGATGTTGTCATGGGCTATAGGGGGAAGAGGTTAAAGGGTCAAAGCGCATGGGGCGTAAGGGTAGGGGTCAAAGGATGTTAGGCACTGGGGAGCAAGGGGCTGGGTTGAGGCTAGGTGGCCAAGTAATGTATTTATATATTTTCATATTTCTTATTTACATAAGGAATATGCAGATATTCAAATAACATGTTACAGGTCTGCTGAAACTTTGGGTTTGACTGGTCCCTGGCATAAAAAGGTTAGGAATCACTGACCTTCAGTCCCCAGCTTAAAGCCCTCCAGTGCATCATTGACCATCTACAACCTATCCTGGAAAACAGTCTTCATACTCACAAGCCTTGGGAGACAGGCCAGTCCTTGCCTACAGACAACCCCATAAGCTGAAGCAAATTCTTTCCAGCAGCCGCATATCACACCTCAGACATATACATCCAGGAACCTACCCCTGCAATGAACCCCATTACCAACTCTGTCCACACATCTATACAAGCAGCACTATCACAGAGCCTGACCACGTAAGCCACAACATCAGGGGCTTATATAACTGCTCATCCTCTAATGTGATCTATGCCATCAAGTGTCAGCAATGCCCCTCTGGCATGTATATTAGCCAAACTGGACAGTTTCTGCTGCAAAGAATAAGTAGTCACAAATCGGATATCAGAAATGGTAACGCACACAAACCTGTATCGGAACATTTTAACCTACTTGGGCACTCAGTCATGGATTTAAAAGTTGCCATTATTCTGCAAAAGAATTTCACAAGCCAATTACAGAGAGAGAGAGTGCAGAACTGACTTTCATTAGCAAATTTGACACTGTTTCCCTGGGCCTGAACAAAGACATTTACTGGATGGCCCATTATAAAACTAGCTTTCTTTACATTTAACACATCATTGCCATCAAAAACGTAAGTATAGTGCACTTCCAGCCCATTCAGTTTGACTCATTAGCACTGGTACTACTTTTTTCCCCTCTCCCTTCTTTTTCTGTCATAAATTCTGAGCATTCCCCCTCCTTTTTTTCCACTCAAGGTCACCTGAAGACATGGGTTTTGCCTACAAAAGCCCATGATACTATATATGTTTTTGTTAGTCTCTAAGCTGTCACTGGATTACTCATGTTTAGAAACAACTTCTTTGGATCACTTCAGTAAAATCACTGCTTCTTATTTGTCACATGTGAAACCTGTACCTTTTTATGATGTATGTCAATTAAAATCTTAATTAAACAGGTGGGGTTTATACTATGACCTAAAATTTGACTGGGTGTTTGTTAGCATGGGTCAAAACAAGAGATTGGTGGTTAAGTTTAGGGGGAAAACAAGAATTTTCTTCCTGTGAAATCAGGGTTGAATTCTATGAAAACTGTTTGTTTTGTTTTTGTTTTTGTTTTAAAAACCTTTTTCCTTCAAAAATACAAGCAATGCCATTGGCTTGAAAAATCGTAGCAAATGCTGTCTTTGACCCAATGGAGTTCATCCTTATGAATCTTACCAAATCTGTTGTTCTGAGATGCTAATAAATGCCATATGTTTTGAATCAGAAAACAGAAGCCATCACTGCTGTTTTCAAATTCTAGTGGTTTCTAGCTAATTTTCTGGGAGAGACCGTTCTTAATTCAGCAAAATATTAATCTCTTTTCTTCAATATTGCAGATGACCATGGATGAGAAATATGTAAACAGCATTTGGGATCTCCTGAAAAATGCAATCCAAGAGATCCAGCGTAAGAACAACAGTGGTCTCAGCTTTGAGGAACTGTATAGGAATGCATATACCATGGTGTTACATAAACATGGAGAAAAATTGTACACCGGACTACGAGAAGTTGTCACTGAGCATCTCATAAACAAGGTATGTAATTAAATGAAATTTAAGTCCGTATCCTCCTTATTGGTATGTAAGATGAACACCATATATGTGTGACTTGTGACAAAAATCCAAATTTTGATACATTGCTTTAAAACTAATGTTTTTACTTGGGATGTTGGAGTGTACATGACAAACTGTTTAATTGATAAAGAGATGCTTATTGATTAATGCAGTTGATTGCACTCAGCCTTCCAGGGAGGCGGCTTCACTGTGGCAGGGCAGCAAAGGCTCCTCCCCTGAAGTTGGGCAAGCCAGGGCCACTAGCTCTGCTCCCAGGGAGACTTCCCCGTGGGCTAGGGATGTAAAATTTTTATTATTTGGCTAATTGAATAGTCAAAGCAATTTGCATTGACTAGTCGATTAGTCAGTAAAGGTGCTTCCATCTTTGAAGTGCAGCAACAGCCCCAGGGCTGTTGCTACACTTCAAAAGTGAAAATGCTGCGGGGAGCACATGGCCAGCGGGAGACTCAAGCAGTCCCCCACTGGCCCTGAACTCCCCATAGCGTTTCAAAGCAGCAGCCCTATGCGGCGCCCAGGGTTGGACCCCAGGCTCCACATGGCACTGCCACTTTGAAGCACTCCCTCCTCATCCCCCCCTTCTCCCTGCTGCCTCTTTGTGATAGAGGCAGCGGTGGAGGGGAAAGCAACTAGTCGACTAGTCATTCATATCCCTACTGTGGGCTCTAAACTTTACACTGCAGAGCCCGCAGTGCATGTAACTACAGGCAGTCCCCGAGTTATGCGGATCCGACTTATGTCGGATCCGCAGTTACGAACGGGGCGTTCCTCTCCCTGGTCTCCAGCAGACCAGGGAGAGGAAGCAAAGCGGCGGAACACGTGGGCAGCGGACAGGGCTGTCCGCTGCCCACGCGCTCCGAGGCTTGGCTCTCCTTTGCCCCTCCCCCCCGTCCCCCTGGTCTGCAGATCAGGGGGACCGGAGGGAGGGGGGGGTAGGCAAGGCAGAGCCAAGCCGCGGAGCGCCCGGACAGCTGACAGCCCAGACGTGTCTGGGCTGTCAGCTGATCGCGCGCTCCGCGGCTTGGCTCTGCTTGGCTCTGCTTTGCCCCCCCCCCCCGTCCCCCTGGTCTGCTGACCAGGGGGAGGGGGGGGGCAAGGCAGAGCCAAGCCGCGGAGCGCGCGATCAGCTGACAGCCCAGACGCATCTGGGCTGTCCCGCTGCCCCTGTGCTCCATGGCTTTGCTCCGGACACCTGTTGTACAGCAGCTGGGGCGCTGCCAGTTGGTCCTGTAGCGCCGCTCTGGGCGCTACTGGACCAACCGGGCAGCACCCCAGCTGTTCTGCCCCAGGCGTCCTGATTCAGCCACTGCTGGTCAGATTCAGCAGCGGCTGAATCAGGACGCCTGGGGCAGAGCAGCTTGGGTGCTGCTGGGTTGGTCCAGTAGCGCCGAGGAGCGGCGGTGCTACTGGACCAACCCAGCAGCACCCCAGCTGCTCTGCCCCAGGCGTCCCCAAGTCAGCCGCTGCTGAAACTGACCAGTGGCTGACTACAGGAAGACCCTGCCCCAGGCTTCCTGGAATCAGCCGCTGATCAGTTTCAGCAGCGGCTGAATCTGGACGCCAGTTCCGACTTACATACAGATTCAACTTAAGAACAAACCTACAGTCCCTATCTTGTACGTAACCCAGGGACTGCCTGTACTGAAATTTTCAGTGGTTACAAGGTTACCATATTACACAGCTTTTAACTTTGTGTATATTTTACATTTTACTTGTATATAATCTCAGTGTAGGACCATAGGCGTGCACAGCACATTTGATTAGGGTGTGCACCCATGGCATTTTTTTTTAAAGGCAGTCATTTATTGAATACTCATTCATAAAGGACATTATTTTTATTCATCAAACAAACTAGAGAAACTAAAACTTAACTTTCTTTTCTTTTTTAAATTAACAACTAAACTTTACTTAAAAAATGCAAACTTTTGCTTCACCCCCAGAATCACCTGGCACCTACACCTTCCCTTGGCCCTGCACCCTCCTGGTGCCTTCCCTTTGCCCTCTTTTTCCCTGATGCCCACCCCCACCACCCTCTGCCCCATTCCCCTCATGCCCCTGTGCCCTCACACATACCTTGCTCCATCCCCGCCTTCCTCATGCCCACCCCTTCTTTCAAGCCTTCTCCCAGCACCTCCCTCCCTCCCTCCCCCTAATCCCCAATGCCCTTACCCTCTCCTCTCCCAGCATTACCCTGTCCCCCCTCCCACTGACATGTCCCCTCCTGCCCTTTTCCTCATTGTCTCCACTTGGCCCCCTGGCATTTGTCTCCCTCCGCCACCCTGTCCCTTGGTGCCTTCCCTTTCTTCTCCCGACTTTCCCCCATGCCCTCAGCACAAGTCCCTTCCTCTCCCACCTTTTCCCCCTATCTTTCCCCTTCTCCTCCCCTACCTTACCTTTACCTTCGGCTTCTGCCTTCCAGTTTCCAGGGCTGGAGTCTGTGGTTGAACCCCAGAAGTCCCTGCAGCCCTGGCCCCAGCTGCTTCCGGGGCTCCAGACCACGTGCTGAGCCTGGAGCCGGGCTGCGAGGTGCCACGCTCGGGCATCTCCCCTCTCACCTGTTGCGCGGCGTTTGAGCACTCTACACACGCACTCCCTCGGCCCTGTAGTGGTTCGTAGATGGCCGGTGCGCGGCGCCAGGGAATTTAAAGTGCGGGGCTGTGGTGCTCCGTCACAAATCCCCCTCCTCCTCCAGCAGCCGCCAGCCAGCCCTTTGAGACATTACGGTGTGCCTGGGCACACCCAGCACACCCTGTGTGCACGTCTGTGTAGGGCTAATGTTGAGCATAAGATTCTCATATTAGAGGTACTGTTTGTTTAAACTACTAATGAATAATGAAAAATACAAATTTAAATGCTTATGAATTCAAGTTTGTGGCTGTTTGACAGCATTGAGTAGCTTTCTTGGATGAGCTCTGTTTCACTCACTAATATTGGTAACCCCATTTTTTTAAATTGAGGATCAAACTACATCCCAGAATAATAATTTGCTTGTTATGGGGGGCTGTTCATGAACTAATGAAACATAGCAGAGCTGGGATTATATTATGTAGAAAGAATAAGGAGAGTATCATTCAATGCAGAAAATCAATTTGACAAAAAACATCCTGAACTGTCTGAGTCCTTAAATTTCAGTTTTTAAAATACACCTATTTAATTTAGCCGAAAATTGAAATTAACAATCCTTTTGATTCTGAAGAGAAGATGTAGGCATCACGTCTTGCCCCAAACCACTGACTGGATCTGTGTGGCTTTGTCTTGTGAGGAAAAGCAGTCACATTTAAATTTGGTATAGCTAGCTCATGTTAGCTAAGCCCAGGTTTGACTTGACTTTTTTCAGAGTTGAAATAAGACTTATTACTCTAAAGAGATCCAGAAATTGTGAGAGAATCTAAGATGCAGCTTGGAAAAAAATCTGTTTTCCCACTATGTCCATAATATGTAGTGACCCAGGCCCTCTAGTAGAATCATAGCATATCATGCCTTTACTTCACTCAAACTGTGCAGTAATCAGTGGACTGCTTCCCATTTTTGGTGGTCATTTCAGGTGAAGAAGTCTTAAAAACTGTGCTCCAGACCCCTTAAGTCTACAGTATGCTTTAGATACAGTATATATTTCTTACACTAAGTGACTGCAAGGACAGGTTGAGTGTAAAGTGACTAAAAGATTTTGCACATATGTCCTTTTATTTATCATATTAACATCTTAGGGACATTAATTGTCTAGACTAGTAACGATGTGGTAAATGTCTGAGACTTAGAACCATGTGCCTGTAAACACCTCTGCTGGATTAGCATCTGCTTAGTGGTGTTTACAGTCTACAATAGGAGCTTGTTTTTGCTACAGAGGGATTTAATAGGTCTATTGAAGACCTGCTAAATGGATCACAGATCACTCTCCTGTTAATTCCAGCCCTCCCTCATAAGGTAAGGTAAGTTGACAGGAAAATTTCTCTTTCTGGTTTCTCCTGTCAGCCCAGCACTGTGTAGTTACCTCCGTAACTTGACGTAAGCTACATTGACTCAAGCTACATTGTTTGTGTAGCTGAAATTGGTAACTTAGGTTGACTTAACCTCATCATGTAGATTTGCCCTTAGTAATGAAAGATTACTGTGCAGATGTGCACCTGGTTAGATAAGAGGTCAAAATAATTTTATTGTGGCAGTTCCATCTTTTCTGCTTATCATTTATATGTTGCTTAATATGAGTGGTTTTTGAAAAAGGAAACAAAAAACCTATACATGTTTAGGAAGGGCCAGTTGTGATAACTGCAAGTGACTCTAAATGGCAAAAGTTGAGTAGGGCTTAGGTATTATAGTGCAGCTATAAACTGTATAAACACACCGTTTTTACCTTGATATTTTTTCATACAATTAGTTTTTTAATCTGGTGCTTATGAGAGCTTTATACAAACTCACTTATGTCTGGTAGATTCATATTTTAAACAAGTAATGAAAAGGCCCCTGTATGGGCATGTGCTTGTGCTCACAGAAAAGTGTAAAGGTGATTTGAAAATTATCAATATTTGAGTCCGTATATACAATTGAAATACCTTCATAAAAAGTTGCTGAATTTTAATCTTTTTAAATTAGTTGGTTTTAAAATGGTCAAATATAGAAAACTAATAGGTGAGCCCCATTGTTGACCGGGAAAAGTCATTTCGCATAGATTACAATTATAGGAAAGTTCAAGAAATTAAATATATGTCATAGAATTTGTTAATTGCTTGCATAAGGGAAGTAAAAGAACAGCTTTAAATTTGTAGGATTTCAACTTGAAACTTTCTTCTTTTTATTGCATAATTATGATACATAGTAAATTTGAGTCACTCAAAGCTTCCAATACTCTTTCTGTAACTAATTTGAATTATTTTTTGATTTATAACAGTAAACATTTTCTTTGCACTAAAATGACAGTTGAATAGGTGACTTAATTTTAATTTTGTTGGCAAATCTTTTTTATGAACTCTAATCCTAATAGTCATGACTTTTTTCTGATGAAAACCAAAAATAACTATTTAAACTTTTCACCCAGCTGTTTTCTGGTATCATAAGTAGTGCATTTAGTGGCAGGATTGTTTACAAAGTTTGGTATCTATAGGTAATTACAAAGTATGACTTTATTTTCCACAGACAAATCACAAACAAACTCTTCAAAATATCTAATTTTTGTACACAAACTAGTTTCCCTATACTTAAAACCATTCACATGAAAAGTTGACTTCCCAGTAAAAGTGCAGAAAAATAACAATTGAATGCTAAGTCTTCTTGGTTGGCTTTGGGTCTCCTCCTCCCTCGCACCCCGCCCCCCAGGTCTTCAATTTCAAAACCAATTCCTGTATTCCTTTATCTCTGACTTCCAGCTTCAGAATGTGACAGTGTGGTTATGTCCAGAAAATTGATTGTATGAAATGGAACTATCTTAGTAACTGAAATAAAAAATAGTATTTCAGGAACAGGTAGTAGATATAGGTTCAATTCTGAAATTAGAAATCTTTTTCATATACTTGTTGCAAGAACATGAAACAATTAATTAATTTTATCTATGTAACAGCATTTTCATCAACTGAAAATGTAATGACAAAAAAATCTTCATTGGCTCCTTCCAATCCTCCTCCTTATGTTAGCATTTTAAACCTTAAGCATATACTTAAACACTCACTAGAATGAATTCTAGCCACATGTCGTCGCTTATCTACATATTCGAAGAACAAAGGGTGGATTCTAGGGCTGGTTGGAATAAATCTGATGAAATTTTTTAGCTAATTTGTCAAAATCAAAACGTTGTGTCTTGATTTGATGAAGTCCTAGAGAAACCTGCCTGGTTTCCTGCCAGCTCATCAGCTAGACTGCATTGGACAGAGGGATTACAGGGTCTGTGGATCTACGGCAGCCCCACTGAGTAGATGGCTTTGGAATTGGAATTCCATTCTTTTCTGCAAGACCTCAATTTTTTGATAATTTGAAATTGGAACAAAATTGTGGTTAATAGACACTGGCGATTAGTGAACTGCTACTCAGCTATTTGAAAACATTTTTTGTGGTTACCAGTTTGGGGGGCAAGTTTATTTTTCTTATGTGGTTAGGAACTTTTGCTCTGCTATATTTAATTGCTTATTGAAAGTTGTGTTAAAAAAAGTTTTTAGGAAAAAGTTACATAACTTTTTAAAAAGCAAAACCAACCTAACAAACAAAAAAGCCCCAAAACCAAACAAGAAACAAACCACCAGTAGGTGATGTATTTTTGCAATATATTTACAATCATTAATATTTGGACCTGTCACCTGCTGACCCCAATGCCACTTGTGAAGACTAGCACAAAAATTAAAATGTAACAAGTATAAAATTTAAATGGGATAAAATTAAACATAAAACCAGGTAGCGCCTAAAACCAGGTGGTATATTAACTTTAATACTTTTATCTAGCTATGCCACTCACACAGTTCATATATGACGTAGGTCTGAATTGTTGTAGGCAGGGGAACCCTAGTTTTTTGTGTGTATTGAGTAGTTAATGAGATTGAAAATAGCTACTTGCAGTTACAGGCAGTCCCGGGGTTACGTACAAGATAGGGACTGTAGGTTTATTCTTAAGTTGAATTTGTATGTAAGTCGGAACTGGCGTCCAGATTCAGCCGCTGCTGAAACTGACCAGCGGCTGACTACAGGAAGCCCGAGGCAGAGCTGCTCTGCCCCGGGCTTCCTGGAATCAGACGCTGATCAGTTTCAACAGTGACTGAATCTGAACGCCTGGAACAGAGCAGCTGGGGCGCTGCCTGGTAGGTCCCCACAGCGTCGCACCTCGGTGCTGCGGGGACCAACCCGGCAGCACCCCAACTGCTCTACCCCAGGTGTTCCCAAGTCAGCTGCTGCTGAAACTGATCGACGACTGATTCCAGGAAGCCAAGGAGCGGCGTTGTGGGACCAACCCGGGAGCGCCCCAGCTGCTCTACCCCAGGCGTCCGCGCGAAAAGCCTGGTCTGCTGGGGGGGGCCCGCGTCATGCCGCCCGCGTCCTCCGCGGCGAGAAAAGCCGCGCACCCCAGCAGACCAGGGAGACGTGGAGCAAAGCCACGGAGGACGCGAGCGGCGGGTAGAGCATACTAGAATGTGAATTCTAGTATGTGAATAATATAAAAGGCCGTAAATGTCTGCATTTCTAATCTGTTAGTTTGCAGATGACAGCAAGTTAACTTACTTTTGGGTGATGTTGGTTAATTATCATTTATCATATATATAGTAGCCCATTGTCTGTCACTCTGTAATGCTGAAACCCTGGCTGTTCCCTCTGGACAGCGCTGTTGCCTCCTGCCGTGGTGCTCAGCTGACTTCTGCGCCGCTTAGCTGGGCCGCTGCACGGGAGCAAGTGGTGCAAGCTGCTGTTTGGGCCCCACGTGCTCCCCATGCAGCCAGCTGAGCGGCGCAGAAGTTGGCCGAGCGCCATGGCGGGAGGCAACAGCACCACCCAGAGGGGACAGAGAGGGGGCGGGGCCTGGACGAGCGTGTGTCCCTGACGTCAGGAAAGGGTGCCGGATTCAAAAGGAGGAAAGTGGAGGAAACCGAGAGGAGAGGAGGCAGAGGACAGCGAGAGAGAGAGAGATGCAGGAGGAGGAGGAGAAGAGAAACTTAGTGAGAGGCGGGAGGGGGAGAAGAGAGAGAGAGAGAGAGAGAGAGAGGGCGAGGCAGTAGGAGGAGAAGAGAGAGGGAGGCCGTTTGCACTGCTTGCTCCCGCGCAGTGGCCCAGCTGAGTGGCGCAGAAGTCAGCCGAGCGCTACAGTGGCAGGCAAAGGGGGGGCGGGACGGTGATGTACGCGCCCGGGGGGGGCCTGGACAAGCATGCATCCCCGACGGAGACAGAGGAGAACGGAGAGAGAGTGAGAGGCAGGAGGGAGAGAAGAGAGAGAGACGGAGCGAGAGACCAAAGGCTCCGGAGAGAAGACCAACATGGAGAGACCTGAAAATTCCGTCTTATGATGGGCTAATTGGCTAGTTATGTAAGAAATAACAAGTAGTGTTCTTTATTCTATATTATTATGGTGTTGAGTGTGAATGGTTTGCATGTTGCAAGGTCACTGACATATATGCATCCAAGGTGAAACTCACCATAGAGTTAAAGATGCCATGCAGTGACTTCTGTCTCAGTTGTAAAGGGTATTGTATGGATTCATCCACTGTCCTTTGTCTAACAATGAGTAGTAACTCCTACATGTCTCAGGATACTACAACTCCAGTACCCTCAACTCACCTAACAACATTGTCAACCTATCCAACCACACTCTTGGCCCAGAAGAAGAATCTGTCCTATCTCTGGGACTCTCCTTCTGCCCCACCATCCCCACACACGTGATTCAGTTCTCAAATGACCTGGAAGCTTTTTTTTGCCTCCTCTGTTTGAAGGAATATTTCTAACACGCCACCGAACATCACACTACACCACAGGATCCTCCCTACCTACACCTCTATGTGGACCCCTCCTAATGGTCATAACAGGAGTCTGGACTTCTACATTGATTGCTTCCACAAACGTGCACAGACTGATGTTAACAAACAACATTGTGACACATAATCTCAGCCATGGAGAATGCAATACTATCCACAGCCTCCAACTCTAACATTATCATTAAGAGGCTGACAAAGGAGATGTTGTAGTCATCATGAACAGGGCAGATTACGAACAGGTGGCTGCCAGACAACTCACCAACACCACATTATACAAGGCTCTTCCCTCTGATCCAGCTGAGTAATACCAAAAGAAACTACACCATCTGCTCATGAAACTCCCTCCTACAACTCAAGATGAAATCTATACAAATACATCCTCAATGCTTCAACCTGGAGTATTCTATCTGCTATCCAAAATCCATAAACCTGGAAATCCCGGACATCCCATCATCTCAGGCATCAGCACATTTACAAGCAGCACACTTACAGCAGGATTATCCAGTTATGTTGACTCTCTCCTCAGTCCCTACGCTATCAGCACATCTAGCTATCTTTGAGACACCTCAGATTATGATGGATTATTAGCTGTCAGGAACATGATCCCTGATGATGCCACAGCACACCTGGTGACTAAGCTATGTGATTTTGTCCTCACTCACAGCTATTTCCAATTTGGGGACAATATATACCTTCAAGTCAGCAGCACTGCTATGAGACCCTGCGTAACCCCAGAATATGCCAACATTTTTATGGCTGGCCTCAAGCAGCATTTCCTCAGCTCTCGTCCACTAGAACGCTTCCTCTGTTTACGCTATATTGACAACATCATCATCATGTTGGCCCCCTGGGAAGGAGATCCTTGAAGAATTCCACAGGGATTTTAACAACTTCCATTCCACCATCAACCTCAGTCTGGACCAGTCCACATGAGATCCACTTTCTTGACACTTCAGTACAATTAAATGATGGACACATTACTGTCATTCTATACTGGAAACCTACTGACTGTTATTCATACCTATGTGTCTCTTGATTTCATCCAGGGCACATCACGCAATCCATTGTTTATAGCCAGGCCCTAAGATACAACCGGATTTGGTCTAGTCCCACAGACAGAGACAAACACCTAAAAGATCTTTATAGGGCATTTTTGAAACTTAAATACCACTGGGGGAAGTGAAGAAACAAATTGACAGAGCCAGACAAGTACCCAGGAATCTGCTTTTTCAAGACGGGCCTAACAAGGAAAATAACATAACACCACCAGCCATCGCCTATTAACACATTTACCCTTTGAGGCTCTACTTTGCCTAGGCAGTTAGACCAGGAGCTGGCAGGCTTCTGGATGACCAAGAATGTTAAAACAGTCCCATGTGGAGATGCATGTTATGGGACTCTGAAACTGAGAAACAAAGACATCTACTGCTCTTTTGTTTAGTAATTTCAATTAAACTGTAAGTGATGATAAATTGAAGGGAAATTGTGCTGTATGGTGACTTGCAGCATATTCTGTATGGAACTGGATTGTTATTGGAACACAACAGCATTAGATGGTTTTGTTTTTCTCTGTTTTATAGTCCCATAACATTTATTGCTACTGCTAAAAGCAGGAGATTGACAGTTTTACTTAAAACTTTTTCCAATCTAAGTACCAGAGCCTTAATAAGAGAGCAAACTCTAAATAGCCTTAATTAGACACTGTGAATTTTTGAGTAATTGAATTATTCACACTGCCCTTGTGATTACAGAGATCTGAAATAGAACAGATTTCATCCCCTCCCACTTCTCACTGTCCCAAACCTTGCAACTCCTGTATAATTAGAAAATCCAATCATATGTTGTTAGATGTTCAGGTTAACAGATCCTGGAACTGCAGCTCTGTAGAAGTACAAAACTTTTAAGAAAATTCACCCTTCACTACCTTCCTAAACACATGTACAAAATTTACAAATAGAAAATCCTCATTTTTGTAACAGTTTGTCTCTTCTGTTTCTCACTTCACAGGCTTTGCTTCTATTTTTAATTATATTTACTTTCTAACAAAGTGTTGCTGTTACATGAAATGGTGGTTATTACAAGTTGATTCTCCCTGGTCCAGCACCCCCGGGATCTGATTGGTTGGATTTTGCCAGACTAGGGGAGGTCATTTCTGGCCCTGTTGTTATAGGCCCCACCCTCTGTGCTGCCCCTCCCACCAGGATTCCCAACTGCAGTGGGCAGCCCAAGTGGGTCATACACGGGGCTTCCTGTTCCCCCTACCCTTTTGCAGCCCAGCTGAGACAAGCACTGGGCTTCCCTACCCCCACCTTGCATCGCATCAGGCTCCTGCCCCCCCATTTCTCCACAGTGTGCTGGGACTCTCTGATCCTGGAACATCTGTGGTCCTGACAGACCCAGGGTGTTGCCGGATGAGAGAGTTCCAGTTTATAGAGGTGTAACCTGTAGATGTTCTAAGAAATGCTTATATTGTTTTATAACATGCACTGAATTATCCACTTTGTAGACTTAAAGTTGGAATTCTAGCTGCTTTTAAACAAGCATCAATTTTTCTTTCAGTTTGTATTGACCTTATTTTAATCAACACTCTTTTATGATTAAGCTTTTCTCATGATTTCTGCCCGAGGCTGTGTATAGATTCTAGGAATGCAGTTAATTCCTAGTCAGTGGTTAAGGTGTTCTGGACCATCTCCAGCTCTTGTTAGCTTTCCTCCTAGTGGTGGTGGAAGGAGGAGTTCTGGCAGATCATAGGAAAGAAGTAATGGGAAGAAAGTGCACAGCAAGACCTGGAAGAGAAGAAAGCAGGGTTATGGAACAACATGCTTTATGAAAGTAAATGTTTTGCAAAACTCTATAAATAAACTGAGTCATTACTAACATTCCAATAATTAATTATTATTTAAACATTCAAACATTGCAACACAGTTGGTAGCTCATGAGAATTGGAACCTAAGATTGGCTAGTCTTGTTTGACTGGGTAAGCTTGAGTGCAACCATAGACAAACAGAATTTATGGTTAAAAATGAATTAATATCATAGGCAATGTTCCCTCTAGAATAACTTTTTTCCTGTACACTGAGGCATATGTGAATGTGCACCACTAATAGAAACACAAAACACATGTGTGGACTCTCTGCTAATCAGCTGGGGGGCACTAGAATTTCTCCTGAGTGGCTGCAAAAGCACACAGCTTACAGGGAACACTGATCATAGTTGGGAATTTGTTCATAAAATTTGTCATCCTTAACTTCTTTACTATACATTTCTGCCTACCAGCTCCCTAATCCTTTCTCTCTGCTGGAGTTCTGTTATTAGTGACTGCACAGCTACAATCTGGAGGAATCTGTATTACTAGATGAATGCTTCTTTTAAAAATTCTTCTTTTGTAGCCAATTTCTCGGACTATCCCTTACTTTTTAAACTTTTCCATGTCCAGTGACCCACCTAAGCTCACTTCTGATTGTAACACTTTACAGTGTATTTATTGTTTTGAATTGTTATGCAGTAGGAGTCATAATATTAATTCATTTCATAGAAGTCTTGTTTTCATTTTGATTTACCCTTTCCTTACAAAGGTACTGTACCGGCTATATGCAGCTAATACTCTTGCAGTATTAGCTAATCCTTTCCTTCGTATCTGTGACTAGTATACCTTCCTCTTCCTAGCTGTTTAATATTTGTATGATTAGTCCAAAACGTATGTGCCTGTGTGCTTTTTGTTTGTCTTAAAGATTAATCTTTTTCACAAATGAACCAATGCCTTTTATTTAAAGTACATGTAGTGAATGTCACCAGGACAAAATGAATTAAAATCTCCAAGAGTATTCATGTACTCTTGTTAAATGTATTAATTTAACACTGTATATTAGGCAAGCAAAGTAATAATACAGTAAACTTCCAATAATCTGGCACCTTTAGGATCCAGGGGGTGCCGGATTATCAGATATGTCGGACTATCGGAAGGGGGGACTATAAGGGGTGTGGGGTGGGAGGGATGTATCCCCCCACCCCAGACCCCTCATACCTCCCCCTTCCGATAGTCCTGCTCTTCCCCAGACGTCCCTGATTCAGCCGCTGCTGGTCAGTTTCAGCAGCGGCTGAATCGGGGACACCTAGGGCAGAGCAGCTGGCGTGCTGCCGGATTGGTCTGGTAACAGACCCTTGGCGTGGTGAGACCAACCTGGCAGCACCCCAGCTGCTCTTGGGGACGCCTGGGGCAGAGCAGCTGGAGTGCTGCCGGGTTGGTCCCGCGGTGCCGCTCCTCGGCGCTACTGGACCAACCCGGCAGCACCCCAGCTGCTCTGCCCCAGGTGTCCTTAAGTCAGCCGCTGCTGATACTCATCAGCGGCTGACTCCAGGAAGCCCAAGGCAGAGCTGCTCTGCCCCTGGCTTCCTGGAGTCAGCCGCTGGTCAGTTTCAGCAGCGGCTGAATCAGGACGCCTGGGGCAGAGCAGCTGGGGGGCTGCCGGATTGGTCTCACGGTGCCGAGGAGCGGCTCTACTGGACCAACCCAGCAGCACTCCAGCTGCTCTGCCCCAGGTGTCCCCAAGTTTTTAAAAAAAAAATGTTGAGCACCTCCAATTTCAGTTGAATTTGAATGGGAGCTGTTGGTCAACATTTAGGAAATTCAAGCCTGTAGTAGTTGACACTCTTGCCATAGTAGCACAGCAAATATGTATGTAGTAGCAGGCTTCAGACTTTAAGCAGAACTTTCTAAAAGCCAGGACCATCTGGTCCAGCAACATCTGTGGTCCAGCAGGGCCATGAATATTTCTGGACCAGAGAACCCTGGCTGTCCAGGGTCAGGAGGGTAGCCCAGTCAGGCTGTCTGCAGTGGGGCTTGTGTGGTGGAGAGCACAGTGGCAGCGAGGAGCGGAGCCCCAGCCCAATGGCCAGGTTGGCACCCTAGGGACGGGATAGATAGTTGGAAGGGGAGGCTTGACCTTCCCTGATCCAGCAAACTCCCTGGTTCAGGACTGTTGAGGCCCCAAGGGTGCCAGATCAGGGAGATTCAACATGTAATGACAAAACGAATTTTGGTAGTATGTCATTATCTTCCTATTTTGTTACAGGTGCGAGAAGATGTGTTAAATTCATTGAATAACAACTTTCTTCAAACATTAAACCAAGCATGGAATGATCATCAGACAGCAATGGTGATGATTAGAGACATTCTAATGTACATGGTAAGTAAAGGGGGTATTCCACTTTTCATCATTTACAGCCCTATCTTCAGAAATGTAAGCTGCTTTCCTTTTAGAACATCGCAGGGGAAGGAGGAATAATTAAGTTTTCATACATTACTTCTCTTGGAAAGCAGACTATTATCTCAAAAGTAAACTACCAGGAATCCATGAACAAGAAAATAGTGAGTTGGTCAGTGTATCATCTCATTATTTGGTAGACAGAACAGAGGTTATTGAAAGTGTTCATTTCTTTGTTTCTTGCTGTCACTCGTGCTTCAGGGATGGAAAATACTTTCGAAAGCAAAGTGAAAAGGGTATGGGTAATTGAATCAGAATATATGGTCTGTTTTGTTTTTCTTTGGGTAGTTCTGAATTGTTTCTCTCTCAATTGAAGGAGCTTTCACTTTCCTCAGACTTGTACCAATCTGATGTAGTAATCTGAAGCTGCCCATACGTTTACGTTGGCAGATTTCTGAGAGGTGCAATGAGGTTCCACTCTGATGTCCTAGATTAGGACATCTGTTATCACCTCCAAATTTGGCTTGGAGATTTACAAGCATACTGTGTAAATGCACAGCAAGTCCTGAAGATTATATAATCAGGGTGCTGTAAAATTACAGGCAGAATTTCTAAGTAATACTCATCATTTGTGTGATCTTCTGGCAACTAGCTGTGTAATAATGCATAAATCCAAAATGGCAGAGAGGCTTGAATTTTGTGTTGAGCAATATTTTTTTAGTCTTATTCTTTATTTTTATTTTTCTAAAGTTCACCTTTACAAATTTTAACAATATGCTTTTAACATCAAACAGAACTGCGAAAAGATATTTGGAGGGAAACAATTTAACTTTTTTTTAAAACAGAAGCAGCAGCACAGGAGGAAAGGGGATGAAGCGGCTCTGCAAGAGCCAGTATGCACCTCCAGATACAGCAGCACAGGGGAGGGGCTACGTATAACAGTGTACATGGATGGGTACATGTTCACATCCGTAGTAGGCATGTGCACTAGTCACTGAAAATCAGTTCGTATTCAAGGTATGAAGCCTTATGCCAGGGGTAGGGAACCTTTTTTGGTTTGGGGGACTGTTGACCAACAGAAAAGTCAGCTGGGGACTGCACACAAGTGAGAAGCAAGAAACAAAACAAAACACCCACCCACACACAAAAGTGAAGTGGCCCCCAACTGAGAAGCAGAAAGACACTCCCCACGTTCACCCTGCACACTAGAGCCTAGGTTGTGTGCTCCAGCCCTGTGAGGGAGCGGGGGGCAGGCTAGAGAGCCAGCGTTGGCTTTCCGATGCTGGTGGGGTTAACTCTGAGACTTGGGGGCCAGATCCAGGCATTCCGGGGGCTACATTTCGTCCCCGGGCCTTAGGTTCCCCACCCCTGCCTTAGGCCTTGCTTATACTACGAAGGGTTTGCTGGTGTATAGACAAGCACTCCTGGTGTAGATACAGTTTTTTATATTGGCAAGAGTTCTTTTGCTGGCATAGCTTATTATCTGTTCCCCCAATGAAATAAGATAAAGAGCAAAATGAATGTTTTGAGGATGTAACTATATTTACAGTAAGGCTTTTGGTGGCCTAGCTATTAGGGCACGTCTAAACTACATTCCTCTTTCGAAAAAGGAATATAAATGAAGCCGATTGAAAATTCAAATGAAGCACAGTTTTACAAATCTCACGTTTCATTTGCATAATCGCAGGAGCGCTTTTTCGAAAAAGGTTTTTCAAAAAAGAAACCGCAGTCTAGACGGGGCTCTTTTGGGGGGGGGGGGGAGTAGAACCCTTTTTTGAAAGGGTTCTTTCGAAAGGATTTTTTCCCCAAAAGAACGCCTTCTGGACTGTGGTTTCTTTTTCAAAAAACCCTTTTTCAAAAAAGTGCTCTCAGGTGATTATGCAAATGAAGTGTGAAATTTGTAAATCCACACTTCATTTGAATTTTCGACTGGCCTCATTTACATTCCTCTTTTGAAAGAGGGAATGTAGTTTAGACATAGCCTTAGGGATCTGAAGGGTTAATTGGTGGAAGCTGGAGCAGCCTACCACCCACTGTGGTGCCAGATGTGGGCGAGGAGCTGCTCCAGCTCTGTGGTGCCAGATGTGGGCGAGGGGTGCTTCTGCCCAGCCACAAGAGCCCCATCCGCAGTGGGCCTGTCTCAGCATGCCACAAGCAGAGGTGCTTCAGTCTAGCTGTAACAGCCCTTGCTCACAGTGACAGGAGGGAGGGGCACTTCAGCCAACCCCTGTTGTTGAGTCAGGTGACCAACTATACATAAAAAAAGTGTTCCTTTTTTTGGGAGCACTTACCGCTTTCCCCTAGCCCTGGGAGCACTTGTGCTTCACCGGACGGAAGCCTTCTTGGGACACGCAGCAATTAAAGGGGCCATAACCACATTTTGGACTTTCAGCCCTGACCTCCCGTGTCTCCCCGGTTACTCCCCAGCGCGTGTTTTTTTTTTTTTTTTTTTTTTTTTTTTTTTACAAAAAATGCACTGGTTATAGGTATGATTTTTCACACTGACTGACATAACTATGCTGCCAAAATCTTAGTGTATATTAGAACTTTAATTCTGAATTTAAAACTTTAAACAGTCGGTTGGTGAAAAACACAAGGTGTAAAAGACCAAGTCAACCCCTTGTTTCTCCAGACATTGTAATTTAAGTACTTAGTGTTTTATTTACAAATTGCTATATAAACATTGTGGGTACGTCTATACAGCACGGCTAAAATCGAATTAAGCTATCCAATTTCGGCTACGTCAGTTGTGTAGCTGAAGTCGAAATAGCTTAATTCGGGTTTTGGTTCTGTCTACACAGCAGGAATCCGGAGGAAGAACACTCTTCCTTCGACTTCCCTTACTCCTCGTGAAATGAGAGTTACAGGAGTAAGATGTCCTCCAGCTCGACATTATTTTGAAGTTAGAGGCTTATAGTGTAGACGTGCTCTTTGTTATTTTGGAATAATGTCAGTTATTCTGAAATAATGTTGCTGTGTAGACACACCCTATAACTGATCTCCAAGACCGCTTCAGAAAAGTTAAGAAAAAATACTTTTTTTTACAGATTAGGCAGCGAGACCAAGGTTGTGATTCATATACTTCAGAGTTCATAAGGCTGAGATCCAGCACATTCTGCTAGACTGTGCTGTAATCTAACAGTGAAAGAACCACCATACCATACCCTCTAAGCCAAAGTATTGAGATATAAAGGAAGATGTCACAAAGCAACATGGATTTTAGAAAAATTTATTAATGTAAATGTGGGTTTAACACAATAAGTATATGGGTATACAGCTAAATTGGATCAGAAGTGACCAAAAAGCTTCTGTTTTGAGATATACGCTAATTCAACAAAACTAGTAATTGGACAGTGAAGCAAAATGGATTGTTTTTCATGTATTAAGTGTAACTCATAATGAACAATAATAAGATCAATGTCTTATATGTTCCTAAAGGGAGATGATTATGTCCAAATTTGTTAGCGATTATAACCAAATATTATGGACCAATGCAATGTGATCTACACAGTTGTCTCCACCACAACAGTAAAACCATGTGACTGATAGAAAAGACTGCCCCCAAGAAATTGCAGTTTCAACTGTGTGTTCATCAACTTCAAGTCAGAGATCTCTGACATGGCTATGTCAGATTACTGAAGAGTAATCAAGACTGCCAAGTGCAAACTAAACTAATAAGTCACTTTTTTGATGACCCCAGGCTCCACGTTGGGTGCCAGCATGGAAATGTACAAGAGTCCCCAGCAGGTGCTCTTGTGCATTTCAAAGCAGAAGTGCCTGCATGGAGCTCGGGGTCAGCTCTGGACTCCCCAGCTGATCCTGGGCTCCACATGGCATTTCCTCAAAACCTGGAATCAGCTGAGGAGTCCCAGCTGACTCCGGGTTGTGCGGAAGTGGCACATGGAACCTGGGGTCAGTTTGAGAATGCCCAGCTGATCCTGGGCTCTAGGCAGTGCTGTCGCTTTGAAATATCTGATAGAAGCAGCAAAGATGGGGGGGGGGGGAGAGGGAGCGACCTAGTCATTTGCTTATCAGATAGTTGACTATTCTTTAACATCCATAGTTCAGTCAAGAATCAAAGAATGTTTTCTGCATTCTAAATGAGGGGTATCCCTTGTACCATGTGCTCTGACTCACTCTGTTGGATAATTATTAAACATTTCAGAATTGCCAACAATGCGTACTGTGGCTTTCTTATTGTTGATGCTTCAGTGAATGTATTACTCTTATTAATATCCTCTTTATATGTTAGTTTTCTTCATTACACATGTATAGCTCACCACAGTCTAACAGTATGAGTCCTAAATTCAGCTGCTTCCTTGTGGAGTTTCTGATGTTTATGAACTCATTTGAATAGGAGACTCATTATTTGCTGAATTCAGATTTCTGTGGTTAATCAGCAGAAATGTATGCAGACTGCTGGTGAATAAATATTAAGGCATAAACTTTAACATATGATAAATTCCTTTGGGTAAAATGTTCATCCCTTGGAATGGTCAGATGGACAATGCCAAAAATGAAGAATCCTTATTTTTCAAAAAATCGGGTAATTATAATCCCACCATGCTGTGCCCCCAAGATGCCTCCAAGGCTCAGATCTACTCAGTTCTTTCAAACCATATTAGCCCCTTTTATTTTGAAAGAGCATTCTTATTAAAATGTGTATCAGAGTGGATTACTTGGTAGGTGCTCTTATACTCCATGAATGCAAGATCTGGACTGGATCTTTGCCCTGTGCTTCAAAGGACAGGACAGTCGTGATTCCTCCCTCATTTTCCCATTTATCACCTGTAGTGGTGAAATGGGACCTGGTATATGTGTGAAACTTATTAATTCATAGTTATAGCTAGATCTAAAAAAAAATCTTCAGAACTCCTCTAATCTATATTCAATTACTATACATGCAACCTGGCTGATTACCAATGAACAGTCCTTCTTTTGCAGCCTTCTTCCCAGTACAGAGCTTATCATTGTGGTGGATTTACTCTCAAAAAACAGTTCATTCTTGCTTGGCCGGTGCTAAAAATGTTCAAAAACCATATATGCATAGCTTGTTTACAGAATAACTTACAAAAGTCTTCCTAGTTTACCATGCAGTTTAATTGTTTTGTTATGGGTTTGAATCTATTCAAATCTTTCTCACATATAGATTAACACATTCCAAGAGCTGTTTTAATGTGAGCTGAAAGATAAATATGTAAAGTTGAAGGTTGTAGGGTAGATCAGTCTCTTATTTGTTATCCACCTAAGTGAAGAAAATAAGTAAAGGGTGCCAACTATGGCGATGGTTTTTATCAAATGTACTCAGTTCCACTAAAAACTGGAGCAAAGTTACTAATTTATTTCCTATAAGCCATTGGATATTGGTAATTCAGTTTCACTCCAAATTTGTTTTATAAAAATGCCTATTGAGATTATAGATAATTATATTTATATCCATTTGAGAAAAAACCCTTGGTGAATCTAAAGGTTGTACTTAACTGCATAGGCCACTTGTGGAACTCTGCATCCAAAGCATTGATAATCACCACTTTTCATTTTAAGCTAGGGGGTTGGTTGTTGGGCTGGCCAGAAGAAGAGAGAAATTCCTGATGGCTTGAGGGAGAGAGAATGTAAAATTGCTGGAGAAGGGACTAGGAATGAGAGGGTTTAAAAGATCAACCTGTGCTAGGACCCTCCCTTCTGATTCAAGGAGCAAGTTTGACAGTACTCACGCTACCTCCCCATTTTGGTGGTAAATATTCTAGGTTATTGGCTGTGTCTGCAGTGGGCATTATACTAGCAACCCCATTGAGGGGGGATATGAAGGATTTTTTCCTTTTCACCATATTGACTCAGGTGTAGTTGGGGTTTTTCGCCTTTCTCGCAGCAGGTTCAAGTGGGCCCTGTCCATGTGGAACATGACAAACGGGAAGCCATATGTTGCAACTCATTTACGTTGCAACCTATAGGGCTAATCTGCTTTGTTGGCTGTTAAGGATATGTTTGATTAACCATTTAAACGTGTATACTATGTGCCTGAGTCATTAACTTTCACAGTTACATGCAAGGTCCTCTCCTCATGCTGCTGCGTCTGTATCAGAGGTAGCAGCATGGTGAAGTGGGAAGCAGGTGGGAGTCAGTGCTCACAGGAGAGAGGCAGGGAGATAGAGGTAGCAGCATAGGTGTGGGGGAACAGGTGGCTCCTGTGAAGCCTGCGTGTAAACATGTAACTGCTGAATATTTCAGTGGTTATTGTCCTCCCGTCCTCCCCCGGCATACTCTTCCCCCCCCCTCAAAAAAGAGCTTTTAATTATCTCTGTTGTCTATAGATAATTTGACCTCCTGAGGTCTCTTCCAGCCCTAGGATTCTATGACTCTATGGAAGATGTTGTAGTGAGTCACGTTTATGGTTTCAGTTGCCTGATCTGATCTTAAACACTTTCTGTCAATTATAGGACTTTGATAGTTTCGAGTTACAGCTGCTTTAAAGCAGAACTGCACTACCTTGGCCCGACCCTTCCCTTTGGTTCTGTCTTGCTTGAATGTTCCCTGACATCAATCTGAGTTTCATGTAGGGGTCCATTGTATAATAGTGCATGGGTCCGTGCCCTGTAATTGTTTCAAGGGCAGCATTGTCACTTGACATATTTCAGCTTTAGAATTGAATTTCTCTCATGTTTAGCTATGTCGTCTCTTGTATGTAAACAAGCTTTACTACTTTTGCATTATGCACTGTGTATATCACAGCAAGTGCCATATTGCATATAAGCAGAGATTCTTTCTAAATCTGAATGGAAAGGGAGATTTAATTAATGAGGGGATAGCTTATGACAGTAAGCTAGGAACCTACATTGAGTGTGGAGCTCTAACAAGTAGAGAACAGCACCTGTCAGATCTTCCCTGGAATGCATGTTCTCTGCTACCTTTTAAAGTGTGGTTTGTATGTGTTTCTATGCTGACTTGGGCATAGAATGGAGGCTCATGGCCCTTCATCTTTCGTTGGCATTAGTCTGCACTAATTCATAGAACTGTAAACTCCACCTCCCTGAGTACAGGGAACTCCCAGTATACCTGGCTCATGTGTGAGTGCAGGGAGAAGAAGCTCATTACTATTTACCTTTTATTATGGTATCAAGCCTCATTGGGTATGTGTCTACACTGCATTTTAAAACTCATAGCAGCAAGTCTCAGGGCTTGTCTTCTCTATAGGCTAAATCAGTGCTGCTGTGATCAGTGCAGCAGGCATCGATTTAGTGGGTCTGGTGAAGATGTTAAGTCAACAGAGGAGTGTCTCTCATCGACTTAGCATGGTGTAGATGGCACTATAAGTTACATTGACTTAAATTACATAACTTAAGTAACTTAAATCAACTTACAGGACCTCAGAGCCCATGTCTACAAACACATGCTTACACAGCTCATGCAACAGCTTTAAAAACATCTATGTAGACTTTCAGGCTCAGGCTGGAGCTTGGGATCGAAAATTAGAAAGATAAGTGGTTTTGCTCCAGCCTAAGCCCGGGCATCTATACAGCTGTTTCTAGCATAATATCAAAACTCCAAATCTGGGTGACCAGGCTCTGATTCTCTCTGCCTTTGGTTTTAAAATGCAGTGCAGTCGTACCCATTGTGTTAAGCACGATACGAAAACATGACTGAAGACAGATCCAGCCCCCAGAGATCTCATCTTTATATCCGTCCATGTGTACCCATGGAGAGACAGGGAAAGTAGAATTAAAGGTTTTGGAAGGGACCTTGAGTGGCTATCTAGCCCAGTCTCCTATACTCATGGCAGGACAAAGTATTATCTAGACCGTCCCTAAAGGTGTATGTCTAACCTGATCTTAAATCTCCAGTGATGGAGATTGCACAACGCCCCTAAGCAATTTATTCCAGTGGTTACTGACAGGAAGTTTTCTTAATGTTCAACCTAAGCCTCTCTGGCTTCAATTTAAGCCCATTGCTGCTTTCCTATCCTCAGAAGTTAAGAAAAATTCTTCTCCTTCCTGTTATTGTGTCCTCTCTCACTCTTCTCTTTTCCAGACTAAACAAACGCACTTTTGTTTCAGTGTTCTCTCATAGGTCAGGTTTTCTAGACTTTTAATAATTTTTGTTGCACTTCTCTGGACTTTCTCCAGATTTCCCCCATCTTTACTGAACTGTGGCACCCAGAAATGGGCACAATACGGTAGCTGACTTAGCGTAGGTAATTTATTTTAGGTTGTGTTCTCTCATAGGTCAGGTTTTCTAGACTTTTAATAATTTTTGTTGCACTTCTCTGGATTTCCCCCATCTTTACTGAACTGTGGCACCCAGAAATGGGCACAATACGGTAGCTGACTTAGCGTAGGTAATTTATTTTAGGTTATGTCCATAATCACTTCAGGAACTTCTTCTTGCTAACCCAGTCCTAGCTCCTGGGAGTCTGTTATCCTTTCAAGCACTTGGTGTTCTTCTTGGCAAAGTAAATGCTGCTCCCTGGCCTATAACCTTTATGTATTAAACCTGGTCCACATGGTCTTCAGTCCCACAGTTATTTCTAGTTTTTGAAAGCATCAAATAAAAAAAAGTAATTTGTCTTCATTGGGTAAGCATATCTGCATCTTCAGAAGCAACATTATTGCTGTTCTAACAATGTAGCCTCACAGTTTCCCTGGAGTCTCCCCAATGCTAGCAGGGTGTCACAAGTCTCTGGATCCAGGCAAGCTGAGGGGCACCTCTGGCCCCTGAACCTTAGGTTTCCCACCCCTGTTATACAGATTACTCTCTTCCCTGCTTTTAATCTAATCAGTTGATACTTTATTTAAACTCTGTTGCTCGTACATTTTCTTTGGAGGTAGTATGCTCTATTTTCCCTCAAAGTTGCTTAGAATATTGGTTTTTTCGTTGCCCCCACTTTGCTGATTTTTTTTTTTTCCACAAAGTACACTTTATCTTGGTTTTATTCTAGCATCACAAGATAAGGACTAGAGTATATAAACAAGGCGGTGAAATAGATCACAGAATATCTCAAACTATCAGGAAAATCTGGTTAATGATAGTATCTTCTAATAACTGTTTTCATTCTGTGACATCAGGAGGGTGAGTTTGTTAGGCCAATTAGTATCAGTTGTTGCTCTGAGGAAAACTGTGAAATGATTGATGTAAGTGCCATAGAGTGTTTCCCACCTGTTAGTGCTATGCTGAATGTGAATTTCCTGAAAAAAATCTTATTCTCAATGAATTGAGTATAAAATGTTTCCATTCTGTTCTTCTGTCATGTAGAGGAAAGTCAAAGTAAAATAACTTACTTTGAGTCACTTTCCTCATTTCTACTTAAAAATGTTAAAAATAATCTTCTGAGTGTATGGAACTAGTTCCTCCTCAGTTTTTTCTAGTCACTTTTTACTTGTGGGAAAGCATGTTGTGAAATAATAATTTTAATCCGTTGTTTCCATGGAATGAAACATGAATTTATCCATGATCTGATTTCTAGGTGTTCATGATACAATAATTGTACACTTTAACTCCATGTAAAGTGAGGTGTTATAGAGTATCTAATATTAACACAATTAAGTGTTTGTATCACCAATTCAGATGTTGACTTTCTCCTTCAGTTAATTTGTATGCACTGTGACATAAATAGCTATTCACGTCTCCATAATTTTTATATTGTACAAGCTAATAGGTATCAACTAGTACATTTTGAAACTAATATTAAAATTAATGAATATCCTGAGACCTTAAAAATGTCAGCATAGGAATGTTTTCAGTAAGTAACTGATTTACCATTTGGACTTGTGTAGCATAAAGGCAAAAACTGTTCCATTTTACAACAGAGCTACAGGTTGTACTTTCCTGAACCAGGACTCTGTGGTCCAGCAATATCCGTGGTACAGCAGAACCCCAGATGTTCCTGGACCAGAGAGCCCCCAGTAGTTAGGAGTCTGGCAGCTGGGAGTTTGGTGGGGCTAGCAGATGCCTGATGGGAGTTGTGGCTGGGGCCATGCAGGAGCCCGGCATGGGAGGCATGGCTGGGTCAAAAGTGAAGCCGGTGGGAAGGAGACTTCCCTTGGTCTGGACTAGGGATAATAGATAAAAGGGAAATAGAATAGTTGACTAACTGCATGAATTCTTAGTGATTAGTTGACTATTCTATAGTCCCCAAGGGAGGGGCCAGCAGCCAGTACAATCCAGCCCCACTCCTGGTGAGCCCCCTGCCACCCTGAACTTCTGCCTCTGTATCAGAGGCAGCATGAGGAGCCAGAGGGGAGCTGGTCCGCAAGGGGAAACAGCTTAAAAACCAACTCCCCTTACAGATCAGCAGCCTGCTGGCCCGCGCTGCTACCTCTGATACAGAGTAAGCACCACAGGGTGGTGGCAGCCTATGTCCGCGGAAAGGAGCATCCATCAGTGGGGAGCTTGGACCCCCACATAGAGGGGCTGCTGCCATGAAGCTGCCTCTGCCCGTGGCAGCCCAGGCTTGCTGCCTACAGAGGCTGCTCCATGGGATGCAGTAGGTGGAAGAATGTTTTGTAAGGATTTGTTGCCCATAATTGCAGTACATATTAGATAGTGGTATTGAATATGAGTTTGGTGGCCATTGTTTCAGATTGAACTGAAGCAAAGAGCTAGTGGGGAAATAAGATTTAGTGCTCACATTAAAGAAAATGTCGTAGCCATGTTGGGTCCACAATATAAGAGCAACAAAGCAAGAAATGTAATATTTTTATTAGACCGTTTTCTGTTTGTGGAAGGGACAAGATTTTGAGCTTCCAGAGCTCTTCTCTAGCTCACTTGTTATCAGCCCTTGTTCTCAAAGGAAATCTTCAAAATTGTGCTTAGGAACTTAAATTCATAACTCTGGGGCACTAAAAATTGTGGTCTCAACAAAGAGGCTAGTTTTATGACTTATTTCAGCAATTTGTAACCTGCCAATCTTCCTTTGTCCTCTGAATGTAGAGGTGCTAATTGCCTACTTTATCATAGCTGGTTGCCACATGTGTTAACCCCTCGTGCTTAACAAACTGTCTCAACTTGTATTTTTAGCTTCAGCCATCTGGCTTCTACTCTGAACGTAGAAAGATTCTTTATTCTACCAACAGCAGTCGGTACAATAAAAGATATTACTTCACCCACCTTGTCTTCCGTAAAAAACAATTTGAAACTTTCATTTCCAGCTCTATTTTGATTCAGTAGATCTTTGTTACAGAATTAAAGTTGAAAATAAAGGTTTTATTATCGGGGAATTAAGGTTCAGATTTGAAATGTGCAGATTTGTGCAGTACTGAGCTTTTTTTCTTAGAGGAAACAGTTAAATTGGTTTGTTCCCTCTAGAAATAAAAAATGGTGCTGGAGAGAGTTCAGATCATAGAATTTGGGCATTTCTACGTATTATGGTGATTTTTTTCACCTATAAACAGCTGAAAAGTATAAAGGATATAGATTTGTCTTTACCAGGATTTTCTTCATACATTGTGTTGAGTAGTCTAGCCTTTTCTTTAAATCTGGGTAAACGACGATTTTGAAAGCTAAATATTGTGCTTATAAATATTAGCAATCTATGTTTATGTGGTAGGGTGGTGTAATTCAGTTTAATCTGTTTGCATGCAGTTTAAAACCATGAACAATCTCTTAAATACGTTTTGAATTATACAGGTGTGTGAGAGAGACCTTGTATTGACATTTTATGTATTTTTGCCTTGTAGGATCGTGTATACGTACAGCAAAATAATGTGGAGAATGTCTATAACTTGGGGTTAATAATTTTTCGAGATCAAGTTGTACGTTATGGCTGTATAAGAGATCACCTACGACAAACTCTGTTGGATATGATCGCAAGAGAGCGGAAAGGAGAAGTTGTAGACAGGTATGATGGCTCTAACAGATTACTGTTGTATTTAATCTTTAAACATAGAGTGGTAAGTAGTATTTGCAACATAAAATATGTATTGCTCACTTGCTTTGAAAACCACCAATCAGTGTGTACTTTTGATCACAAGTATGCTGGAGAGTTGTTCTTTTGGGTAGATGTATCATGAAATGTTAAATGAACATGTCTGGATAACATAAAAGGTGTACTGCTAACAAAACTGTTAAATAAGTATTTGATTTAACTACAAAGGTTCAGTGATACATCTTGTAATATTCTTTCATATTTACTCCCTGATTTTTGTTGTTTTTTGTTTCAAGTCTTGCCCATTACTTTGCTGTCTAGGTTGCTCTGAAATTTGTGGTTGGGGTAGTTCCTTACCCATTGCTTCTCCTTTTTTCTTCTTTTGTTTGGACACTCCTAGTATGACTTCTTTGGACAGGAGAAGTTTTATTTTTCTCTCTTGTACTTTTCCCAAGTTTTAACTTAAATCTCTGTTAATTTGTTCCACTACAAATTCATTTCATACTCTTTTACAATTTTATCAGATGCTGAGTGCCATGCCAAATGCATGTTGCTGCACCTGAAGTAATTTGAAATTTGCAAGTTTTTTGAGCTTTTCCATTTTCAGGTCCTCTGTTATGCGTGAAGGCATGTAAACTGCATGCTGTTTTAATTTCAATAATGTCAATGGGATTGCCAAACAGGTATTTTAGGAAGAGATAATATCTGTCAGGAGCTATACACTGTCCCCTAGTGCCATACAGTGCGATTTCCCCCAACCTAACATCCTTTTCACTCTTCCATTAGCTTTATTGACATGTCTATGTGCTTAACAATGTTTTGACTTGTCTTTTGTCAATAATAAAAAAATTTGTATATTTTCACTGATCTAGACCAGTGCTGCAATTTCAATTGTGGGACTCGTCTCGCTGAAATAAATGGTGCTCAGTTGGTCTCTTTCAACTTAGCCTTATTTAAAGCAAAAATACTTTTGGCTGTCCATTGTACTGTGGCTCTCCATTGTACAATATAAACAGAAATGGATTTAAAATCTATTTACACTTCTTGTCAGGCTACTTTCTTGCAGACGGGGCGGAGGGGAGAGACACAGACAGGTTTTCCTGCTTGGCGATAGAATATCAATCATGCTCTCTTGCTGCAAAAGCGGCTAGGACGGGGCGGTGAGCATAGTAAGCACGGGGTGCAGTCCGCTAGTTGTTTTTTGCTGATAGTGGACTTGATTTTTTTTTTCCCCCAAAAACATTTGAGATTTGGGACATTGAGAGAAATCATCTTAACAATATTCATACTGTTTTATTAACGTACATTTTTCTTTTTTGCTCTGTGCCTTAAAAGCATGTATGAATCTCTAAATTGTTAATATCTTTTGGCAGAGGCGCAATAAGAAATGCTTGCCAGATGTTAATGATTTTAGGTCTTGAAGGAAGATCAGTCTATGAAGAAGACTTTGAGGCTCCATTTTTGGAGATGTCTGCAGAATTCTTTCAGGTACAGCAATGTTGCCACTTAAATTTGTATTTTAACTGGATGTGAATTAGAGCTAGTACACTTACAATTATGGATAAAATTTTGCCATGGTAAAATAAGCAAAATTCACAGACCAGTCTTGGAGGGAAGGGGGGCAGGAAAGGAGCCCTGCCGCCTGAAGCTGAAGAATTAACGGAAATTCATTAAAATCATAGAATTCATGACCAAATTGTATCCTTATTTATATTTTCCTGGATAGTTTAAGGAAAGAATAGGTAAGAATCCAAGCATATCATTCAATAATTGCATCTGGATGGATAAGGTTGGTGTTTTTGAGTGTGACTGTATAACAAAAGTTTTCAATTAATGTTAAGTCATATACTTTTATTGTGTCAGTACAAAAGTAAAGTTGTTTAGTGAGTTGTAGCTTATGGACTAATACCCAAATAAATTTGTCAGTCTTTAAAGTGCCACCGGACTTGTTATTTTTGCCTTATATGAGTGATTGAGTATTATAGAATTAATAATTTTGCAGGTCTAATTGTATAAAATTTAGATGGGGCCCTTGAATAATGAATTAGGAAAGTTTAACAAATTTCCTAGTTAAAACTTGGGTTGGGGAAAAATGAATTTTGTATCCTGAGAAATTACTAGAAATCAGCAACCATACCCATTATTATTTTTAAAAAGTTATTTTTTGAAAGTTTAAAAAGGAGTACAGGCAGTCCCCAAGATATGTGGATCCGACTTATGTCGGATCCGCAGTTACGAACGGGGATTTTCTCGCCCCGGAGGACTGGAGCGGCGGGACGCCTGGTCCCGCCACCCACCTCCTCCGGGGCGAGAAAAGCTGCTCCCCGTCTCCCTGGTCTGCTGGGGGAGCCAGCAGACCAGGGAGACGCTGAGCAAAGCGGCGGAGGACCCGGGCCGGACCACGGCGCTGATCTGGAAGCGCCGCGGTCCGGCCCGGGTCCTCCGCCGCTTTGCTCCGCGTCTCCCTGGTCTGCTGGGGGGGGACGCAGCTAGTGCCCCCCTCCCCCAGCAGACCAGGGAGACGTGGAGCAAAGCCCGGGGCCTGTGGTAGAGCAGGTAGGGCGCTGCCGGTTGGTCCCGCAGCACTGCTCCTTGGCGCTACTGGACCAACCCGGCAGCACCCCAGCTGCTCTGCCCCAGGAGTCCTGATTCAGCTGTTGCTGATCAGTTTCAGCAGCGGCTGAATCAGGACGCCTGGGGCAGAGCAGCTGGGGTGCTGCTGGGTTGGTCCAGTAGCGCCGAGGAGCGGCCGCGCTACTGGACCAACCCAGCAGCACCCGAGCTGCTCTGCCCCAGTCGTCCCCAAGTCAGCCGCTGCTGAAACTGACCAGTGGCTGGCTACAGGAAGCCCGAGGCAGAGTTGCTCTGCCCCGAGCTTCCTGGGATCAGCTGCTGATCAGTTTCAGCAGCAGCTGAATCTGGACGCCAGTTCCGACTTACATACAGATTCAACTTAAGAACAAACCTACAGTCCCTATCTTGTACGTAACCCGGGGACTGCCTGTATGTATCTCTGTATTATTAATATGTAGGTGTCCAAAATAGTCCAGAAAAATTCCAATAACCGAGTTTCCCTAATCTGAGAGAACTAAAGATGAGGTGCTAACAAATGTCAGAGGCAAAAATGTTTCATCATTGGTGAACTGCATGGTGAACCTATGTTGACTTCTTAAAACCTAATTGCCAAAAATAATTTTGGAAAGTAGACTGGAGAGCCTTAGTTCAATATTAGATATGTTTGTTAAAGAAAAAGTATCAATGTCGGATTTCTGAGTTTTAAACTGCTAAAAAAGTTAGAAGTGGGCTATTTTCAAGAGTGAGAATTATTTATTTGAGGAAAAAAATTAGCAACATAGATAAAATAATGAAGAACTTTCTTTCAAAGGATTCTGGTAAAATTTCTTACTAGAAACTACTAAAGAAATTTTTCAGCTGTTTAAGAGTTACGTCTTTTAAGATCTTGTAGAGATAGAGGGGAGAAATAAATAGCCAATTCTCAATGTATCTGAGTTAAATAAAATGTGTTTAACGTGGTGTGGTTTTTTGCCTGTTTTCTGTTGTGATAAGTACAGTTATCTGCGCTGCATACACACTTTTATCTCATTATATGGCCCTGCGCATGTCCCATGGGCCACAGTTGTGTGCTGATTAAGCCAGTGGTTCTCAACCTGCAGCCCAAGTGATCAACACTAGGACTGGTGATGCTCACTGTACTAACTTTCTGGAAGTAGGGAATACAGCACAATGTGCTAGCAGTAATTTAGGCTAGTCAGTTCCCAAAATTGAATTCCATTAAAAGACCTATATTAATAAAATTAGGCAATTTCAGCATCATAGTGGCAAACAGAATTTAGCATAAGTTCAAGGTAAACTTTGTTGGAAGATTAAATTGAAATAAATCAGTGGAACAATTTGATTCCAATTCTTGTTTTCCATATGAATTCTAAATACCTCAGAGTAACTGTGCGCAACAGATTGAAGACGTTTGTTCGATGTGCATTTATGGTTATATGGTTTAAAGATGTTGGCAGTCTAACAAGAGAAACAAAAATATAATAATGACCAATTGAGATGAAAAAACAATTTGATATGAATTAGAATCCTAGAACTGGAAGCAAAGGAATCTTGAGAGGTCATCCAGTCTAGTCCCCTACACTCAGGCAGGATCAAATAGTACACTCTACAGTAAAATTAACTGGAATAATAAAGGCTGTGAATCCTCATCTCAAGTTTATCACCAGCAGCAGTTAAGACATTTCCATTGTTCTTTCCTTTCCTCTTTTGCCCCCATAGTTATAGTACTTTTACAGCTAGGTACACTATATTGGGGAAAGGGTTATGTTTTCCTCTGGATCATATGGCTATGGCTATTATTGGAAACTAGACACAGGATTTGCCAAGCCAAAAGAAACCTGTGTTGTTTTGTGTGCACCAGGCATGATCTTAACTTTGAGCTTATATAGTTTGAATTAAGTACATGTGCAAGTCTTTGTAGGTTCATAGGTATAGGGATTTCATATTTTTGTCATTTTTTCTATGTAATTAGCCCCTATTTATAAATGTGATTAATGCAGAATAAATTTCATAGAACTTTCCCATTTTTAATCACAGATGGAAAGTCAGAAATTTTTAGCTGAAAATAGTGCTTCCGTATATATAAAAAAAGTAGAAGCTAGAATTAATGAAGAAATAGAACGGGTGATGCACTGCCTTGATAAATCTACAGAAGAGCCAATTGTGAAAGTTGTTGAAAGGGAGCTTATATCTAAGCACATGAAGACAATAGTGGAAATGGAGAACTCTGGGCTTGTTCATATGCTGAAAAATGGAAAGACAGAAGGTAAGACACATCTCACTGGAATCAGACATGCTTGGAATGCTGCTGTAATTCTTGTAATCTTGTTTCTAAGTCTTAAAAGGGATTCTCTTTACATATTAATTCTGATGCTCCTTTGGACATCTAAATTAAACCCATTTTTTGTGAGTGTATTTGGGAAAGTTGCAACAACTTTAAAGGCATCTTAAGTTAATTAGGTCACAGTCACCTCAGGGAAGGGGACTGTAGCATACATGTCGCATACTTCTCCTTCGTACCAGATGTGCTGCTTTTCAGTGAAATATGAAAGCACCTTTTGAAAAAGATTGTGTATTATATTGTCATTATAGTGTTCCCTCCCTTTTGTGAATGACTGTAATGGTAACCTGCCACTTTTCTGATGCATTGATCTAAAGTGCATCTTTCTATGTCAGTGTCAGAAAGATTCCATGAACTAATTTTGACCAACAAACCACAGTTTGAGAACTGCTGGAGCAAGCCTTAGCTTAACAGTAGATTACCATGATGAGCACACTGAGGGAAGAGACTGAAAACTGCTTTGAAGAGAAGAATTATCTCAGTTCTCTTATTGAAATAAAACGCACGCGCACAATTTTTTCTTTCCTCAATGTATCAATTTAAAAGGTGAAAAGAGACAGAAAATATTAGTTATAATTTCCTGCAGCAAGAGAGAACCTGAGTTTTCAGGATAGCTAAGGACACATCTGCATAGCAGGGCAAAAGTCAAATTGAGCCATGCAACTTCAGCTACGTCAGTGGCGAAGCTCAAGTCAAAATAGTTTAATTTGACTTTTGACACTATCTACACAGCAGGAAGTTGAAGGAAGAAGCTAGTGTGGTGTGAGTGGCTCTATTAGTATTCAGTACATATGCACTCATCCTCAGTCTTCTGAATTCTAGTACATTCAGGAATTGATACTTTTTGAAAGGGTGTGGGGGGGGACTAAAACTTTTATGACTTCAAAATTGTAATGTTAAAAGAATAGTCAATAAAAGAACCTTAGACCACTCACAGTGGAAACAGACCTTCAGTCATGTGGCTAAAGCACTATTTTAAAGTAGAGAAACTTAGAAGAATAAGGAAAGTGAGGAGAAAATGAAAAAGGAGGAAATCAAGAAAGTGAGTCAAATTCAGAGACTCGTATTAGAAAGAATATTAGTCACACAAGTTCTGTATTGATTTCTTCATCTGTTTAAAAAACATCTCATCATTTAATGGGGTTTTGCATTTACATTAAGGTAGAGCTTTTCAGAGGAGAAATGTTATAGAAATGCTAAGTAATGTATTAATTATTTCTCTGCAATAAACTGTATAGCTGTGTTCATACCACAACAGTAAGAACAGGAAGGCAATTGAGCTGTCTCATATGCAAGTGGTCCTTGTTCCGAAAGCAACTGTAGAAATTCTAGGAAGTCAGATAAAAGGTAACACACTAGATATTGACAGAAAGCCAAGGAGTAAGTACATAAGAGTATTAGCAGTGTGGAAAGAGACTATGCTTTAGAGGATATGGATGTATAAAGTAAAGTGGCTCTGAGGTTTCAGGCTGGTGAGATGAGTAGCTGAGTGCTCAGTGAAGGAGTATATGGAAATTTATCCTCCGATTTGGAAGCACATCTAGTTGGGGATAAGCAGGGATTCAAAGCTATATGAGTGATAACTCAAGGTAAGACTGAATAGAAGGGAAATATTTGGAGATGAAGTACTATGTTAGAAAATCATCTGCATAACTGGTGACTGAACTTATGGAAACGTGATGTCAAGAGTATGTGGAGAAAGGTATCTGGAACAGACACCAAAAACATGACACCAACAGAAAGGACAAAGTAGGAGTAGATGGTTGGTAAGAAGAGAGCCAATAGAAGGCTAAAGATGAAAGATTAGTCAGCAGAATCAAAAGCAGTGGGCAAAGAAGGGAGGGACAGAGATCAATGTTCCCTCCTAGCTGCACAGGAGCACAACCCCATAGCTGCTGGAGCCCTGCTCAGCCAGGGGCTCAGGGCTCTGGGCACAGAGTTGGTTGGCTGGGGGAGAACATGTCCTGGTAGGAACATGTCCCCTCCCTATGGCTGGGAGGGACTTGCTGCCCTGTCCTCAGTAGGGAGTTGCTGCCTTAGCTGAGGGAGAAGTGCCTCTCCCACAAATAGGTAGCTCCATGCGTGGAGCCTTAAGTCCTGCATTAAGCAGCTGCAGGCCATGCTGCATGCAGCTTACAGGAAACCTTGCAGAAGATTCTCATTAATTTAATAGTTTTTCCAGATCTAGAGAAGAAGAAGCCAAAGAAATAGGTGGCAAATACTAAGATTTTTTTTTGGAGGCAAAGATAAGGAGGAAAAGAAGATGATAGTGAGAAAGGCAAGTGGGATAAGTGACTTTTTTCCCCAATATAAGAGCTTGCTTAAATGCAGAAGAAGCTAAAGATGGGAGAACCATTAAAGGTAAGCGGGGTGAGTAGGAACAAAATAGAGGGCTCATGACGATAGAGCAAGCACAAATCTAATGGCATAGGCACTGGTTAGAGGCAAGACCTCTGACACAGGAACAAGAGACAATGATGGACACACAGGCGCACAGAGAACCGAAGAAGGATGAGGTATAAGGGACTCAAGATAGGCATGGAGGCTAGAGCTGAAAATTGTTGTGCAGTTACAAAGATTAAGATTTTTATGTCCAGGATTAATTTGGGTCTGTTTTTAGCTAAAAATAACACATTTTTGATGGAACCTTACCAAATATTAGCAAAAACTATGAAGTTAATTAATTCATTTTTATTTTTAAGTATTTTCTTATACCCTTAAATAATGTGTGTGATCTTTGGGATGGCAATTTTGAAGACTACATTGTTAAGTAAAATGTATAGCGCATCCCCACTAATATGTATCTACAGAATTGTGATGCTGTATTGTTTTGTTCTGTTAGCAGAGAGGGTTTTTTTTAATCAGAGAGTCTGCTGCATGTGATTTTTCTAAGACAGAACTTTGCCCTCTTCATACCTTTGCTTATCTACTGAATGAGATGCATGCAAGTACAATACATGTTGGCTGTAGTTAACGATATTTCACTGTTTTGTTTTCAGACCTTGCTTGCATGTACAAGTTATTTAGCCGTGTGCCCAATGGCCTGAAGACAATGTGTGAATGTATGAGTTCGTATCTGAGGGAGCAAGGTAAAGCTCTAGTATCTGAAGAGGGAGAAGGAAAAAACCCCGTTGACTATATACAGGTAGATAAATCTTCTGATTGTCTTCTTTTCTGTCTCACAGGATAGCAAAGATGTTTGAGCAATGCCTTATTTGGGGGTTAAACCCCTAAACTGATGCAAAAATGGTTAACCTAAAATTTATATAGTTTTATTATTATTACAAACCTGTCTCTGGGGAATTTGGGAAATATTTTAATTACTTTCATATGTGTGATGCTTGGAGAATAATAGCTCAAATGTTTGTTTTTCATTGAATGAAATATATTCAGGCTAATTAAAGAGATTTCTAGAAATCTCTTTTTTTCTCCCAATAATTGACAGGCTCTAAAAATTTCAAGGAGAATACTTCCTTTTGACCAGAAAACTACACTTAGCGACTCCAGGTATATTGACTAGCAGATGTAGGTGGATGGACAGCACACCACATGGATGATTTATACTTTTAGACCACAACTTTATTCATTTTAACATAGAGGAAAGGAAGAGTATGGACTCCATACTATTCCTCTCCTCGGTGTTAAAATTAATAAAGTTGTGGTCTAAAATAGGGATGTTAAATATCGTTTAATTGAATAGTCAAGTAACCTCAAGAATTCGTATGATTAGTTGACTGTTGTATAGTCCCTGGGGGTGGGGCTGGCAGGCAGTGTGCTCCAGCCTCACCCCTGTATCAGAGGCAGCAGTGCAGGGTGCCAGGCAGGAGCTGGTCCACGAGGGGAGCCAGTTTTAAAAACAGCTCCCCTCGCGGACCGTCTGCTTGTTGCCCTGTGCTGCTACCTCTGATAAGAGGCAGCAATGTGGGGTGGCAGCAGACTCTGTCTAGGGGCGGGAAGGTCTGAGCTCCCAGACCTGGTGCGACCCAGAACAGCCAGGCTGCCTGCCTGCCTAGCTCCTAATACACTTTAAATGCAGAACTGCAGGAGGAGTAGGTCCTGGACCTGTTTTAAGCCAGGACTGAGCCGGAATGCTGGCCAGCCTGCTAAAAAATGTACTGGCAAGCGTGTGTGGGGGAATGCATGTAGTCTATAGCATTAACCTATAAGCTTTTGCTTATCGGTTAATCGACTACACTATTGCATGGCAAGTATGGATCCATGCCCTGCTCCCATATATTAGGAGTGCAGAGTTACAAGACCACCACCATAAAACTAGCACTTGTGGGCTTACTCCTGAGACTTGCATCTGAATTCTCTTTGCCTGCTCTCCACCACATGAATGGGAAAGAGGCTGCCAAGAGGATTACCTTAGTACACAGATGTCAGATCCTACTTTCTCATTTAGATGCAGACTCCACCAGTTAAATCTCAGGTCTCCTTTATTTCAGGAGCTGGCCATCTTAATTTTTTCCTTGCTGGACAGTAGCCATAAATTGCAACAATGTAAACAGTCTTACCTTTCTTAATATTAAACTTTCACTTACTATTTCTTACCATTCAACTGTGTCACCATTAGTATACCTACACTGCACTTGGGAAGTGTGATTGCAGTATGTGTAGACTGACTTGAACTACATCAAAGCTAGCTTGAGGAACAATGGCAGTGAAGCTATGGCAGCGGGGACAGTTGCATAAGCAAGCCCCGCCCACCTGGGACCCTGACTATATGCTAGGGCAGCAATTGCTTTAATCTGCAGAGTAGAACCTTAGCGTTACAAACACCACAGTTGTTCATAACTGTGAAATGTTCCTACTTGACAGGGCTCGACAAATAATACAATCTACTCTCCCATGGGCGAGTAGATTGTAACCTGGAAGAGCCGGGTTCGGGCGATCTGCACATATGCAGAACCATCTGTGCATGCGCAGATCACCAGACAGCGTGGCTGGCGAGCGGGGATTGCCGTAGTTCAGCGAGCCCTGCTAATTGAACAAAACATAACGATTATGTTTTTTCAAAAGTTTACAATGGAATAATGATTTAAAACATCTTTGAAACTTTACTCTGCAGAAGAAAAATGCTGCTTTTAACTATCTTAATTGAAATTAAACAAGCACAAACATAGTTTTTTTATATTGCCCAATCTTTCTAAAACTTTTCCTTTTTATTTTTTTAGGGGTTTACATTTTAGCACAGCACTGTACTATAATTTCTTTGGGGGGGGGAGGGGGAGATTCTCTGCTGCTGCCCAACTGCATACTTCTGATTCTGAATGAGGTGTATGATTGATCGGTCAGTACACAATGCTGTCTTGGTTCCACTGTTGTTGTTACTCCAGTTAGCTTTGATTTAGTAGATGGAAGCTAGCTCAAGTATGATCAAAAGTGTTAGTCATGCCTCCCAATTGCAGTTTAGGCATACCCTATGACAAAGGTGAAAAAATCCACCAGACCTCTGCGAGTTTGATTTTTGGAAGGAAAAAATTCCTTCCTGATCCCAAAAATGACTATTGGTCTAATAACAGTATCCTAAAATCATAGTTTGTAAAGCAACATACTAAATATTCTTTGAGTAGTGACCCTGTGGGTGCTCCACTCTAGGTGAAGGGTTGCTCTGAGCCGCAGATCGGAGCTTTGTACAGCAGTTTCCCCCCGTTGAGCCACGCGTGCCCAGGAGGCGTCTCGAGCCCTTCCCGCCTCCTGAGGAGCACAGCTCAACCCCCTCCCTTTCAGTTCCTCTTTAACTGCCCTCATCAGCGGACGGAGCAAACAGGAGCTCCCTGTCAGACTCTCTGACTACTCTCCCTCTAGCTAGTTTAGGCATAATTGTTTCCCCTGTTATATTCCAAGTTAGCTTTTCCTTGTTTCTTTCTCCCCCTCAAAAAAAAAAAAAAAACACCACACCCAACCCCTAGTAATAGGAATAATAGACTTAACAAAATCCCCCCTCAGGGGGGCTTGAACCTGCTTCAAACCGGGACTCTGATGAACCAGTGTTCTCCTGGCTGTTCAACACAGGAAAGAAAGAAAAGAGATTTAAAAACAAAAAAACCAACACACGGAGACAGACGACAACAACAATAACAGATAAATAAATAAATAGAACAAGCTCAAGGAGGAGAGAACCAGCCATGTCCAGCTCCTCAGGCTTTAAAAAATGCGATCAATGCTGGGATCCTATGCCGGCTTCAGATGGCCATTCAAAGTGCATTCGCTGTTTGGGGGAAACTCACTCTCCCCACAGCTGCACTCATTGCAATTCACTCACGGCGAGAACCAGAAAGGACCGAGAGCTCCGCCTGAGAATGATTTTATTCGAAAAGGCTTTACAGCCCGCTGGGGAACAGGCTACAGCGCGGCAAGAGCCTCCCCACCCTCCAGGAGTGAACTGAGAGGCAGACCCTCACCATGCCGCTGCCTTCCAGCCTCTTCCTCTCCAAAATATAGAGGAGAAGCACACCACAGTGGGAGGACCCCCGCCACGAAGGCTTCAGGGCGATCCTCTCACTCCGCACCGGCATTGGGGCGCACTACAGCTGAGCGGCCCTGGGAGTGCTACAGGCAGCCGGCACAGCAAGAAAAGCTGGCGCCGATTCAAACCGTGGCGCTGCTTCAAGCCTCAGCAGCGCCGAAAGCCTCAGCACAGCTTAAAGCTGTGGTGCCGATTAAATCCACGGCGCCGCAGCAAAATGAGGTCCAGCCCGCTAAGCGGCTAGCACCAGCTACAGCTAAGCAGCATGATGCTGCACTGACGCTGCCAGCACAGCCAGACAAGCAGCCAGATGAGGCTGCTAGTGATCAGCCCTAGCAGGAAACTGACTAAAACAGCAGGCATCACTGTCGGTGCCTGCCTTCTACGTCTTACTCCCCTGAGAGGTCTCCATCAAGGCAATCCCCTCCCAGGTCTATGTCACCTTTATCCTTTCAAGACACTCCTCTTCCTGAGGATGACCGTCACACGGTCTATTCCTCGCGACATGCATCACGTAGGAAGTCTCGCTCCCATCATTACAGGGCTCCACTACAACAAAGCCCATGGCACCCATACGGCCTTACCCACCCCCACCTTATTCACCACAATGGGGACCCTGGGAACACTGGGAGCCATACGGATGCTGCTCCACAGCTCGCTTCACTCCATCCCGGAGAAGCTTGCCTCGGCCACAGCCCCTACCTCCAGCAAGTCTTTCGGAGGAAGAGGCGGAACGAATCTCAGACAATGAATCAGACATTCATTCAATAAATGTCACACATCTGATGCCCTCGATGCACAACCAGATGATGCTGTAGTACCATCAGACTCTGGAGCAATTGACAATCTAAAACAGTTCCAGGAACTATTCAAGAGAGTATCGACAAGCCAGAACGTCTCCCTGCAAGAGGTGCAGAAGAAACAATACCAATTGCTAAAAAATCTCCATCCTACACTACATATCAAGATTGCCCTGCCTATAGATGAGGCAATAATGGAGACCTCGGAAGACCTGTGGAAAACACCCGCATCCATTCAACCAACTAATAAGAAAATCGACAGAAAGTACTTTGTCCCCTCAAAAGACGACGACTTTCTCTTCACACACCCACAACCTAATTCATTAGTCGTAGACTCAGCACAACAACGTGCAAAGCTCCCACAATACAGGATGGGCAACGCAGACAAAGACCACAAAAAGTTGGACTCCTTTGGCAAGAAAGTATACTACTCTTCCACCCTACAACTCAGAATATCGAATTACTCTGCTCTCAACAAATCATGACTTTGACAATTACTTGAAACTGGGAGAACTGATGCCACATCTCCCTGAGTCCAAAAGATCCATTTTGAAAGCAATTGTTCATGAGGGCCATATGATTGCCCGCAGCGCTCTCCGAACCGCAATGGATGTTGCTGACACCGCAGCCTGAGTTACAACTACAGCGGTGGTGAAGTGTAGAGCTTCTTGGCTCCAGTTGTCTGGAGTTCCCCGCGAACTCCAGCCCAAAGTGGAAGACTTGCCATTTGACAAGCAAAAGCTATTTGCAGCTACTACGGACGAAATGCTCCATAACAGCAAAAATTTTAAGTCCACACTTCGCACGTTGGGCATGTACATGCCGCCCTACAAACGCACACGATACACCCCATATAACTCATTCAACCGATACCGATATGGGCAATACAATCAACCACAGAGGCCCTATAAGGACATCAGACCAAGACAATGAGGTCCCAGAAGGCGCCCCAACCAGGCCTGCCCACCAACTACCTAACCATCTAAGCAACAAATTTGAAGATTTGGTCGAGGGCCTGCAACACCTCTCTTACGATCTAGCACCAGTTCAACATGGCCATCTATTCACCCACCGTTTGCGGCCATTCCTTCCGCAATGGGAATCCATAACATCGGATCGCTGGGTTCTAGAGATAATTTGAGTGGGCTATTCCATCCCATTTACCTCTATTCCCCCTATCCTTCCCCCTATCCCGTCCCTCTTCAGGGACCACTCTCACGATACCCTTCTAAAACAAAAGATCGATCGACTTCTCATCATCGGAGCTAAAGAAAGGGTATCCTGAGAGTTCCACAGGAGAGGGTTTTACTCAAACTATTTCTTAACCGAGAAACGAACAGGGAGTTGGAGACCTGTATTGGACCTCTGCAAACTGAACAAGTTTCTCAAGAAACAGCATTTCAAGATGGTCACTCTCTCCGCAGTCATTCCTGCGCTAGATCAAGGGGACTGGTTTGCAGCCCTCGACCTCCAAGATGCCTATTTCCATATAACCATCCACCCCTCCCACAGACGCTACCTACGCTTTGTGCTCGGACCAGACCACTTCCAGTACAAGGTTCTCCCTTTGTCTCATCAGCTCCGAGGGTATTTTTGAAGGTGGTATTGGCGATCGTAGCTGTGTATCTCAGATGGCAGAATGTCATCATATTCCCCTATCTGGATGACTGCCTTCTAAAGGGATCCTTGAGAAACCACCTCTATGATACATACGACCACAGCCCTCCTCAGTCATCTAGGCCTTCTAATCAACCAAGACAAATCAACTTTGCACCCGGTTCAAGATATAGAGATCATTGGCACACACCTGGACTCAGTTACAGCCCGAGCATACCTACCTCAGCAACGTTTTGCAACTATATAGGAAATAAGCGGGATGCTCAATTCCTACCACCACAGTACTTACTTGCCTCCGACTAATGGGATACATGACTTCCACCACCTACGTAGTCCACCATGCTTGCCTGCACTTTCGATGCTTTCAGCTCTGGGTGGCAACTGTTTACATCCCATCACGACACCCTCGAAACAAAACGGTTACTATCCCAACAAACGTGCTCGCATCCTTACGATGGTGGACAGTGCCAAACAATCTTCTGGTGGGGGTTCCATTCCAACAAATCGAACTCACTATCCAAATCACCACAGATGCTTCCCTGCTCAGCTGGGGGGCGCACATGGATGGTCGCGAAGTTCAAGGCAGATGGTCCCCAAATGAGACACTCTTACATATCAATCTCCTCGCACTGAGGGCAGTAAGGAATGCCTGTGCACGCTTTGCCTCTGACATCGCCAATCATACGGTCCGCATCCTAACGGACAACATCTGCACGATGTTCTACATAAACAGATAGGGCGGTGCCCACTCCCACTCTTTATGCCCGGAGGCTATTCGCCTGTGGAACTCGTGCATCCGCAACCAAGTCACCTTATAGCATCCTACCTGCCCAGGGTGAACAACACCAAAGCGAACTTCCTCAGTCGAAACTTCACCTTAGACCACGAATGGGAGTTACATACGGAGGTCACAAACTCAATTTTCCACCAATGGGGATGGCCATCTATAGACCTCTTTGCTTCTACCCAGAACACCAAATGTCCCCAATTTTGCTCACATGCGGGACTTGGCAAACACTCTCTGGGGGATGCTTTCCTAATCAAATGGACAGCCTCCCCCCCCACACACACTATGCCTTTCCCGCCATACCGCTCATCCCAAGAGTTCTACGCAAGGTCCTGAGAGACAAAGCCCTAGTCATCTTGATTGTTCCATCATTGTCTCGCCAAACCTGGTACCCATACCTTCACAGGCTAGCGGTCCAGCCTCCCTACCCGCAACCATACCGGATAGACCTACTATCTCAAGATGATGGCGGAATACTGCATCCACAACTCAGTACCCTGCATCTTCAGGCATGGCTTCTCTCTGGTTCTCAGAGATAGAAGATCGCTGCTCCCAGCGAGTAAAAGACATCCTATCCTCCATAGCAGGAGGCAGTCTACTCAGAAAACTTACCAACAGAAATGGACACGATTCTGTCACTGCTGTCAGCGAGCCAAAGTGGAGCCCCGTGCCTCCCCACTAAATACCATCCTAGACTACATTCTGGACCTTAAAGCATCAGGACTGTCAATCTCCTCTCTGAGTACACCTCTCTGCAATAGCAGCATTTCATACCTCGGTGGATGGCTTCTCCATTTTTAACCATCCTAGCATGAAGAGATTCCTCAAGGGACTCCAGAATGTGTACCCACCATATAAGGCCCCACCCCCCTTTGTGAGACCTAAATCAGATTTTGGACTACCTCACCAGACCTCCTTTTGAACCATTGGCAACAGTACCACTTCCTTTCCTTTTTATGAAAGTCTGTTTCCTCTTAGCCATCACCTCCGTCAGGAGGGTGAGCAAACTCGGAGCATTAATGTCAGTACCTCCTTACACGGTTTTCACGAATGATAGGGTCATGCTTAGACCCCACCCGACGTTTTTGCCGAAGATTTGTACAGAATTCCATCTCAACAAACTGATTGTATTGCCTACCTTTTTCCCAAAACCGCATTCTTCACAGACGCCAGACTGTATACTCTGGACATCCGGAGGGCTCTGGCCTTCTTCCGAGAAAGAACAAAACTATTTTGTAAATCTGAAAGACTTTTTATCTCCATTGCTGAATGAGCCAAAGGGACACCAATATCATCTTAACGAATCTCAAAGTGGATATCAACATGCATAATTAAGTGCCACTCTCTGGACAATAGACCGCTACAGCGCCCACCACAAGCGCATTCCACTCGAGCCAAGGCTGCTTCTACAGCCTTTCTGGGCAACGTCCCCTTAAGATACATTTACCGGGCAGCAACATGGTCTTCAGATCATACCTTTGCTAAACATTACGCTATCCTTCCACAGCTCAAGAGCGATTCAGCAGTTGCCACAGCAGAGCTCTCCACTGCCAAACACTGACTCCGGTTCCTTTCAGTCATATATTGAATACTGCTTTGTAGTCACCTAGAGTGGAGCACCCGCGGGGACACTACTCGAAGAAGAAAAGGAGTTACTCACCTCGTGCAGTAATGAGTGTTCTTCGAGATGTGTGTCCCCGTGGGTGCTCCACAACCCTCCCTGCTTCCCCTCTGCTCGGAGTCAAAATTACTCTGGAGGAGACGAACTGAAAGGGAGGGGGTTGAGCCGTGCGCTTCAAGAGGAGGGAAAGGCTCGAGAGGCCTTCTGGGCATGCGTGGCTCAATGGGGGAAACTGCTGTACAAAGCTCCGATCTGCGGCTCAGGGCGACCCTTCACCTAGAGTGGAGCACCCACGGGGGGACACATCTCGAAGAACACTCGTTACTGCATGAGGTGAGTAACTCCCTTTTCATCTTAAACTAGAGGAAATATAGGAAGTAATTGTAAATATCTGAGCCAGTGGGAAGGTGGCAGATCTGAATAGACATGTGGTAGCCCTTTACTCTTGCAATGCATGCATTTTCACTTCCTTGTCTGCCCAAAATACCCCTTCCATGAAGTGTTGCATCTCCCTATTAAGTGCAGGGGCTAAGGAAAGCAATTGCAAATGACTGAAATGCAGCTTTGTAACTTCAGTTTAGCTTTAATACCCCCTAGTTTTATGGGGTATTTGAAAGAGGACCTGAATGTTTATAATTACAACGTTTATCTTGTGTAGAGTTTTCAGTGGTAATTTTAAATGTGCGTTACAGGTGAAGCTACTTTGTCAAACGTAACAACTAACAAAAAAGCAGGACACATCACTCTGTTAAGGGATAAAATACGTTTTTTCCCTTCTAGGAGTTAAAGGAAAATTATGGGTAGCACTTACTTTAACAAGGCCTCACAAACTGAGCCAGAAGCATATTGTTACCCTTTCGTCTTTCTGTCCTCTCTTCATAGAGGAATAAAACCTCAATTTTAAATCCATACAAGTTATGGAAATGTTCGCATGAAAACTGATTTATTTTCTTTTATAAACCATCATTTATCTTTTTAAGGAAAATCTGTATTTGAGAGAGAGTAATGATTTACTACTTACCCCATGCTTTTGCTTTGAGTGAAAATTGAATTATTAAATTTGTGGATGTGGGAGGGATGATCGTTTGCAACTGTCTTCTATCTAAATGTTTACATTTAGATATAACTTTCTAATTATTGTTATACCTGCTTTACTTATCAACGTGGAATCAAATGGCCTTATTCCTGATTACTAGTAAAAGAAGCCATTTGAGTATAAAAATATTGATATTAATTGTGGAATTAGTTACATGGCAATGCTTCAGCAACTTCTTTACCAGATTCAAAGATAAGAGCCACTTTTCAAAGGTTTCAGAAGAAAATGCACTATTTGACAAGATGAGTTTAAAACTCTAAGAATTATTTTAAATTGTAAAGAAAAACAAAG